>NW_008824986.1:15753391-15775450 GCF_000699105.1 Pygoscelis adeliae | reverse complement strand
GCCTTGTCCCGCACGGCACGGCGCGGCGCGGCACGGCGCCCCTCCGGCTGCCGGTCCCCTGGGAAAAGGGCAGGGTTAGGGCCGGTGACAGGAGGAGGAGGAGGAGGGTGCCTGGGGTGCTGGGCCCCTTGCTGCTCCCCGACGCTGTGGCCAGGGCGGGGGCGCCCTGTCTGCTCCCTGTGTTTAGGATGGTGTTTGCTCTGGCTGCGGTGGGGCTTTGGGCACATTCGGAGAAAGGCCTTGGTTATCCCGGGATAGCTGTGTGTGGTCCGGGTGGCTCCCGGTGCTAAGACCCCCAGCAGGAGCCTGCCAGCAACCCACCTCCCGCCCTGCTCTGGGCTGGCAGGCTGAAAAGCTGGGTTCTCCTTCCACCTTCCCGGGGCAGCGGCTGGTAGTAACCCCAAGCCAGTGAGTTTGCACTCTCCCTTTCCAGTGGCTTCATTAAGGCCTCCTGGTAGGACCTGCCTCCTGGATAGAGCAGATTTCACAGGAAGATGTTCCTCTCCTTGGGTTCCGGTAACATTTTTGCCTGACTTCCATCACCTCAGACAGAGCTAGCATGCCCAAAGTGCGCAAATAATAACAAACGGAGAAGTGGACATACAGTCTGACCTCAATATAAGGCACGGGTGGCAATCTGTCCTGAGGCCAATATTTTGGAGACACTGCAGGAACTTAATGTTTATATCAATAATGAAAACATCGAAAGCTACAATAGACAAGATACACAAGGGTTATAGAGGATGTTTTCTCTTCAGAATTAAGGTTAAGCCATCAGTGTGGGGACAAGGGAGCCATACCTGCACATTACAAGGCCTTTCTGGCAAGAGGAGGGGCTAGGCATCTGACCTGGATGGGCAACTCCACTGTTCCTGTGGAAAGAGATACAACCGTTACCTAGAAAATCAACTGCTCTCCTTGGGAGCTGAAAAATAAGGAACCACAAGCCAGCTCTGCATCATTCGCCAGAGCTACATCCACTGGCTTTCTGTGTGAGCATCTAGTCCTCCTTCCACTGAAGGACGACGGTCACACCAGGGTCACACCAAGCTCACGTTATTCTGAGATTAATCCTCATCCCACTGCTTTGACCCTCAAGGGGCCCACAGGCTTTGGGGTCTGGGCAAAACAGAGCTCAGGCCTGGCTCAGAGTTTGAAGTGTGGACAGGAAGATGGTGGTGTGGCCTGCAATGGAAACGAACCCTTTCTTGCAGAGAGAGGTGGGACAGATAGGTGGGTTCCCCAAACCACGTACATTGATTCTGCTCTGCAAGCCAAGCTCTTGGCTATCAACCCACATCTAAAGTGCCTGGAGTACCCACAAATGGTAATTTCCACACACCCATCTGAGTAAGGTGATAGGGGGAGCATCATTGTTTCTGTGCAATAGCAGGGTCCTGGTGTCAGCAAGAAGAGGGCAGTTAAGACAAAGCCAACGAGAGGCTCACAGAATCCGCCTTTCCCAATTTTTGGACCATTGACATCTGTGGCCCAAGGCAGCCTTGGGAAATGTTAGTGCCATGTATGTAGAAAAAAAAACAAGCCTCCATCATATGGCCCTCCTAACATTTTCCGAAAATAGCCATAAGCAGGCTCTTTTGGCTCACAAGGGAAGCAAGCAGCTGGGCTGGAAGGGCACTGTCCTGCCACTCATCAGGTCTTTGCGTGCCCCCCACCCTCTCAGGCTCTGCTTGAGGGGGTGACACCTCTCAGAGGATCTGTGTGTCAGGTGGAGCCGGAAAGTGACTTTTGCCACATGGAAACTTTCCATACGAGACCAGGTTTAGATAAAGGGTTGTTGCTGCTCAAGGAAGCTGAAGCTGGAGCACATCTCATCTCTTGCCAGTACATAACTACCGCACAAAAAGACAGGCAAGCCAAATGCCTCAGCCACCAGATCCAGCAAGCAGATAGCAGTCTTCAATGACTGGGGAAAAAACAGGTTAAATAAATATATCTGTCATGTAGGAATAATTCTCTCAGAGCCCTTTCCAGCTACTTCTTGGCTCTAGCTTTCAAAATCTAGCAGGGTAGGCCCTGGTCTTGAAAACTTTTGAACTGTGCCTGTATCTCGAAGCAGGTGAGTAGTCATTCTGAACTCAGCAAGACTAATTAAGGATTATACCAGTTAAACAAACTAACTAAAAATTATTTGGAAGACCAAGACATCAGATACCTGAGATTCCCGTCTCCAGGCCCCAGAGCCTCTGCATCCCCTGCTTGTTCCTTCCTTCCCCTCCCAGCCATGATAAGGATGCTCTGGAATCCCAGGACTGCCGGCCAGCCCCATAGCAATTGCTGGGCAAGTGGCAATGGGACGAATACTAATACCAGAGGAATACAAGTTCTTCCTGTTTGTCCCCTTCCTCTTGCAGTAGGAAGTTCCCAAAATACTTTGGGATACTTTTTCAAACAGGCTGTTGTGTTCTGTGGTTTAATAAAACTGGGAAATACTCAGACCGTGCTTAGTGCGAGGAATTAATATTCCCAGTGTTGGTGCTGAAATCCAGATGTTTGCCACTATGCTCAGCTAGAGCAAATACTTGCATCCTGGTTTTCCTGGTGGAGCTTCTCGGAGCCAATAAAATAACAGTGACCTACCTGTGTACTCATGTATTCCTTGCTTTTTTCCTGCTTATTATTAGTGATGATGACTATTAGTGATGACTCAGGTGTGACAAGCCTTGAGGGCCAAGCTCATTCTGTTCAAGTTGTTTCTTTTTTTATGTGGCTGACATCCTACCCTTCAGTGCAGAGGATCATACTGTAGATTACATGTTTTAATGTTTCTTTCCCTGCATATTCATGCTGCATTAATAGACAGTGTGACCGCTCGTGAGATTATCACCTTTGGCTAAAGTTCTCAAGTACCATGCTGTGGCTTTCAACCGATGTGATTCTGCTTCTCTGGCCTTACATCCTGTCATCTTAGCAGTTTTGCTTCCTGTGAAACAGAGAAGAAATCAAGTATAAATTTAGAAGCCTAAACAAATTCTATAAACAATTATAATGACTTGCTAAATACATGTGCAGAATACAATACATGCAGAAGCATGATCCTGATTTCCTCTTTTATCCACAGGCAATGCTAAATGCTTTTCTTTTTTTCCCAAATATTGAAACCAAGCAGGTGTATGTTGCTTCATTAATATTATTGCTGTTCTGTTACACTTACCTTTTGGCATCAGCAAAATCTTTAATGTCTAATGTTTGTCTAAATCTTTGGACTTGCTGTTTCCCTATTTTACGCATGAGTGGAAGTCTGGTGAAAGTTATTGACCTCTCCATTGCGAAAGCCGGAGGGAATCCTAGCATGACAGCTTGTGTACAGGTGCGCTCCACTGACTTCAGGGAAGTTATGCTTGATGGAGACAGTCAGGATCACACCTGACTTGGACGGTGCAGAGCTGCTCCCTGAGGTATTTTCTCCCAGATGTTGTTCATCCCAATTGCAGCAGTCCATAGTGGTCAGGCTTCTGCCTTTCTTTGGGGAAAGTATTCCAGCTGGCAGAACAAAAGGCAGAAATTTCCTCCACACATGAAGGGTATCTGTCTCTGCACAAGGCTTTTCTTTCCCTCTTCCCCATGCCTTTATCACAGCTGTGAAAACCTAGTCCAGGAGTCTACTCAGCAAGGCCAAGTTCAGTCAGCAGTAAAATTAACTTGGTCTTGCTAACTTCCTGAAAGATGGGGAGCCATGTCAAATACTCTGTGTGTGCAGGCATCTGGAGGACAGATGGAGAAAGAAGATGGCTTGGCAGACCAGGGTTAGCAGTGAGATGTGCTCAGATCAATGGTGGCACACTGGTGTCGTCTTTCCTTCCAAATATCGTCTCAGGTACCTATTTAGATAAGGGTGTAACATCTCTGTGGACGGTTGTGGTCAAGCAGGCATAAAACTGCTTCAGAGCAGTTGACATGAGAGATCTGAGCAGAGGTGGGTTTTGTGACAGATCTGACCTGAGGTTAAAGCTGAGGTGTGTCCTGTGAAATGCCAAGAAATGAGGAAGCCAAAGGCTTCTTCACTTTGGCATCCCTGGCCGCACTGCTGTAATGCTGCCATAATCTGAGGGGGGAGAATTCCTTTTGTCCATACGTGGATCCCTCTGAACAGCAATGAAGCCTGTGGACCTAGGGACAGCTGAGCCAGCAAAACAACGCTGCTGTCTCTGAAAGGGAGAAGTCTCTTTCTCTCTCCTCCCCCTGCTTCTGTCCAAATGATCTCTCTCTTCTTAGTATCATTTTCACAGTTATTGGACTAACTTCCGTGCTGAAATGGTGGAAAACTAAAACGGCAGATTCTTCTCCCAGCTGAGGAGGCTGAGTTGGGTCACAGTAGAGTCAGGCAAGACTGGGACAGTACCAGGTAAATGTCAAGCACCTGCAGCTGGAAGGAAGGAGGAGACTACGTGAGCATGTCCACACAAGCAGGTGGCACCACACGGCTGGGACGAGGTAAGAGGGATCATCAGTCACAAGCTCAGCTGTCTTCCTGAAAGTCCTCCCTTATCTTCCCTCTAGCCAGGAGCATAGAGCAGACACTGACAGGAGTTCAGTATGTTTATGGAGCTCCCATCAATGTCTTTGACCTGGTGCTGAATCTGCTGAATCCTGCTGTCTTCCAGATTTTCTGATTTGGGGGGTGAAGGGAATAGCTGGTGATGGGAAATTGAACAGAGCCCTCTGCTTATTCCCCAAGGAAGTCTAAATAGCTGGATTCTGCTAACTGCCCTGATTCGTATGATCAAAGACTCTACATCCCATGCCAAAACTCTGAGCCACCCAGGCCCTGGGAACATGGTTTTGTGAGAGGAGCTGTGATAAATGACATTGCCACATGGCTTACTGCAGAAATGTGTTAAGGATCCTGGACTACCCACTCAGGAGCATGAGCAGCAATGAAATATCTTTCCCCAGGAACAACCTTTATGGGTGCTTTGTAGCAGACCAGACTGGTCCCTTGGTTCCAGGAAGGCACTGGGAGCTTGCCAGGGCTCAGTCAGTGAAGAAAGGGCCCGAAGAAACAGAGGCGCGGATGGGTCAGTGCCTGGGACAGCATGGTTGTTGGAAGCAAAGCTACTCACTGGAAGAGGAGTGAATATGCTGTTGGAGAACAGGACATGAATCCTTCATCTCAGAAGATTTGCAAGTATGCTGTCTGTGGGTGTCCCTTTTGAGGTCTTCTTTCTTCCCTGTGAAGCGCTTCATGATTCTGGCCATAAAAGAGATGCCCAAATTCTCCCCCAGCTTAAAGTGGCCTTACATTGTTGTTGCTCCACTGACTTCTGTCCAGCCATTTCTGACTTTCACCGATGAAAGGCAAGACAATCAGCCCTAACACAAACAAACCCAGAGCTGTTTAGCTGCTCAGCTATACAAAAGCTTCATCGCTGATACATTCCAGCAATGTTTTGGATTCTCTCAGACATTAACTGTTTCAAAAGAGCGTGGCTGGGAAGAGGGTGGCTTGAAGGAGGGGGGGATTTCCCATTAAGGACAGCAGGACCAGATGTCTTTTTGATTAACTCTCTTGGCTTCCTATTCTTTGACATTTCCTTTTCAGTTGTTGAGTCCAAACTGCTTCTAGACCAAATTACAGAGAGCTCTGATAGCATGAATTGTTTTCTTTCCCCCGACAGATAGAATACCTTCTTCTGGCCAAAGTATGAGACACGCTGACCAGACAGTGTGCTCAACAGCCGGGGCATTTGTTCATCCTGCAGCCATTTCTGCCTTATACTTATTTTCCACTTCAGACCCTCTCCCCTCTCCAGAGAAGCCCCTCAAGCTTTCCTTTGACAGTGTTCAATACCAGCTAAAGAAGTAAAAAGCATTCTTTGTTCCCCTCCCCTCCAAACTCCACATGGGGATGCTCACACCAGCAGACCTCATTGGGTATCAATACGCTGTATTTCAGCATGTAACACTCACAGGCACCACAGGACATGGCTATCAGCTTCCTAAGAGTTTCTGATACACATTTCTGATACATAACTAGCCATGGTCCTAGTTTTTGAGGGGATCGGATGGGAAATCATGGCTTTCAGCTGAACAAGTATTAGAAACTTCATCTACACTTACGGATTTTACCAGTAAACCAATATCGATCAAAATCTCTCCCAAGCTGGTACAAAGAAATCCATGTGCAATATCAAGCCGTCAGTGGAGGACTTGCCTTGACAGAGCTGAACTCTTGGCACCTTTCAGCATCACTAAAACTTACCCAGGCAAGAAGAAAAACTAATTTTACCAAAATATGGGAAACCATTAATTTTTACATCTTGCTACATTTTCACTGGGATTTTTTTAAGCCTCCCCTATCATCACCGCAAACTGTGGTCTGATGTCAACTGTGAGCTCACAGAAGGCTATTTATTCTGGCATTTTCCCAAAAAGGAGGTTTTTTCAGTCCACAGCTTTTCTTTAGGCCTAAACCACTTCTACTCAGCCAAAGTCAATAAGCAGAGCACACTTCTGAGGTCAGCGCTGCTGAAGTGGGAAAGGGAAGGGAACGAGAACCTGTGGTCCATACAGGAGAGCACCAGCACACTGCAATTTGTTTCAGTGGAGGCAAAGTACTATGGAGGAGTCCAAGTTTACTTCCCAGCCCCCATGTCTGCTATTAATATTAGATGTTAGGGTATGTCAAACTACCTGTCAAAGTGGAAGTAACTACCAGGTAACAGATCTCACCCATGTCAGCTGAGTCTTCCACTTTTTTTTTTTTTTTTTTTTTTTTCTATGAAAAGAGAATTAATTAAGAAGCAATCAGCCTCAGTAAATACCAAAAAACAGTTTCCCTTTTCCCACGAAGACCAGTGGAGCTGAATTTCTCCTGCCTTCCTGACTATCATTAAGTATTCTGTTTAAATAGGCCAGCTTCATGCCATCTATAATGAAGTTATAGTGTATTGCTCTGTTATGAATGATGAAGCTGTTGTGTCCTACGGGGAGAAAAATCACTGTAATCCAACTTTCCTTTTGAAAAGGCCTAATGTATCCACATGAGATCTTCTGGCAGAGACAACTGAGAGAATATAAATAGAAGCTTAAAAGAAGAAGGAGGGGAAGGGGAAAATAACTCCAACAGGGCTGAGTAGCTGAAATTCACAAGTTTAATAGGAAGATGGATGACTGAAAAGCCTGTTCTGTGACACAATTAGGACTTTATGTAGGCTTTTTTCAATTATTTGTAGCTGACAAAATATCACACAAAGGCTGTTTCACACTGCAGGCCAGGTGCCCAGAAATGGGTTTGTCGGAGGAGGGGAGCAACTGGGAGAGTCGCCCAGGGGCACAGGCCACTAGGGTTGCCACCGGCTAAGTTAGGCAGCGGTGTGCATCACCTCACGCACAAGTGGCAGGAGCAAAGAGTGTCCCGCAATGCCTGAGGCCCCTGTACATTCAAGCTGTCATCTGCCCATCCCCAGGGAGCACAGAGCTGCAGCCGCAACAGACAATGTGGGGCAGGAGGTGACTATAGAAGTGCATATGGTCCATCTTAGACCACACCTTTCTGGTCCTCCTAACAGACAGATACAGTAAGGGGACATGTGGGTTCCTGCTACAGGAAGAGGTTTCTTCTGACGGGTAATTGTCAGTACTGAAGTTTGATATAACTTCAGTAGATCTTGTCCAGGACCCTGTTCAGTGTGGCTTCTGCCTCCTCCTTGCTTCTCACTGGCCACCCACCAAATACTATTGTTGTGGCACTTCGTTCTCAGCGCAAAGCTACTGCAGTTCAACCACCAAGGAAGGTTCCTTGAAATAACCTGCCTGTGTTCGCACACAGCGCTCACATCTTCAGTTGCTTCAGCACTGTAGCTTAAGGTGTTGACATACGTCAGAGGAGTGGTGGTGAGCTGGTGAGCAGTAACGGCTTTAGTATCTGCCATGAGATCTGCAGAAGGTCTCACCAAACCTTCAGATTTTAAATGTCTTTAATTTGTTTTAGTTTACTCCATTCCACAGTGAGCTAATCTAACTAAAGACGTTTAAATTCAGGCTGAAAATGCCCAGGGGGGTGGTGATTAGTAAATTTAGTTTAGTTAATTTTGGGTGAGCTTTCCTGGGTGTCCCCATGAGGAGAAGAATAAATCGAATCCCGGGACCTGTAGAGGGGTTAATTCTGCTTTGGTGGAACTGTGGTGGGGCAAGGCCAAACCTGTGGGAGCAGACACAGACTGCTAGGAGTCTGCCAGGCAAAGATAAAGCAGGGTAATGGGCATGTTCCTCCATATGTAACAATCTGATTAAGGAAAGAAAGACAAGAAGAGGAGGAGGGTTCGTGGAGAAAGGGGAGTCACAGGAATGTCCACCCTTTGGGCAGCATTAGCAACTCCAGTGTTGCTTGAGCTGGCAGAACACAGGAAAATTCTCCGGAGGGTCCTCTGCTGGGATCAGTCCTGAGGGAGAAAGAGCACAAATGTGCTTTTCAGGAAGCTGAACAATTAGTTAGTTATGGAAAAACCAAACCTTGAGTGCCAAGAGTTTGGAGCAACATCGGAGCATTGAAGCGGTGTGCTCAGGGCTGCCTGAGCACCATGGCAGACCATTTAGATGATCCAATATTTGTTGGCCTCAGCAGAAGTTTATTTTCAATTAACCACTATTGTTTCGCAGACCTGTCCAGTAAGAGGATTAAGCCTTTTCTTTTTTTTTTTTTTTTTTTTTGGAAGGGGGGCAGGCAGAGGGAACAGCAAAAGCCAAAACATAAAACACGGACTTTTAAATGATTCAAAATATCAAACACTGGCTTTCCTCCTCCCACAGTATCTGTGCTCTTAAATGCATCATTGCAAGGGGAATTATTCATGTAGTCACATCAATAAATCTTACTGAAGTCCTTTGTATTGCAGTCCTCATTCATCTAGCTGGGACTCCTCTGTAAACGATAATTACGGTAAGAGCTAACTGAGATACCACAGAGTTTGCTCCTGGCAGTCATTTAACATCCAGCGTGGTATCAAGGCTGTAAAGTAGGCATTTCTCAGCAGCAGTTCATTCATTGTAAAACCTGTTTCGATTATTAGCTTGTCTCCTGTTTCACAGCAAACACTTAGGTTCACATAAAGACCTCAAAGCATTTGTCAGTGAATTCCTTGAATGGCCTCAGCTGCATTTTGTTTTCTCTGCAGTATCTAGCCTAAATCCAGAAGAGTCAGCCAAGGGGGAGCACTGTTTCCCTCTGGCAGCCTTACTGGGCTAGTCTTGAAAAGAGGATTGGTTCTACAATCAACTCTGCACTCCAATACCTGGTGCTATGAGGGCTGAGATAGCCCAAATAATGGGAAATAGACAACGGATCCACTCCCAAGCATGATG
This sequence comes from Pygoscelis adeliae, assembly GCF_000699105.1. Lineage (NCBI taxonomy): Eukaryota > Metazoa > Chordata > Aves > Sphenisciformes > Spheniscidae > Pygoscelis > Pygoscelis adeliae. The sequence continues at coordinate 15,766,126 of NW_008824986.1, read as the reverse complement.
TGGAGACCTCCAACAGCAGAGTCAGCCTCCAAGTCAGTCTGCTCCTGCCAGACCTGACTTGCTTTTTGATGTTTCTTCTTCAGGCTGTCCAGGGATGCACTATTAATTTACATCCAGCCCCTTACTCTTGCCAGCTATGAAGACTGGAAATGTCACTAAGAAAGGCTCTACTCTGTGGAGATTACCTTCTCCAGACTTACGTCCAAACAATATTGCCCCAGTTTTAGCAAAGACATCATAACACTCACCAAGGCACAAATGCCTAGCAGAGACTCTCTCCTGTCTTGGGCTCTGGACACTAATCAAGCGCAGACTGTATGGGTCTCAGAGCTCAACCCTTTCTCCTTCCACCCCAACACCCATACAATTATACCCTTCTTAACTGACTACTTAGTCATAGAAGGTGTGATGGTACTGCTGGAATCAAAGGAACTACAGGACGGCCACCACCTGCCCTCTCTGCCATGGACTTGAGATTGTGATCCCATGACAGAAAGTGTGCAATATTCCTAGCAGTTTAATGTGTTCTGCTCTAACTATTGCTTCAGACCCCGTTGTCCACTTGTGCCCAACCCATTTTTCATGCCATCACAACTGCTTTGTGAGGCCACTGCTTAAATCAAAGCAGGGAACTGACTCCATTTAAAAAGAAAAAAAAAAAAACCCCAACTCTATGCAATGAAATAAAAAGTAAAAAATGTTTTTTTAAGCAGGATCAGTTCCCGAATGTCACTGAGAGCGACCCCACAAGCAGTCATGCTGACATATCTTATAGCAGGAAAAAGCTGTGGGGGCGTGGGAATACCTTAAGCTCGCTGAACAGCCGCCCAGTGCTTTGTCTTATGAAATCACAGCCCGAGGAGAGACTGCACTGTGCTGTTTTCCTGCTCCCCCTCTCTTCCTTTCGCCCCGAACCCTTGGGCCCCCATCACTACCATGACTACAACCAGTCCGGGATGTACATTTTAATCTGCAGTGTGTATATACAAGAGAGCTGGAACCAGTGGCTGTCTGGGACCCACCTGACCTTTGGACATAGAGCAAACTTCCTGTTCCAGTGCTGCCGGCTCTTTAATCTCCCAGTCCCTAAAAAATAAAAGTGAGCCTATGTGAAAAAATGCTTTGTAATGGGAACTCCTGGAACAACTTTTCTCTCTCGCCCTCTGACTGAGCCATAGAAAACAGTAAATATCTCTCCCAAGAGTCCTTTTTTACCATAGAAAAATGGCAGGCAAAACTGAAGTTTCATTTCCCAGCCTCAGACTCAGCAGCAGACAGGCACAAAAGGTACAGAAAAATAAAACAGCAAGGGGAAAAACCCACTCTTGTTCATTCAGAGTTTGGGGAGGGTTTTGGCGGGGAACAAGCTTCTTGCGACAGTAGAGCAAGTCACACTTGGGAACTGGGCTTCTCTTTTTGCAGAAGGAAGTGGTCTTGGGCTATATACTTGACAGCGAATTAGCATTGACATTTGACTTGTTTTGATCTGAGCTATTTACAGTGGTATTATCTGTGTATTTTTGACATGCTGTGAAGATTCCCATTGCCAGATGCCTTGCGATGGCTGTAGGATGCAGTGCATTCCACAGTCATTACTCAGGGGTCATAAACCTCACATTATTTGTGGGGAGGAGGGGAGCAGGGAAAAATGGTCTAACAATTAAAAAAGAATCCCTCGACTTAGATTTCACTGGGCTTGTGTATTTAACTGGAGGGAAATTAAAAATGCATTTAGGCTGGCTGGCACTGTCACACTGTGGAGCTGATGACTGGAACGGATCCTTGTGAATTTGCTTTACACATAGGAGAGCATTCATGGCGATAATATTCCCAACTGCTCTGGGCTGCGGAAGGCTGTAATGGAGCATCTGCTCCATTACACGGCTGGGTCAAAGATCCCCAGCTGGGGATTGCTGCTTAGGACCTCCAGAGCTTGGGTTGGCAGGACATGTCCTAGGGCTGGCACTACACGGTAACTGTTGCTACAGGGAGCTGAGGTTCAGGCAGTGGCTTTTCAAGAGTAAGTGAGACTGATTCAAAAGGGAGGCTTTGTTTTTTTCTTTTCTACGGTTGGGAAACTTTCAAGAACATTTCCAGGGACAAATCATAGACCTACACCTGTGTTTTTTTAAGCAGATACTTCATGCACAGACCTTCCTTACTCCCTAACTGTGTGGAGATGCTCAGGGAGCACCTAACATGGAAGTGCTTGGGGGCTGCAGCCTGGCAGGCGAGGAATGAGGTCCTGCCCTGCAGAGCAGTGGGGTAACATCTCCCTGATGCCTGGTTGTCCAGGGAAGGGGAAATAAGCAGCGCAAAACCTTTTTGAAGAAAGGTCTCTCTTAGACTCTATGCCTGTTTTCAGAGGAACAGGCATCCATTAAAAATATCCCTGTGTCTGCCTAACTCTTCTCTGGCTCAGGTTTGCCCAGCACTTCCCACCGGTAACCTGCACAGCACCATGTGCTACCAGCTGAGGTTTGCTCACAAGAGGCTATGGTTTCCTAAAAAACCTGCAGTTTCTCAGTGCTGGTCCTAAAAAGGGGAGGATAGAAAATGGGTTGCCATGTCCTCATTCATACCTGGTCTGACAGCAATGAGGGCTGTGAAATGGCTGGGCAGGAAATGTCTATAAACATGGAGGAAACAGAAACAAGGGATACTGGTACACATGCACTGACCTGCTGAAGTCCATGGGCCTACATGCCTGTTGAAAATTAACCCATTAAACGTTCAAAGCAGGGGTCATCTCCGCCCTGTACTTACAAATGGTCCAGTTCAGGATTAGGGCTCTTCCAGCTAGGCACTGCAGCAATATAGATAACAAAAAAGCTGCGTTTAAATATTTTGCTGAAGTGTGCTTCTGCCCCTCACTGTGTCATATTTCCAGCAGTTGCAATGGATTAATCTAATTTTCTGATTTTGATTTGATTTTGTCCCACCGACAGCAAAAGTACAATCTCTGGAGTAAGCCATTCAAAGAAAGGAAGCATCTAACTGCCTCCAGGTGGCTTTGGTGGATTTGCTTATAGAAAAGTTTCTCTTGTGTGAGTTCCAGCACAAATACAACACAACAAAAATCTAGGCATGGCCTGGGAAGCGAATGGGGCAGATACGAACTTTGCTAAAGGTGTTGTTTCATGGTGGCATTGAATTCCCCACCTCCTGCTCTCTAAGCAGGAACCTGCGCCCCCACCTCATCTGAGACTCAGTCCTTAGATATATCCAACATAGTACATTGAAGTAAAACCCTGGGAAAAACTCTGCCTTCGTTGTGAGAGAGAACCTGTGTAGAGTATCAAGGTAGGGCAAGGGCAGGGATGAGTCTCAGAGGACTGAGGAGTGGAAGAGAAGATGGGGAACACGTTATCTGCAGGGCACAGATCTTGATGCTGCAGGGGCTTTCTGTAGGCTCAAGGATGCTGTGCAGGATGTATGCTGCATCGCTCCTGCCCATGAACAGAGGGCTGCAGCTCAGATGATTCAACAGCCTGAAGCAGGATTCCCACCCCCTGAGGTTTTTTTAGGATTGATCCCCAGTGGCCACCTCAAATAGTAACACCACCACACACCACTGCCCCCTTTTAACGAACAAGCCCAGAGGCCAATCCTAATGAGGCTCTGGCTCTGGTTGCTGCAGGTCCCATAACTGCACGAAGCTCAAATTAATTCAGTGATGTTCGGCAGGTCATCTAGAGAGCTGTGTATGAGTGGCTTCTTTTCCATGGCATATCTATATGCAATAACGAGTGAAGTCCCTTGACATGTCTTTCTTCTGAGGCACTGACAGGAATTGCTACAGATTCCTCTGAGTTGCAGTGTGCTTAATTCTGCTCCTACTATGATCTGCTGGAGACTCGAGCACTCAGCACATTCATAGGTGTTTTATAGCCCTATTTCCTTGAATGGCATCGTCCTCTACCTTCTACACCCAGACCAAGGCTGGGCAGGTTTAACTCCAGGTAATTAAGCAAACACCTAACTTTAAATACTAAGACACATAAGTATCTTTTCAAGTCAGGAACTAAAATTTTAGCTGAACTTGCAAGGATAAAGAAAGGAAACCATTTAGACTGTGAATGGTTTCTATCAGCATGACCTAGTTGACCTTGCTGATATCTCAGGTCCTTTTAAACCACAAACTGACCACACAAAAGTAATACTCCTATGTGGTTTGTATGAATATCTATTTCTAGTGACTTAGTTACAGGAAGCCTTGTGTCCATTTTCAAACCTCGTGTCATAATTTCACTGAAGCTGTGTAATTGTTCATCTGTCTTGCTCTGGTCATTCATGTCTCAATTCTCTCTTTCTTAAAAGCGCACCCTGTTTTGTAAGAGGACTTTGATATAACTCTGCAAGATGAAAAAAAAAATAATGAGGCAACATGAATCCAGCGATTAAGAATAAAGCTCCAAACTTTATTCATTGACTTGAGTACAACAGTGATGCAGATTACAGTGGCACGGGAATGCAATATGTGCTGTTTGCGGTATGACAGTGGAAACACTAATTGTACAGAACAGCAACCCAGCTCAACTTTTCATTATGCATACAAGCAGACTTACTGTACAGACAAGACATTGATTCACTTTTACAGAGACTCAGAATTCTGAGAGCTGTCTCACAGATGAATGGAAAGCACAGGGACACCTCCCTAAATGCTGGTTTGTAACATGTGGAGGGAGGAGAAAAGAAAAATAAAATAATAAAAAATCCTATTGCCAAAATCTATTGATTTAAAGGAAAATGTACCTTTGAAAAATTAGTTTCAGTTTCCAAACCTTAAAAAAAAAGCCCCCAGCTGTAAGGCCCCCTTACAGGAAGAGTTGTCAGCAACGACCAAGCCACACTGCTTGGACAGGAAGGACCGATACGGTAATGACATACAGAGCTCGTTGCTGTGGGCATACACAGCAGTCAGAGACTTTCCGGGGCTAGTCAGCCAAGAAAGAGCCTGCTCCAAAGCATGCAGATGTCAGTGAGAGGCTCCACTGATTTCAGTGCTTTTGCATCTCGAGGGAAGTGCTTTCTGAAGGGTGTTCAGTGACAAAAGCCCAGGCAAGTGTCCAGTGGGACCTGTCAAAGCGCCTAAGGGAGCTAGAGACTCAGCCTGGTAAGGCACCGCTGGAATTCCCATAGCTGCTTCTGCTGCTTGCAATGCTTCCTTTCCTAATGCCTAGGAGCAAGGTCCTGTGGGCCTCAGCTTTGCAAGTCCTGGGAGCAACACTTGTATTAACTGTGGTGATCCTGACAAAACACGTTACTGTTTGTCTTCAGTCATCTCTTTTTACCTTAAAAGAAAGACCGCAATGCACGTGGAAGTATTACCTTGTCACATGGACAAGCATTTTTTAGGAAATCATTAGCAGAAATCTATTTCCCTATTAGAAGCCCTTTGGGCAACGAATAATTTATTTTGCATACAGGCAAACAACATTAATGGCCAATTACATTCCCACTTCCTGCACTGATGCTTACATTGAAATTAATAATACTTACTTATTCTCTCCCTGCCAAATGCAGGCATCACATAGCTCCTGCCAGCAGAGTTGTCTGACTAAAAACTCTGTATCTTTCCATTGTGATAAATTTTTTGTTCCTTATTTTATTAAGCACAAAAAAGGTGTGTGGGATAAATCACAAGGCAAAACTCACCAGCCAGAGCAGTCCTGCAACCCACAGCTATAAGGGTGTTTCTACATTAGAAGAGAAAGGCGCATTGTACTGCTATCACAGTGCTCAGAGCTCTCTCTAGCTCTTCATTACGTAGCAATGGGGTAAAAACATACCACATACTGTCAAGACCAGACCTTGCTATGTGTCTACCCTGAAGACTATGCTGGACTCTAGCAGGTGTGTTGACAGGGCCAAAAAGTTTGACAGGGCACGAACTGGACCATGATCTGGGGCTAACTGAATGGGGACGGGCGCTGTGGAGTCAAGCCCTAAGTGTCTCTCCGACATGGAAAGATGAGTGGCATTTCAGGACAGATTAGTTGATTTTCTTGTTTCCTGCACGTGTTTTATTGCATTATCATTATCATTGACTGTTATTTTTCACTGCCATAAGTAACTTCCAGGACACGGACATCCTCCTTCACAAATAGATTCCGAATGAAAGCAATCATGGAGTGGGAGAAAGGCCAGTTTCCATTTAGCCTAGTCTATGAGGCTGTGGCCCAAGTATGCCAAGATCTCCTCCTAAGTCAGGATGAGCCAAGATAAGTCATTCCAAGAGGAGTTTAGAGGATGTTCATATTTTTACCGTTTTGGGGGTTAATTTTTCTGTCACTTGTTGTAACAGCTTCATACCATTAATTTCAGGGTAGATGCTCATAAGCTATGGGCTCCAAACTTGACTTCCCCACAGTTTGAAATAGGTACCACAGGCTCATGCCTGCATTTTCTTCTAAGTCTGCTAAATACCACCCTGGCAAACCCTGGAGAAATCAAGATCATGCCAGCCCTCCTCCTTCCCAGAACTTAACACTTCTCCATCCATCGATATTACCTGACCAGGAGAAGCATGGCTTGCAGAAAAGGATTTCACTTCAAAGTGTGTCTAATTTCAGCGTAACAAACTTACAAAAGAGACTCCTAATGACCTCCCCTGAACAGCAGGACGTCTGAAATACATGGCTGAGAAAGGATTTCCAAACTGCAACAGGCAAAGGGCAGCAAGCACTTCAGCACTAGGCCCACAGACTTAGGACTATAGGACTTTGTAAGGAGAGACATCTGTCTTGACAGAAGTAAAAGCACTACTGGAGCCACAGAGCTATCTTGTCCCACATACAGCTATTAAGAAACTTACTGTTCTCCTAGTCTAACCTTTCACAGCATACTGCAGCTATGTCCACAATGCATCACAAACCATATTTAATGAAAGGCTACTAACCAAACTGAAAACAAGTATGATTCTGAGATGCCACTAAAACCTGTCTTAAATTACACCAGCATGAGATGATAACAAACAATTAAATTAAAAAAAAAAAGAAATTCTGTGAGCAAACTTCACAAGAACTTACTCTTCCAGTTGTACAGAAAGTTTAGCAGGTTTGGGATTGGACACTGGCAGAGCTGAGATGCTACATTCAGCTTCCTGAACCGAGGCCACAATAGATCACATTGCTTCATTGAGAAATAGCGGACAGTTTAGTAATTTCCAAATCTGCTCTTCAAGTTGGCTTAATTCTACTATCTTCAGAGATGATGAACAACATATTTATTTCAACATATTTATTTCAACTTCTGACTCGCAGTAGGCTGGAGCTTACACTAAGTTAAGGCACGGGTATAGAGGGTATGGCCAGCTGTTCCCACTGTAACAGAACAGCTCTACTTGTTCATATGGAAATTATCAGGCCAGTATCTGGAGAGGGCACAAACCCCAGTAAGTCAGATCTCTGGATTCCCCATTAATATGAAGACTACTGCACAGGGTATTACCCTTCCATCTAAGCACTGCCAGGGATGGGTGCTGCAAATGTTCACGTACGCCTGAGGAGGCCTTTTAAATTATATCACTTGTGGCCAACCTGGCACTTCCATGATGTGGGAAACTGACCCTGCCTTTTGCACACTCAATACATCACAGGTATCCACAAGCCCTGTAGATACAATCACACATGCAAGTGACAACTTTCATAACTTAATGACCGCTATCTATTCAACACTGCGCTATTTGGAAATTCCAGGTTAACTACTCACATAGTATCTCGACTCCAAATGGGGAGTGTGCGTGCTACATGTGCACCTGTTTGAGAACCCGCATGTGTACATAATGCCATTTTGCACACGTGTGGTTATTTTGCAATGTTTTGACAGGTCTTTGCTCTTACATCACTCTTAAAGCAGAAAAGGGGAAAAAATAGACAAAAGCAATCAGTTTTCAGTCCTCTTGACAATGACGTTCTGTTGACAGCACTGAGTTTGATGGGGCTTTATCAGAAGCTCAAATGCTTTGCAGGAGATAGGAGAACGTAAGCATGTACTTAAGGCATATTCATAGAATCATAGACTGGTTTGGGCTGGAAGGAACATTTAAAGATCATCTAGCCCAACCCCTGACATGTCTCAAGGGAATATTGAAGAGGGGAATGACAAAGAAATGCCCAAGAAAATGCTACACGATTGTTACTAGGAAAATGATCCATTGCTTACAAAGAAAATTCTCCCTGGGGCTACACTTCTGTTTTTATTAGGTGGGAAGACCAGATGAAAGAACAGAAAAAGTTGCAGTGACAGTCCCTAACAGCCCACTGCAGAAAACACACACACACCCTGCGGCTGGCTGCAGTGTGGTTTTCATGGACAGGGGACCTCTTGGGGTGTGTCTACATGTAAATGGTTGGGATAGTTAAGGGGAATTAACTATAGGCATGAAATTGAAGCTCAGGAAGCCCTTCATGTTCTCAATCAGAAATAAAGCAGTATTAAGTCTAGTGCAGAGGGCTGTGAACTGATGGACTATGCTCCACACCAGTGAGATGTGAACCAGCAGTGGCCCAAAAATCCAGCTAGAGATTAATTGTTTCTGCAGCATCTAAGCTGGCTTCTCTTCATTCCTTCCCAAGCTGCAATTGCAGTTTTAAATTCTCAGTTGACAGACGCAAATTACCCTGTCGTCCTTCACAGGCTAAGAGGCTGGGTTCTTTTTTTTTTAACTTTTTTTTTTTTTCTTTGTTTTTTTGGAGAGGAGGGAGAGGAGAGAAAACAACCTGGCTTAGTCATTTCTGAAATGACTGGTGGTGTATTCATATATGCTGTGAGAAGTTCAATAGTAATCTAGAGATGGGGACAGAAAAATGCAGACTGGCAGTTCACATCCTTGAGAGAGCAAGTCTTCAGATCAAAAAGGTTTATTGTCAAGGTGACTTGGGCTAAAAGACCTGAAATGCCTACTATGTTTGAGAGGCAGCAACACAGTATTGTCTATAGGATGTGGGCTGACAAAACGCAGAGAATTTTAATACTTAAATGCATTAAAACTCAAATGTTCATCTCGAAGTTAAGCCACACCTTGGAGGTGACAAACACTGAATTTCTGAGACTCCAGCATTCACAAAGCCTGTGACTGTAAAACACTGCTGTTCTGCCGTTGTGTGGATTTGGTTTCAGCAGTCACTCAAAAATGCATCTCAAACTGCCAGTGCCCCTAACATTCCCATTTAGTTCTCAGTGTTCCTCTAAACCCCCTTCACATGCTTGTTCTGAAAAATGAAGTAAAAACATGTTGAACTGATCCTTGCTGCAATCTCAGTAACGTCCAGAGAGCTTACTCACAATTGTGTGTGTCACAGTGTTCACTGAGGACTTCTGTTCAGTGGGGACTGTGATGCCAGATCTGCATGGTATCACATTCTCCAGCTTGTCCCGTAGACTCATCATTCTCTTAGCTCTAGGGACATGGAGCAGATGCTGACCCCTTGTATCTGTCTCTCATATACTGAATCTTCAACTCAGATTTTATCGAAGGAACCACAGTGATCTGTTGCAACAGGACTCCCTAAACCAGCGAAGAAGAGGCAGATTTGGGCTGTCCTGCACATTTCATGGTGAAATGCCATTTGGTGATACAGAGAACTCAACACAGTGATACTGAATCTCACAACTACACGGGACTATTTCCCCTTCTTGACTTCCAGATTTTAACACCAATGTCTCATATAACAGAAAATACAAAGGTTCTGATGCCTCCAGTGCCAAAAGTTTCTGCATTGAAAATGAAATCTTGATATTCTTTGACAGACACAGAACCTAAATGACCCCCTCCCGTATCAGGAGACAGGCTCATTAGTGCAGTATGCATTGGCAGTTAAGCACCAAGGAAGAGAAAAAGCTGACCTTGCAGCCACAATGCATTCATTCAGTTACTTTGGTGCTCATGTCCTCCTCTGTATAGGACTTGCCCAGAAGCAGTTAAGGTATACACAGGCAGTTTTTTAAGCTGCAGCATATTGGAAGAAGACTGAAAGCAATAAGGAGTTCAGTGCAGCTCAGAAACCGTCTTGCATGATTACTCTGTCTTCAAAAACCAAGTCAGGCACAAAGGGAAATAAAAATAACCAAGGCTAGAGCTTTGATGCTTCAAGAGAGGGGAAAAAAAAAAAGTCTGTGCCCTCTTTTCCAAGCACAAGTGAAAAACTACATTAACTAAAAAGAGTGCTTGGCCCCATGCACTGTGCCATATTGACAACAGCAACTGCAATTTAATCAAAAAGCCTCTATTGGCAGAGCATGGCACCTTGATGGTACCTTTTAATTCATAAACATTCCTCCCTAAAAGGGATGAATTTGCATGTTAGCTTGCAGAGAACCACATTCCCTGCTGATATAAAATCCTACAACTCCACTGCAGTCTGATGAGCTGTACTAGTAATTACTAGCAGGGAGTCTGTCCCAAAATCTCTGGGTATGAACCAGGGCACACTTAAAAAAGCATTTTCTCACTCTGTCACTCCCACCCCCATCCACCCACCTCCTGGACTAAATTACAAGAAAACTGACTCTTCTCCATCATTCCCATTACTTAAGTGATCTTAAATTATTCAGATGACTGGTTAAGCTCCAGCTTTAGTAATTCAAGCAGAAAGTGTGGAAGAGGGAAGACTGACAACAGACACAGCAATTCACTTCCTATATCCTAGCAAATATATACAACGAGTCCATTTTCCGGAAATTTAACTGGTATGTCCTGTAAGCAAGCGGAGTGCCCACCTCTGCAGATTGTATCACATGAAGAAGATGGCATTTCAAAAGAGTGCCAATTTAGAAACAGTTGTGTGAAAGACTTAATGTGACCATGTGGATATGTTACAAAGGGCTTCTCCTTCACTACAGAGCATCTGTCTTCCTCTTCATATATATACACATATATACACATACGTACATGCACACACATAGATAGATGAATAGATATAAATACATGTGCGCACACACGCAAACACGCATACATATATATATTTTTTATATATATATTTTTTTTTTTTCCAGTTCTTGGAGTGGTTACAACTACTTTAGTCTACAAGGCATCCTAAGGGCACTTCCTGGCTCTAGCAATAAAGTCCATCATATTGTGGAGTGAAGTAAAGGGAATATCATTGAGGGAGAAGAACAGAACAGTTTCCTATCTTGTATAATATCATGTAACAGGGCAACACCTCTGAAAACTATCATTGTTGTTTCTGAGCCCAGATATTTTCTCCCTGTGTTCCAGGAGGGCAAATGTTCATCTTGTTCAGTTGCTGTGTACAGAGGTGCCACTACGCGATTTTCCCTTTTTGGTGGATAAGTAGTTGCTTCCAAATAGTTTGGACTGTATGATACAATATCCTATGCATCATTTTTTGTTGGTTTGTTTAAAGGGAGATTAAAAGAGTTTTGCTTTTTTCTTCATGTCGTTGCGTCTCCAGAGAGGTAACTTGTCAAACTCCTGTATCGTCATGCCAAATATTTCTTGAAAAACTTCAGGTGCTAAGTGACGCTTTTTAAAAAAAAAAAAAAAAAAAAAGGAGGGGAAAAAAAGAGAAAAGGCAATGGTCAGTCAAAGCCAAAGAGACACAACAGGAGATAGGAGTGCCTTAGGGATTTCATGTCACTGCATAAGAGCTGTTGCAGGAAATAATAATGCTTTGGCAATACACATAATCCAAGTCCTCATGAACTCGGGTGCTCAATGAATCAAGAACATTTTGCAATTTGTTAAGTCTGAAAGTTTACAAAGGAAATCAGGAGAACTATTTCAGTTGCTGAAATAAGCAAGAGACAGAAAGAAGATTTATCTGAAGCCACCCAACAAGCAGTGATAGACCAGAGAACAAAACCAGTTCCTGCATGCCCCCGTCCCAGGCTTTAGCTAGTCACCTCTGCATATGTGGAAGTTCAAACAGACACAGGAGACCTTTGCAGAAGGGCTGCAGGTTGACATGCCACATTTGAAGTTCTCAGAAGGAAGATGTCTGGCCAGACTAACTGTCCAGCACATTTCTCTACTGCCAATGAAACATTTTTTGGTTCTGTCTTGTGCAGCAGTTACTTCTTGTTCAGCTGCTTTAGTGTGCACTGGACAGGGAAAGTGTCTCCCTGTGGCACTAATGTAACACAGCGTTGAATTCTGATTAGTGATCACATATCTATTAGTCTAAAAATGTGGATAAAGGGTTACTTACCCAAATTTTTGTGGCCCCTTCCACTCACCTCCACAAAAGATTAACTAACTACAAATGACTCAAACATCCCCAGACTTCCACTGGGCTGCTTAAGTCTTTCTAATCCACAAAGCTGTAAACAATTTTTATTTGTTGGCAGAGATTTAAATCCTCATGTTTTTGGATATCAGCCAGTCTAACTAACTCACAGGACTCATGGATGAGTTAAAGAAAGTTAGACCTTTGATCCTCAAGGATGGCTGACACTGACTCTCAGCTAAGAAATGATCCAAGATTAAAGTATTGTTCCGTTCCAATATGGATCCTATGACTACAGAACACTTTGCCAATTTTGGGCTTTTTACCAATTTACAAGTATATAATTAATTGCTTGAAAATATAAGGAGGTTGTGAGACGCTCAGTCCAGGAGCAGGGAGACAGAGATGTGGGACTCCTGGCCCAGCACTGTTCATGGAGATGTGGCTGCTTCCTTCCCCTGTCTGACTCCTCCTTCCCTGCTTAGTGCTGAGAAATCTTCCCAGCCTAACAAGGACCCACACTTCAGTGTTTGAGCTTTAAATT
>NW_008824986.1:15746661-15753322 GCF_000699105.1 Pygoscelis adeliae | reverse complement strand
GCAGGAAAGAGCATTTAGGAACTTGCTTCTCTTACCTCAAGCCTGGTTCTGTCTACATCTTTTAGTATTTTATTTCGCCCTCTGTTGGTCACCATGAGCATTTCATATGGAAAAATCTGTTAACAATGTATAAAAGGGGGAGAGAGAGATGTATTTATATTCTAAAGCAAAAAGAACACAATGTGTCTCATTTTCATAACCACACAAACATTTGGTTTCTTTTCCAAAGGAAATCACAGCACTTTTGTCCCCCAAAGTTGCACGAAAGACAAGCCAATCTGGACATAACGAGAACTTGTTTAGTATCAAACTGCCTCATATTGTAGAGCCACTGTGTACTTGCCCACCTCCCTGATTTTTATGGTGCATATAATATAGCTGACTTTGGTCAGACAGTCCTCTCTAGTCAATATACCTTCTCATTCAGCAATGTATAAACTTAAGAGTTTATTAAGGTAAATATATTTGGCACTCATTGGTCTAACTGATGGTTGCCAAAGTGTGGACAGCTCTAAGGAAACAGACACCTAGTGGACTTTTAAAAATGAACCACGTGGAAATGTATCAGAAAAAGCAGCAACTCTGAATAAGCAAGATATTGATTAGTGGGGGCCACTGTATTCATCAAAATTCATCACATGATTTTCTTTGCCTTTTTGGATAGCTAAAGAATTCAAACAACTGCCCACTGTGCTTGCTGGTTGTGCAATACGTACATGGATTAAAGGAGATACTTTTGTAGACACTCTTGTCTTACACAGTCATCTACTTCAGAAGAGTATGTGTCCAGCACATGTCCCATTAACATTTCCCTTGCTTTCCCTTTACATTGCAAAGAATGTCCAGGACTTATACAAATCAGTTATTCGCCAATAACCAATTCCTAAATGCATAAATGATTTTACTTTTGTTTTACAGGTTCTTTGTTTGAAGTAAAATGTTTACTGTCAGTGGGTCTCAAATCAGTTTAATCCAACAGCAACAATGCTGCTTAGAAAGGATTTCAGAAAACCACGTGCCTTAAAATCAGCTTCTGGAATCATCCCTGGAAAATAAAACTCTGGTTTAGGATTTTCTTCCTTGGGCAGACACTTCCATGAATGCCTGGAATGACCTAGGAGAGCTCATGTTCCATCTGATAGAGCCTCCCTATAGCCCTTCTCATTGTATGTCTCTGCAGAGTAGGATAACAGCATTCCCAGCGAGGTCCTCATCCAACCCCTACTGAAGTCAATTAAGTTCTTCTGCAGACTTCAGTGGGGATTGGCTCAGCCTTTATTGTTATTTATGGGTCTTGTTTTACTTGCCCACTGGGAACAAGAGTTAGACCACCAAAACTCTCCTGGGGAGACAGCTGAGCTATTATCAAATGCTATTAATTCAATTATTTTAACATCAGAAGAAATTCAACCTAATCAAATTCTGTGCAGAACTAGGCAATTAAATTCATTCCATTGTCAACAATTATCCCAATGAACTTTTCAGAAATATAATAAATAAGATTCAGGCATCAATGAACACACCACTGAGTTTATTGTAAGTAATAATAATTTAAATAACGTGTGCTTACATACCAATTGTAAGATATGATTCCTAGGAGATTCTGACATTGTCACAATAGTACAATTAAGTCTATACTTTGAATTACATTGTTTATGTTTGATACTGGAAACAGCTACCATATACAGCATTATAGGAAACTAGAACGTAACTTTTCATATTTAAACAGGCAGAGTTTAAGTCAAGGTCTACGGTCATAAGTACATTTTATATTTAGATATTCACAACAAGGCATGTCTCAATCTGGGGTGGCAGGATGCACAAATTCTGTCCTTTCTGGAGAACCATATGGTAAGATTTGGTCATTCTTAAGTTTACTCATTTTCACTTTTCATGTGTTTCATGCTGACTTTGAGTTGGCTTCTTTTACTTTATCAGGTTTAAGTTAGTGTTGGACCATTGACATGAATAAAAATACTGCCAATTCACACAAGCTGAGGGTCTGGCATCACCTTTATAAACATCAACAGAAAGTGACCTATTAACTCATGAAAATTCCCATAAATTTTATCACTAATAATACTGACAGAATTTGTCACCCAAAATAACATTCCAAATCACTGAGTGCATCAACAGCAGTGGTGGCTGTAAGAATTTCTGTTGCACTGAAAGAGAAATTGTTTGGACTAAAAAGTAGTATCTCAGGAGCTGAGGATGTTTCCAAGGTCTTATTTATATAATATATAAAAACACTTGTTAATATACATTGCACTGGGGTCTCAGCTTATAAAGCTAGGGTTATTGCCTTGTACAGTTTGTCTGGAGGTGACTTGGAAGCACAAGTAGTAATCTGGTTTGCAAAACCAGCTCCTTACTTAACTGCAGAAATGCTGATCCTTGTAACTTCAGCAAAATCATTATTTCTCTGAAGGTTCACCAGCAACAGAGAAAGTTATAAGATCTAAAACACAGTGCTGGTTGAATCCCCTCTATGTTCATTTTTGACTCAGACATCTCTAGACATAGCTGTAAAAGTGTTTTAATTTATATCTTAAATTATATTCAGCTGACATTGCCTCTTTTTCCAATAAATATCCCGAAGAATTTCTTATATAGGGAATTCAACATTATTGAAAGGTGTCAGGCTAACAGTGCTGAGAGCTAAAGAACAGATCCAGACAGACATGTAGGTATCTAACCTCCAATTTGAAACAAAGATCCGTGTATTTCATTAATTTTTAAATTAAGACAGCCTCAACAGTGTGTTGTGAGCCACAATATTCTGCGTCACTTTTCCAGCCTGACAGATCTGAGACTTTCCCATAGGGTTTGGTCTGCTGTTTTGGCTAGTGGAAGCTTGACAGAGAACTAGCTATTTAGCATCTTCAGTATCTTTGTTCTGTTTCTGGAAAAGCCTCCTTAACCCAAGAAGCACACCTGGGCTGCCCTCAGCCTGCCTGAGTACTAACACCTGTAACAGGCAAAGTCCAGAACAAAGGGAGAGATTTGGCACATAAGGAGCAGGGACTGAGGTGAGGTAAAGAAAAACAAGGGAACTAAGACATTTCCCTTATTTTATCTGCGTTTCACAGTCAAATCTTCACTGTCTTGAAGGAAAGTGAATAACATCTGCACTTGCCTTTGGCTCCAACATGTTAGGCATAGATACTCCTCTGTCCATTCTCATTCCAGGGACATGACCATCCGGAAGGGACTGCATCAGATACAGGTATACATCAGACACATAGGTTACACACACAGAGGGTAAAGGCACTCAAGTAGTGGTGAAAACAAAGGTGAATTTGCCCTGAGACTTCCTTCAAGTCTTAATATTTAGTCTTATCATATAGATCATTGCCATGGCTACTGTTTACCACTTCTCTGAGGCATGCAGAGGGATCCTTCGACCCTCTCTGCCACCACAGCCTTCTGTCACTGCTAAGGCTGGCAATAGCTCCCCACTGAGCCTACCAACACCATTTCCCAGGTGGATCCAGGGACCCCAAGAGAGTGGTGGGCCCTTTCCCACCCCAGTGACTAAGTAGGGTTCTTCTCTGGACAAATACGCAGAAGCATTAATTCAGATCCCACCCAACAGCATACAAAGCACTCTTACACCTCTGGGCTGTCCTTCCTGTCATTTACTGTATCAGCTGCGGGTTTTTTTTTGTCTCTACAATGGGAAATTTTTATTACGAACACAAACAGGGATAGGGTAAAAAGGTGTTGTTTTGACACAGGTACTGTTCCTAACGAAATAACATTTTGAGCACAATACATGGCCAACTCCTCTCTCCTCCCGTAATCTTATCCTCTTTCCAATCATCATGACTTTGATACAACATTAATAAAAATATCCAAGTAATTAAACCCTTTCTTAAATTGCCATTTCATATTGTGATTGTGCTGAGGAGCCAACCAGACTCAAACCATTCTGGAAAAAACCTTGCAGACAGGATTCAGAGTAAAAGGGTTTATATTTGCAAGCACACCTCTTACTGGCTCATCTGTGACGGCAGTAGTGTAGAAAACTATTGATGAACCATCTTGTCTGGAGAGCAAATTCCAGGGTAAAAACGAGGAGTTCAAGGCTCCTAGTATGGGAGAAAATTGCCTCCAGAAGAGACTTTCTGTATGTCTCTGGGATCAGTACTAGGGAGGCTGGAAATAAACCCACCATTAGCTGTCCAGGGAGGACTATTACAGATAACTCTTATATCAACTGACAGTGGATTTTACAGAGCAAGTCACAGAACTGGTGTGAGCTGTCTCAACCCAGCTCTGGGGAGGTAACAAGGAGGAATCTGAGGCTGTGCCTGTTTTTTGTTGATAAGAGTCTACATTGGTGATTATGCTTAAGCATGCAGAAAAATCAAAGCTATTGTCTTAAGAAACCCTTCCCTGTAGCAGAACTTCAAACTTCAACAAGAAAGTAGATGCTTTTAGTTCTGTTGTCAGTTGATTGATGAAAACCCGTACTCTACCTGGAAATCTGTGAAAAGCAAGAGAGAAATCTCATCAGCCTTAGAGTGTGGAAGAACAGGAATCAGTCACAATCTACCGGATAATCCTTGTGTCTTCTGGTCTACCTGATCTTTTCAAAATCCCATCTGATTCTCTAAGGCCAGCAACCTTCCTACTTTTGGACTTAGTTTGTAAAGAGTCAAACACTCCAAACACTGCAGCCCTCTTCATTTTGAGCAGGCTTCTCATTCAGGAAAATCAAGTCACTTTGGAAATATTAAGAGACACAAAACCACGATCAAGTGAATAAATAGCCAACTAAAATTCAAATGTGTAGAGCAGGATTCACCTCACCTAACCTCTGCCATCAGGTAGCTGTCTAGATTCCTCCATAGTCTATAGAGACACAAGCACCACAGAAGACGCCTGATTGTAGGGTATCTAAGGTAGTCGGGATCAATCTCACTTTGGAGATAACTCCCCTCTCTCTCTCTCTCAGCTCAAACCATTGCAAAACATTAACTCTCAAAGTTTCATAACTTTCATAAATATTGTCAATTGTTATTAGGCAGTGACTGATACCACATCTAGCTCAAAGTCATAATGAAAATCATGAACAGCTACAGGGATTAGAAGGCATTATCCTCCTTTCTTCACTGTGGCACATTCTTTCAGACTGTGCAGTGGATGGTAATTTTCAGAGAAACAAAACACCGTTAACAGAACTCAGTACATATTCCTGATAATATACACATTACCTGCTTTCCATTTGCACCAATGCTAAAGCAGTCCCTTGGCATAAACAAGGATCAGCTCCACATAGCAGATTTAGCAAAATAAACCCAAACTTTTTAATAGGTATTTGCAGAGTTTGAGTTAATTGTTGAGTTTACCAGAGGAAGTTAAAATGTACTGAGCAAATACAAAGTTAACCACATCTACAACCTTAAAATAAAACAGCAGAAGTGATCAAACATCATAACATGTTCAGCAATGAAGTGGCATGTAAAAAGGCTCCTCAGCCTTACCTCTAACACCACCACTCACATCCCCATAACTGTTGTACTGACCAAAATCTGTAGACACCGGCTGTAACAGGAAAAGAGGGACATGCACATAAATTCACAGTTCATGACTTCACAAGCAGGTTGGTATATGGGAAGTAACAAATTGCTTTAAGCCTTTCCCCCCCCCCCTCAATTTTCACAATGTTTCTAGCATTGCTTTCTTGCCTTTTTAAGCATGTAGTTTGTGGGAAGGGAAATTAGGTTTTGTCTGACTTCAGGTGGTCTTAGAAGAAAGCTTGATCAAACTGAAAATCCAATACAGTTAATACGGAAATAAATACCATGGATACTTAAAGCCACCTTTCACTTCTCAAAATGGCCATCTCCTTACCCTGTGAAGTCCATTTTTTCCGTAGCCAGGGAGAGAAGAGGTTTTGGAGGCTGAAGCATGTGCTGTTGAATGAGGAAGGGAAAAATCTTTTACTGGAAAAATCCCGTGGAAACTCAAAAACAAGAACACTTGAGGAATCAACCAGCATAAAAAACACAGTTAAAAGAGCTAGGCATATACATAACCAACTGAGACATGCTGACTTTAAGAAACTAACATCTCAGCCCCAGACTCATCACAACCTTCCATACATTCTGTAAGTTACACGCAGCTTTATCATGCCATGGTAGCAGGTCATCAAGAAGGGACGCTGTGATTTTTCCAGGCTCAAAATCAAAGCGGTCTCCACTGAGTTGAAAGTAATGTTCAAGGATTAGACAACAGAGCAAAACAACTTTTTAGTCCTTAGCTAAAGTATTGCTGTGCACCTTATGATGGGTCCAAGATAAAGGACAAGGAGAATCCAAGATCAGCAGTGTTTGACTGGATAGGTTCCCTGTTAGGTCTCCCATGCAGGTCCATTCAATTCCACTCTCCTAAGTGGCACACATGGTTTATGTATCATCATACCCTCTGAACCTTTCATGAACCTTTCTATCCTTCCTACTGCAATTATTATTGCAGTCATGCTCCCAGCTTCTGCTGCTGCATAAGCCAAGATACATATGACTAGCACACTCCATTCTCTCTGTGTTCACATGCTTCAGTTTGCCATTTTTTGCTATGAAGGAGAAAAGGCTATTAGTTTTGGTCCTGTAACGCTGTAATTGACAGATGTTTTGGTACTGACTTCAGCAGG
>NW_008824986.1:15737237-15746604 GCF_000699105.1 Pygoscelis adeliae | reverse complement strand
GCTGAATGAATTCAAACAAGTTTGAGAATTTGGCATTCTGATCCAAAATTCTAGTCATCCTGTAAATGATGTGACACTTCTGAGAACATGACATGATTCAACAGACCTCTGTGACTCCTGCTTTCATCTGAAATGAAAGTGAAATAAGGTATCTGGGGGCATTCAACTTAGCATTTGCACTGACCTCAGAAATTGCATGAGCAAGATAAAGACAACGTGGAAATGTCAAGGGTGTGTTTTTGAATATAGATAAAAAGATGGATAAATAGAAAGATTGTCAGCATAATGATCAATAGCACCTCTACAGTTTATATAGCCCCTTCAGACAAGATCCTCCATATAAGAATGCAATTTTTGGTTTTTTAAATGTTATTTTTACTACAGAAGGGCAGGGAATGTAGAACTTGAGGCATTGCTGTTGCCAGCAGCAAGCAGCTTTGGAAAAGGTACCACTGATTCCACAAAAGGCAACTGATGACTGCACTGATAACCGCTGCAAATAGGGATGGACACATCACCAATAAAGGAGTCCTCCAACCTGCGCTAAGGTTAATAAAAAAATCATAAACTTTGAGTTGAGCAGGTAGACTCTGGCCCTGTAAACATTACAGGTAGTGAGGGAGAGCCACAGACATTCTCTCCAAGACCATAAATAGAGGCAACACAGGGAACATGAGGAAATATTAGTTTGCTTGGCAGCTACTCCAGTGGATGACTCCAAAGAGACTCATCTTGTCCCTTCTTGGCTCAAAGTACAGCTGCTGTGCTACAATGACCGGTGGATGAAGAGAGTGAAACAAAACCCCCAAACCCTTCTCTGGAGATCTGAGAAGGCCACAGATTTATATCAAAATGTGCAATGAGGCCAAGAATCTAAGCCACCAATTAACCAAAGTTGACTTTTGTGCTTTTGCTCTGGAACAGATTACCCCCAATCGAGGTATGGTTTGGAATACACAGCCCCACTGGTAAGTGTTGCTGATTTTCTGTCCCTGGGAGGAGAGACTAAACAGTGATAGGAACCACCAGCTTAAGCAAAACGTGTTATTGTAATTTAATAACCCAGCTTATTAGCATATGTGTGATGTAATAGTCACTGAATATTTTATCTCACTCCTTATCTATATTAGAAAATCTCTCTCCTCAAAATCCTGAAAATCCTCAACCTCATATTTCTTCTAATTAAAAAACAACTACGACACTCTTCCCCTCACCAAAACCAGCTAATGAATTAGGCCACTCTTTCAGGGGAGAGCATCACATATACACATATCAAGCAGTCTTCCCAGTGGTCTCTCTTCTGGGAGACTGCTTGATATGTGTATATGTGGTGTTCATTATTCACTGTTCATTATTAGTTTTATTGCCTACATGAATTACCTGGAGAATCGTAACGACTGGCAGAAAGGGCTGACCTATCACGACTCTCCTTTTCCATCTCTTCTTTCAGTATCAATTGTCCCAGACCAGAGTTGAGCTACAAATGGCAATTAAAAAAAAGTATCAATAAAATAAAGCTGATCATGGCATTAGTAGAAATTGCTTACAGAAAACAAAAGGGCACTTTTTGGATGGTGTCCAGAAACAGCATGAAGACAAGCTTATAACCACCTTCATGAGCTGCTCCTCCTGCAGTTGCCGGCGTCTCTGTAGCTCCTCATCATCTTCCTCTCTTCCACTTGATCTGCGTCTCATGTCAGCTCCTGCTTCCATAAAACCACAGTACAGAGAGAGCTTTGTGTATCAGTTCAACTGCAGCTTGAAGATTTCAATGCTAGAAAGTACTGGTCAGTTTGATTTACTGAATAAACAAAGCAGTATTTTCTTGCAGACTCAAAAGACTTTTCCAAAAATCACCCTTAATAAGACTCACTCAGATAGCCTGCCCTATGGCTATCAGGCTTCTTATAAAATTAACAAGAAGTTAAACTGCACGTGGGTTCCCAACCAAGCAACAGTCCTGGAATCAAAAGCCATGAATCAATGTAATAGAAAAAAGGAGCTCAGTTTGCCAGTTCTGGAAACATGGGGTTTAATGGCACCAGTAACTGTAGCCGTGGTTGAAAACAGAAAATCTGATTTACATTTATACTTTTATCTAGACTCAGAAAAGCGAATCTGAATTAACACTTCAAATGGAAAATTAAACTACATTAATCTCCTAAACAGACACTCATATTTGGAAAAAAAAAAGGCATTATTTTTAGTCTAAAATGAAGCAAACTAATTTGTGTTCTACATTAGTTTCTTACTTTTCATTGAATAATCTTTATTTTCTTGAACAGTCTTAAGAGATGGTCCACTTTGGACATCAGGACACTTCCATGAATACATAGATCATAATATTGCTGCAAGCATTTCAACAGCAGTTGTATTTTTTTCTGCACAGGCTATATCATGATATAGTTATTCACCAGTCTTATGACAGACAAACTCAGTGTTTTATTTGAATGAAGACTAAATTTTGCAACTAAAGGATCAGAAGGTTTATATCAATTAAATGTTTTGTACAGCAGTGTTAAATTGATGCTAATGTGGAGAGAGACAAAAAGTTATGGAGAAATTATTTGTATTTAAATTATTTATTATTTTGTTTGGTGTCTCAGGTTTTTGCACGACTTTTCAGTACAATAGCAGTAATGCTCATTTTTTTGACAGCTGAGCTCATTCTAGCTCTGTAAGCAAAATATCACACTCAGAAAATCAGACAAGCCAAAAAACCTGGGGCTTGTGGGTTTGTTTTTTAGCGATTAATCTTGTATGATGCCTTTTTATTTCTGAATAAAATATGTCCATGAGGACATTTTTATCTTTATAGTTTCCAAACAGTCCTGTTTAGTTTCTAAGGTGTAACAAAATCACCTGATAGCCAATATGCAAAGCAGTTTTACTGGAAACCATTAAAAGTTGTCATCTGCTGCCTAGAGACTGAGCTGAGAGCCATGACTTCCAACAAAGGCTCCACCTCAGACATATGGCATAATAATGCTGTAGTTATCACAAGCATTGTTGTGAGAGTTTCAAGTATGTTGATGTTATCACTGTGACTGTAATGTTTGTCAGGTTGCAATCCTATATAAAGAACATTTTCAAAATATTGCCGCTGCATATGCAGCCCCTTCAATTGGTCATTGAGCTCTCCCACCCTGCGTTTCCTCTCCCAGCACTTCTATGAAAATCCCATTGCACTGAAAACCATACACTCCTTCAGAGAAACCTGAAACAGGCAACACCTTCAGTGTTTGAGACGTGACATCATAAATGAACCAGGCTAGATAGCTTATTTTATGCTATGGAGGACAATAAAAATTAACAGAGAAAAAAAAATACAAAAAAAAAAAATTAAAAATTATCACGTGCATGATTTAAAGAAAAGAAAATGAGATACCTGTAGTGCAATGACACAGAAGAAAAATACAAAGTCTGTAGAAACAGTAACTCTGAAAATCAGGACTTTTTTAGTCCATTAACCGTTCCACTTCAGTCATTGCTTCTTGCCATGAAAACAGTCATGTGGTTGGAAGCAATCATATTTTCTGTGGAATATTTGCTATTAGCTTAAGACTAAAAGATTAAACGGACAATAACTGAAAGAAGTCAGGCTTGTGTGACACACCACATTTTTTAAGCTACTGCACAGGAGTTCACATAATTTGTTATATACATATATATCGGTTAATATCTGTGTGATCAATTCCAAAGTCCTTTAGCAAAACCTCTTCTACTTAGTGCTATTCAATAGTTTTAAATTCACAGACACTCGGAGGTCTCATCAGAAGAACTGCACTTTGTGGCGAGCACCTGGAGTGGACACAATCTTCACTACCTATTTTTACAGCTCCAGTGTTAACCTACTTTGGTTACCAGTACCTTTTAAGCCGCATCGCTTGTATAATTTTTTTTTTGCATACCTATGGCTGCAAGAGAGGGAGGACCTGGCCAGTGGTCCGTCTCAATCTTTGGTATCTCGTTGGGTGCTGGTGCATGAGCTGCTGGGAACTTGGAGGACTTGATGATATCCTCGGAGGACTTGCTCTGTGCTGCCAAAGCAGCTGCATCTAGATGGCAATCAGGGAGCTTAGCTATGTAATAATCTGTATCAATATAAAGGTCTTCCTTATTTTGGCAAAACTTTATACTTTACAAGAAGTTAATTTTCAAAAGCAAACATTTTCGTGTTTTGCTTTTTCTAATTGCAGTTTGAAGAAAAGTAATGTCTTTCTCTTGCCAATAGACTGGAATCAAACCTTCCTCTCCTCCCTCATCCCCACCCCCAAAATAACCCCAAATCAGCTTTGGATTTTAGTAGGGTTGCAGAGTGTTCGAATGATTAGGCAAGAGTAAGAAAATTCAATCTAGCAGTATTTGCCAATATCTCCTAAGGACAGCTGATTATTAATGAAGATGAAATCAGATTGATAGATCTGATCAGATCTGATCTATCTTCCCTCTAGGGCAAGAAAACAAATAGTTCAGAGGAACAGCACTAATTTTAACCCTCCTGATGTTAATTATTTCCTATGTTTCTGTGAAAAGCTGCAAAACAAACAAAAAAGAAATCTGAAGCAAACGTTTATTTAACCAGTGGATTTTTTCTGCTGCATGCCCTTGCTTATTAGCATGCAGTAGTAGTAAAAGCAGATGTGAATTTATTAATAAATACTAAACTCCATTCAGATCAACTTGGCAGGGAAAGGCACTTGCAATGAAATGAACCTCACCAATAAAATATCTCAGCAGTGGGGCATCCACTTAAGATTCCAGTCTAAGCTAAAGTCTCTTAAAAGCATGTGAGGATGTCATTATGGCTTTCACTTCTTGACATTAAAAAAAAAATCCAATAGGATTCAGTTTACATTAAAACCAGCCTTAACTACCTCTTATCTGCAAACTGTTAGCTCAAATCACCTTCTCTTATATGAAGCTATCGTATCAGAAGCAAGAATTCTGGACTACTTTTTCATTTTCTCTTTTTTTTAAACAGAAAGACATCTGTTAACAAAGTGAGGCATTGTGTTGCTCAACCAACATGTTCAGGGTAGCTTAGGAACATCAGCATTAGACGTCATTTGGAATTCTGCACATTTTATGATTGGGAAACTCTAAGCATAATTGCAGGTATGGAGGAAGCTGGTCAGAGTTTACAAAAGCATGACTTCAAACAGTACTTACGTATTAGAATTGGTGATGTCAGTGGTTAAACATTCACATTTAATGGAAGGTGAGGAGATACATTAAAACCATAGAAATAAACAAAAACAATGTTAAGACTTTTTCCAAAATGAGCATATGGTTTGAAACTTAAAAAAGAAAGAGGAAAAAACCCTGATGTAAAACCACAGCAGTGTTATTTGCAATGCTCACTCCTGACTACAGAATGGACTTCCGGGGCTTTCCTAATCATCTCAGCTCTCAGACTGCTGTTCTTCTAAACCCTGTAGAGTACTGCTAATTTGCTACTTAACCCTAAATACATTTCATTGGATAAAGGGTCTGCAAAGGGATGCAAACTCAAAGCCTTTAAAAAGTGGAGCCATCCGTCTTTCACCACATTACATAAAAATCATCTCCTATTCAAAGTTTTCTATTCACAGCAGAAAGGAAGAGTGAACACACTCTGTTACAACTGGGACCTTGCTCTGCAGTACTAAAGACTGGCAATACAGTGGGCTTCTGCCATCGTTGTTATTTCAGACTTGCTATAACAATGTCTACACCAAAAAGATTAGAGCACTAACACTGCTGTCCAACTCAGAATCCAAACACCTAGAAAAACAAGTACAGCGTACCACCTGAGCTATATCACAGGGCTCGAGAATCAAATTAGCCCTGTCAGTGATGTCACCTATATTATCTTCAATAATTAAAGAGTCTTATTTAAAGCCACAGGTACATTTGGAATTCCTGTCTGATAATAACATCTCCACCTTTGCTGTTGAAATAAATTATTGTACTTTGTCTGTTTAAAATAAGGATATTCCATGAAGTCCCTGTCAGAGAACAGTCTGTTGTTAATCCATTCTAACATGATCGGTACCTGTATTCTGAAAATATAAACTTAAAGAAGTGAAATACAGGAAGAAATCGTAATGCTAAAGAGACAGCAAAATCCCAGTTAATGGCAATTTTGCCATTAATATCAACATGGCCAAGATTTAAACCATATGATCCACATGAAACAACATGCTTTAAAACATAATCACTCAGCAGGACATGCAATAACAGCTGTTTCAAGCTTGGACTACTAATTTTTAATGCTTACAAAGTAAACACTGAATGCTTTTCACTAGTCTGCATGCCTTTTAATTTAGCTGACACTCCAGTTTTGAACTAAAGAGGGAAAGATCATTTACCGTGTTGTTTGTAGATTGGTGGTTTTCTGTAAATGTTGACACCTTGATCTGTGAAATTGAGAAACAGAAAAATGGGAATATGAAAACTACTTCAGTTGTAGATAAAGATAACTCCAACACTAAAACAATAGACAGATGAAATCAAGGATGTAGCACAAGAAAAAGCCAGAAAGCTATTTCTAGTATTATACAAAATCAGATTATTTAAAGAAAAGAAAACATAAGAACAACTGAAAAGTCAAAGACATGTGGTATGAAGTCCTTTGGAGCTGATTCTGTAGCATGTGGATGCATCCAAGTCATGAACCATTCGTTTTAAACATTCAGAAGATTATCAGCAGGATAAAAGTTACAGAAGAAATGCAAACAAGCAAGACATTTCAATGGTGAAGATACAAGCCATTTGGGGAAAACTACCCCAAATAACTTTGTGGAAAATTGTGCTTCAGTCATAACAGCTCAATTTTCTTTCCACTGACTAGCTGGATTGAGCAGAGGAGAATGCAGCGAGCCTACAATTCACTTCAAATTCCGGAGAACAAAATAGCTGCCTAATACACTGTTTCGAACAGTCAACAACAGCTACACTTCAGTGAGTCAAAGGGATGCTTTATGCAGTGTTAACTGATATACTACTGCTTCTCCAACCACAAGGATAGATTTTGTTTCTTTTTTGTAGTTTTTTTAATGTAAGGCCCACCACATTGCACATTATCAAAGTAAATCAGAATAAAACCACTTCCCAGAACTCTAATGCAGTAAATCTACAGCGTGTCTAAAAGATAGCATTTTTTTACAAATAATAATCTAAGACAGGAACCAGTCTGTTCTAAACTACCTTCCCACCCAAGCCAACACTTCATGTGTTCGGCACAGCTACAAATACAAAAGTTAATCCAAAATCAGTGCTACAGTGTAAAATCTGTCAAAATCTTATTAGAAGACCCAAATGAGTTACTGGGAACTAGAAAATTAATGTCAGAAACCCATTTTGCTACTTCATACTGCCTGAAAAAAGTTTTCAGTTACATTAGAATGAAAGATGAAAAAGCATTTTAGAAATACATGCTGTGTATCACAGATCCAATTAAAGTGCTACAGGAGACAACTTAGCCTTTGGCATTGAGAAAAGCTAACCCTAAACATCTATTGAAACAGAGGCAAATCTTACTCTGCAGAACCCTACATCCTTGACTAAACAGGCAAATTGATTGCACACAAAGACACTGAGGTATTGCATTCTTGTTAGTGATCTGTAATGGCTACTTGACCAGCAAATAGGTATAAAAATTACAAGGGTAGTCATGCGGTACTTTTGTGCACATCTATACCAGAAAGCTGTAAGGAGGACAGGAACACAGCTCTTTCTGTGGCTGCACTGCACCAGCTGAAGAGGACAGCTCTCCCATCACACTAGAAATTATTACTCAGAGCTATTCATGTAAGTGTCCTTTAGCTTACGCACGTCGAAGTGCACCAGGTTAGCTTAAGCAGTTAAAACAGCCTACCTTAGCCAAGCCAGGTCACACTGACTGAAAAAGAAGTTCCCACAAACAGTTTACCTGCCAGATCTGAGGAAAGGAGGAAGAGCAGAAACCTCTGGCAGTGCAAGGGGATACTAGACTGAAGGGGACCTGAAGAATAACTGGATATAAGAAGGCTTTCAGCTAGCACTGATGCAGTCAGAATATGCATGTCAACAATGCTAGGGGCACACCACCTTCATCTCATCAAAATCCAAGACAGATGAGCTTCTCCAAGGCTGGAAGAACTGTGCAGCTCACTTTATAACAGAGACTGCCCTTTATAGAGAGGACATCCTGAGGCATACATATCCTTGTGGATCTGCAGGTCTCTCTGAAGACACCAAGCCATTGCTCAAAACAAGTAAAGAAACATCCTCATCTGCTTTAAAAAAAAGGGAACACTAAACTAGAACTGCTTGGTTCAGGACTGAAACAAGTCACAACAATCTGAATGAACAACATACATAATGGCTCACTGGTCAACTCTCTTCTGCATGCCACTATGAATCAAAACCAACTCCTCCAAAGTTAGCAGAGTTATGCTGGTGCTCAGCTGGTCCAACTGCAAGAAAAATCAAGCCCTGCGTAGCTCATATCGAGCTCATGGCCATCAACCGACCCTGAAAACCAAGGCATTCTAACAGTGAAACACCTGACCAACAGAATAGGTAAAAATCACAGTGAAACTCCTCCTCCATTTCTTAATGCACTACCCCTCTCAGCAAGCCCTGGAGCAGTTCCAAACCCTGTGGGTGCACCTCATGGTAAACAGCGTGAAACGATGGAGACAAGACAAAAGTTACAAAGGCTACATTCTACACTGTGACAGGACACCAAGACACATACAGTGCCAGCTCCTACCTGGAACATGGAAATGTTTAGGGGCCTGAGCGTAAGTTGGAGTGAGAGGGCGGCTGTCGGGCCGATAGGGGACAGGGGAGTTCCGACCGCTGGACGGCTCATTGCCTCCAATGAAAGAATGGAGAAAACAAAATGAGAAGAGGGAGAGCAATAAAAAAAAAGCAAGCCCAATCAAACCCAAACAAAATCGGTGGAATCAAAACCTCCAGGGAGAAAAGAAGTTGATCCAAAAATATAAATACAAACAATAACAAGAACTGGTAGCCCTGGTGACTTTTTTTTTTCTCCTGATATTCCTGCAGAGACAAAAATTCATGTTCAGGCTGGAGTTGAGGTTTGAGCAGCTCAGACTCATTCTGACGACATGCAGGCAGGAGCTGTGTGCTCGCAGCTGGTGACTAGATGGGCAGCGTGGAAAAGAAGAATGGAAGGTTACTTGGCAATGATTTAGTACGGAGATTGATATTTGGAGTTAAAAGTCACAAGCACAGAGCATAGTAGTTGATATGCAAACCCAAAATGAAGCCCACACCCAAGCAGATAGAAGCAGATGCTGGCAGTTACTACAGTTCCCTAAACCAAAAGCATACAGAAGCCAGAGATGGAAAATAGCTGTTAGGTCACTGG
>NW_008824986.1:15703950-15737210 GCF_000699105.1 Pygoscelis adeliae | reverse complement strand
TAACTCTCTGGTAGGAAATTTTTGATATAGCAAAATAATTTGTAAAGCAATGCAGCCCATCTGGTGGCTGCACCCGTATCATTGGTTCCACCCCAAGTCTCTGTCAACACCAAATTTGGCTCTGGTGACAATACTTCACCACTGCTGATTTAGCAAATCTGAATCTAATGTCTGAAAACTTAAATTCCATTTTGCGCACAGTTTGTTCCATTTGTAGGATTACTCTTACCAGGACTATTTCTTTGCCTCCTAACAATCCACCACAGCAATCCAACGGCCCTAAAAGTTCCCGTGTCTGTCAGGGCGAGGGGTCGTTGCAGAACCAGGCTGGTTGATCCCCAAGCATCAAGACCTAACAGCCAGATATCCAAACATATGACTGTGTGCGTACCATAAAATAATGTTGCTGCCTTTTACTTTGTGCCATTCTTCACACTAGTGCAAACTCGCACAAGCAGAAACTGTCCACATGGGTGTTTATTTTACATGGGTGTGAGTGACCACAATGGTGAAAAGTAGGGGAGCATCAAACCCCTTCTATTTTTCAGGTATGCACAAGGGCTTAAAAAAAACCCTAGAAAAGCTGATTAACAATGCAAGAAAAAAAAAGGGGGGGAGGGATAAGTACAGAAGGGCTATAAAACACAAGAAAAAAGAAACTGCAGGCTTCATTTCAGCTACAGGTTTCCTATGTCCCGTTAGAGGACCCAAAACCTTTGACTCAGCACACTTCTTATTTATATATTTGGGGGGAAGGGGAGGGAAAGTAAGTTTTCTTTACACAAAAGTTCCTCTTCTACTTGAACAATCTAAAAGGCACCAGAAGGGAGAAAAAAAAATGCTCTTTACGAACCTCGCTGAGAGAGATGTACCACAGAGGCCTCTCCCAGTATAAAAGTTAATCCATCTGCACATAAATATTTTGAAAATTACATGCACAGTTCAGGGGGCTTGGCTGTACAAGATTTTTCCAGAAGAATGCATGTGGAAAATTTTGTATTTACCACTTGGATATTTCAGTCCTGAATGACTTAATGTACGTGATATCCCCCAAACATGATGTTCCTTCAACCACATGAGTTGATGGTGGCTTTCTATTTTGGGTACAGCAATGCTGAGCTTTTGGCCAGGTAAGTGCTAGGTTTACTAACTCTGAAAAGCAGTATGAACGATTATTTAAAATAATATTGTCATATCTCAATATATGGTCCTTTACTTGGCAATTCCAATATTGTGTTCTATTTGTCCAGCCTTTGAAATACTGTGATGGTGAAACACCTAACTTGGTTAAGCCGATTTTACTCATGTCTTTTGTTTCTATTGAGAAATGATGAGTTACTTTTCAGCAAAATCATTGTTTTATAGGGAAAAAAACATCAGTATTGAGATGGCCTCAAGAGATAATTAAGTCTAAAATTTATAACCTTTATAGAGACATGTCATTCTGCCTTTCTGCTTCCATTAGCAAGTAGTATATTCAATGAAAGAGAAGAATCAAAAGGGATTTATTGACCTGTGGACTGTCATAACAGAGGAGTCACAAGTACATTTCACCTGTTGGGAATTGGTAGTCAAAATGCGGGCACGTTCAATTTACAATGCCTCTATCACCAACACTACAAATACAGGGAAGAAACTCTTCTTATTCCCACCTCTTTATCTCAACTAGACACAACTAAGTATGCTCACATTCATAAATGTACACTAGCTAATCTTGTACCTGGTACACGGATAATTTGTTTATAGAGAACCGGTAATGTATAATGCATACAGTACAAGGTAGACAATTAGCATGGTATCATCCTGCACGTGTTGCTTTACAGATGTCTGTTGGCTTGTATTTCCTGGGGTTCCTGTGCAGGCTCTCTCCTCCTAATGACTCCTACTAGGACTGACAAATAACTCTCCTTTACACTTTCTAGGATGGCAGTCTCATTACCTCCAACCACTGCAGGAGGGAATGGTACATCTACTTAGATTCTCATTAGATCATCCCTGAGGAGCCCACTCTAATAACAAGGCTTAAGTGCTATAAAATCACCCACAATTTATGAAAGCAGTGCCAACATCTGTGAAACGTGCATATGCACACAGGAAAGCCGAGCTGCTAGCCCGCCTGTACCTGCCTCCCAGGGCCTCATGGCCGGCCTGCCTGCAGCTTTACATAAAAGTAGGGGCTGTGCATGCTCTGAATTTGGGTTCCTTGCTGTGCCTGCACAGGAAAGTCTCTCTTACTATCTCAGATATGCCATAACTAGTGTTAACTCCACAAAGCAACAAGAGCACTCCAGTTGGCCAACACTGTAGGAAAAACTAGTTCCCGCACCCCTGGCATGAAGCTGCACATGTGTGTGTGTAGGTGGGTGGGGGATGTTAAGAGATAACGGAGTTAATATAAAAATCAATCACTTGAGCACAGCAGCCTCAGAAGTGAAATTCAGAGGGTTTTTTTTCTTTCATTCTGTTTGCTCCATCAGGTAGTTCCCATTTTCTATAGCTCGATTTGTTAAGCAGGTTCCTCTAGCAGTCAGGAATATAATTGCTTGCCTATACACAGCAGTGTAATGTAGGTTCCTGCTGCCTTCTGAAGTGTTCACCACTGGGCTCACTGTGTGATTCACAAGCTAAGTTTACAGAATCAGGCCAAAAAACCCATATGCAACCAACACTGAGCCTTCTGTCAACTTGCAAGCAACACTGAGCCTTCTGTCAACTTGCAATTTAGTTGCTCTACTTCTGAATAGACATAGGAAAAAGAGCTCAATGGCACCTGAAACCCTACGTCCTATTCAGGTTTTGTCAAACTATCATTCATCATCTTGTCCAAATGTGTAGCCCTTATTGCCCGCACAAAACCGAAAGTCATGAAACAGCCAAAGCACGGCTGTTTTCCAGAGCAGAGCTTTCAGCTGAATCCACAAAACCCTGGAAATAGTTATCACACACAGAGAGCATTTGATTTCAGAGACCTGCCTCAGGGAAGGAAAGCAGGAACCTGTGAAAACCAAGGCCCAAATTCACTATGAAGGTGGGTAGATTCCTTATGGGAAGGTCTGTGAGCAGAGAAATACACATTACTTTGGAGCTCTTTTTACGTGGAAACCTTACGGGGGCTTTGCAATATTCTTGAATGCCTCTGAAAAATTCTAGGCATGCGAGATGAAATCCTGGCTCTCAATGAGAGTTTTGTCTGATTTCAGTAGGATCAGGGTTTCTTTCATTCATGCACTTGTTTTGATTCTTTCATAGCAAAGACAGTACTTTATTGAGACAAGACAAAATTCAATGGAGAGTCCAAATGAGATTAAATGAAGTCTAAGCTGATGCATATCAGCTCGTTCAACATATATGTTACACCAACAAACTCTCACTAAGACTTTCTGAGGCATATTTAGCCCCTTCGTTCCTCAAAGTGCTTTACATTTGGCATTGTCTACAAGGCTTGAGCATTACACTTGTTTAAGCGTTATGTTGTATGAAAACACACTGAAACTGGTCTAAATGTCTACTTTTCTGGCTTGATGATACAAAATAACACAGGCATAATGTGTCGTATGCCACTTTCATTATCATTATGCTGTTTGGAAATATTTCCCCCTTTACCAAAGCAGTTTTGTTATGGCCCATATTTTCTGACTCCTAAAGGACAAAAAAACCCAAAACTATAGCTTTATGAAATTTTTCTTACAAAGTTACACCAAGTTCACCTTCCTGCTAAAAGTACAAGTAGCTTTGAGAAAGGCTGACCAAGTAAAAAGGAGATCACATGATGCCTCTTCTTTGAATCACTGCAAATGTATCTATCACATCTGATTAACCCTCGCAGTGCTATAGTTCTCATTTCAGACATATTCACAAGGGTCTGATTCCCTAGTAGACACAGAAATGCTACTCTCAAGGTAAAATAATGCAGCTCTTTAAATTTTGAAAACAGACACCTAGAATACCCAAGGCAAACCCCTACGGATAAGAGTATCGGGGAGCTGCATTAGATGCAGCCAGTGCCAGAATAATCTCCCTTTTCTGCCTCACAAAGGTAAAAAGGGGGTACTTGGACACATGTGGTATGCAAGGAGGACAAATGAAGAACCATGTGGAAACCCAGACCAACCTCATCAGTTGGTAACAAAATACCTATTTATGAGCATGAAGTAGTGAAGAGGACACACGACATAGTGCAACTGGACTTCACTCAACACTACTCAAATGTTAAAAAAAACCCCCACACAACCCCCCCCAGATTATATACTGGGCAAACTATATTATCTCTTCCTATGAAAATGCTTACACCTACATGTTGTAATAGTGGAGAGGTTTATTTAACAAAAATATTACCAGTCCCTATCATCTTGTCTTTCTTTAAGTGCATGTGCACTGTTAGTACATATATGCATATATACACTATGTGTATTTTCAGAGTATATCTGATTAAGAACTATCTTCCTTCCTATTCCTTTTACAGGACAAGCCAGAGCTTGCTCTGACTTAGGGAACATTATGAACATTTGTTCATCTAATGTTTTGTGTGCACTTTGTTGATCACTTAATGTGCTGGAAAAATTACAAAGGTCTTCAGGCCTTTTGACCGTTTGTACCTTTCAATGTTTTGTAGTAATGGGAAGACAAAAACTTTTCCTAAGCTGTTTCAATAGCTACTTATCTTCACCTTAAACAAGTCAGAGAAATAATGATGATTTTTATCTAATTTAAGTGTAACATTGGATCTTATTGTATCTTTGCCTGCTATATGGGAGAACGTTCTGTCACCACACAGGTACATAGACACTGAACAAATCACTACCAAATCCTTCCATTTGATAGTGTTAATACATTAACAGCCGTAACTTTGTCACTATGAGATTTGCAATTATTTGATGGTGCTTCTGCAGTGTTTCTTATGTCACCCATCCTGCTGGGACTGTGGACCTACCAATTCAATTCCCTGCAGATCTTATTCAAGTACCTAACGTCTCTACTTAGCTCTTTTAGCTGCAGCATCTCTTTCTGCTGTCCTAGCCATCCATTCTAACATCCACTGGAACAGTCAAATCCTCTTCAGAGTCACTGCTCTTCCCAGCATGTACAGATGGACAACATCACATAGAAGCATGGCTTATGTTTGGCTACACTGTTCACTGAGAAAACTGTTGCTCATGTTCTTTATTGACTACTACTCTTCCAGTCTGCATGTCATCAGGGAACTCTGCAATACTATTTCATGTTTTCTTCCAGATCATTACCAAAAATACCCCAAATTACTTTATCTGTGTACATTTTATGAATGTCTGAATTTGGCTCAATGCTCTGAGGGAACTTGGCTTGCAGTGTTGAACTGAAACACAAAAGTGCATTTTTGGGTTTTTTGAGTAGTCGCCTTCCTCCACAGGGAGAAAAAACAAGAAGAAATGAAAAATATGCCGATATTCCCGCCACATTAACCTAGGCACGAAACCTAGGTCACCTTAAGAAGGTGCTTCTTTCTCTCAACCAACTATTAAAAGACTACTCTTTCAATTCAGCCACGTGAATTACAAGATGTGGGTACCTGCTACTTGCCCCTTCTCAAGTGCACCACATCGTCAGATGGTGTACACTGTCACAGTGATATGAACTTGAGCTTTCAGGAGCTTTGCTGGGTTACAACACATAAATCCTGTCCAGGCCCAAGACCTTTATGTAAAATTTTCAGAAAATTGTGGATTCTTACAATGTCTTACGTGACATATCTGATAAGAACCATACCCACCCCTTTGTCTACAGTGCTTGTAATCCCACTTGGCCTTTTGTACCGATAACTGAGATACATACCTAATTTACACGCCAGGTAATTCTTTGAAATCTGAAAACAATAGGCATGGATTTCCAATAGTTCTTCTGATTTATCTGTTGAAGAAGCTATTTTCTCAACAGAAAAAGAATGAAAATGCCACTTTAGAGTGTGAGCATTAATTTGGAATTACAGCAAAGAAATGTTGAAATTGCACGGATTATGAATTAACTGCATGCTGAAATGAGCAGTGTATCTATTTTTAAGGGTCCCAATCTTTTAAGTTTGAGGTTTTTTTTTATAGTGACATAATAGGAAAGTTGAAAGTGCATATTAACAAAAATCATCTAAGAAAAGGCAAGAGTAAAATTAGTAATGGTGATCTGAATGCTTGAAGAGCTATAAAGTTGAGATCTATTAGCATTTCTTGAAAGTTCATGGCAACAACTTCCTTGCAACTGTTTTTGATTTTCTCCAGTTTATGATTAACTACATTAATCAGTGGTGCCAGAATAGAACCTATGTTCAACTTACTCACTGCCTCTTTCTGAGCTCTTGCAGGTGATCTAAGCTATGATCTTCTCCCCCAACAGAAGAGACAGCACAGCCAGAGAGTGCTCCAATAGAAAGAAAAATAAAACCACATTCACAGAAAGCAAGAAACAAAACTAAAAGCTTATTGAACTGAATGAGCTCCTTGAAGGGACACAATGAAAGAACAACCCTCCCCAAAATCTAACCATGGAAAATAACAGATTGAAAAAAAGAGAAATGACCAGATCCTCAGGTAGTGTAAACCCCTGCAACTCCACTGCCTTCAGCAGAGTCTGTCGATTCTCACTAGTTGAGGAGAGGCCTAGAGATTTTAATTTTACTTTGTTGGGCACTAATTATTGCCAATGTGGTTAACAATGATTAACTTCCTTGTTGCCACTGATCTTTATATAATCTTTTTTTTTCCTTCTCCATATTTTTGATCACCTTGGTCTCATCCAGGCAGTATTTGTAGTCAATTTTTAAATGCATGTTTTAAGAATGTGGAAATAATAATTAAATTTGATATGCTAACTGCTGTAGTGATTGTTATGTACTGCTTTAGAAAGAAGCTAAATTAGGCACATATAGGTTCTAAATAGTAAGTGATAATGCTTTCCTGTATATTTCTAATAGGTAATCGCTTGATGACTCTTCAACTAGGGCCCTTAGAAATGACATATTTCCTCCGAAAAAAGGACATTATGTCTAGTCTAACGTAGTTTTAAGTGTAACGGCACATTTCGAGGCATGCTCAGCTATACAGCCAATGACAACCTTACGGAGATACACCTTATTAGCTTTGACAGAATGCTAATAAATCTCCAGCCTGGAGGGTACTCCCTGGGGAGGCCTGGCTCCTTACCTTTGACATGGGGGATGAAGTGGTGTCGGAAGGGGGAGTTGGGGCGGGAGTCATGGTGAGTGGAGCTGAGACTGCTAGTGCGCAGGTATGACAACCGCTGCACACCAGTAGAGAGCAGCTCTGCAGCAGCAGGGAATCGGGGGGCAGAACAAAATGAAAACAAAGAAAAACAATAAGAGAAAGGCAGGGAAGGAGGCTTCAAAGGAAGAAAAAAAAAGGCATTGAACAATTAGGATTCTGAAAAGAAGGAAGGAGAAAAAAAAAAGGTTAAAGACGTACCGAAGGGTTCATAAATGTTAAGACAAAATTACAGGAAGTATTAGAAGAGAGGCTCAGATTTGAACTGCATTACTAATTTGGCATAACATTTATTGGCTTAACGAGCTTCTGATCTATGCCTTGTTACCAAAAAGTAGCCTGCTACCAGCATGCAAACATCACAAACATTGACACTCAATTAGTTAAGAAAGCAGCTGTTTTGAAAAGTGCCTGACCAAAAAAATGTCAGTCAAGAGGCATACAAGCTGTTTTCTATTGTTTTAAGACATTCCAAAAATGCTGCCAACATCAGCTAGGGCACTGCAGGAGGAAAAGGCTGCAAACTTTTTCAAAACTTGTAGCACTCAAATTTTTGAAGAATCTTATGCTGACAACGTCAGCACAATGGTTCACTTCTCTCTCAAGGGCTAGCTGGGAGCCAAAGAAGTTATCTGGGGCCACTGGGTTTATTCAGAGAGAAATTATTCTTGCAAATAACGTGATGATAGGAAGTGCCATTAGGAGAAAAATGGTAAATATACATGTGCTATTATTCAACATGAGTAATTACTGTAGGAAAATTATAAAGTAGCATTAACAATTACCCCAAAGCAGGGTAGCAAAGATCAAAATGATAAATTCTACAGAATTACTTCTGTGTCATATGAGAAACAAACAGGTGAGCCAAAGATGAGATCATCTGAACAGAGGTAAGTTTGAACAAATATCTTCTCAGAAAATCCCTCAGGCTGCAAACTTTTGAAGATTTTACATTTGGATCCAAACTCTGGCTTGAGCCCATCTGCCCATCACAAGAGTTACATAAACAGAGATTGCTTCTGGGGAAGGTCTTCGACTGAACACAGACAGTAAAACTCAAACACAGTAAAGTCTGGAACAGGGCCTGGATTTGTTCATATCCCTGATACAACTGATACAAATGGAAAAATCCCCTCAGAATTGCCCAAATCAAGAGACAGAAGTTTGCAGCTTTTTCATGCTTTTAAGTCTCTTTCGGTTTCAACTGTAACGTCATCTTGAAACACAGTCACGTTGTCAGCACTAAGTATCAGACACAATTTGCTTCTGTCCCACCTCCCTTGGGTCCTTTAAATAAGGCATTCACTGACAGACACAATTAGCTGCTTTCAGCCCACCCCCACTAGGAAATGGCTACAGCATTCAAGTTCCACAGTGGTGGCTCTATTATAAAGCTTTAATTTTAAAAACGCAGCTCCTATTGTATATGCGCTTTTGGCATCCCAACTGTTCAGCTGTAATGACCAAGGAAGATGGAACTGCACGATTGTATCACTTAATTTAAAAAACAGATCACAAAGATCTAATTCATTACCATCAACAATAAAATCAGGCTTGAAAAGTATTCAATGAATAGCATTTAGAGGTAAATTTTTATGCAATTTGGGTGTGGATGAAAAGTTTATTTTCGTATCTTGCTTTTATATACACAACCAGTAATTTTGAATGCACTGGGAACCGGAATGAACTGTACGTTTTCTATATTGTACAGTGAACTTGTACATCACTCCTAAACCAGTAAATGAAGTTTGTGTTTTTTAAATGTTCCCAGGCAATTGCCTATGGCTTTAATTAAGAAATCTACTTTGCAAACCATGAGTCTATGTTTTAAAGAATTACTAGCAATTTGGAATATTTGGGGGTTTTGCTGCTGAATCCAAAATTCCACGCATCCATGGCTGCACCAAGATTTAAATGAATTGTTTTGTAGGAGGGAGGAATCCTACATTACTGACTTCTGTATAGTCAAGCCATAGCTTTTGTTTCCACTATCACTTTTGTGATACTTTTCCCAAATTCCAGAATTAAGTTTGTGACTCACTGCTGCAAATTTTTGCTCGCTTTCAGAAACATACAAAGTTTTAAAAAATAATTAATTAGAAACAAAACCAGAAGATCCATATTGATGATGTAAGAAACACTCATCAGCCTAGTGCAAAAGACTGCATCAATCAAGAACAAAAAAACAGGTAGAAAAGGAGATATTAAAATATGCAACGATTTTTCAATCCTAAATTTTCATTGCTAAAAGAAACAAATGCCTCGCTGCACCACTAGGTGACATAATAAAGAAACAATAGTTTTACATATACTTCTAATGCAGTTGCCCTTACCAGGTCTGTGGAAATGCTGTGGGGAACGTGACATGGTGGGTGTGTAGCTATGACGACTGTACACTGGAGAATTAATGGATCCCTGACTAGTAGACCTGTGAATCATGCGATCCCGAACATCTTGATAACCCTGCAAAATAGAAGCATTCTCTAATAAATGTAAACGAGTATTACACAGTTTTAGCAGCACTTAACTTTGATGGATCTGAAGACATCAGCAGAAGCTACTGAAATAACAATACCCCTTAAGCTTTCAACCTACTTCATTATTACTGTTTTCTAATGATCTGTTCCAAAGACTCCAATCCATTTTTATAGTCCGGGTCAGAGTTCAGTCTTGGAAGGTTCCAACTCCACCTGTAATTTCTATTAAATTCTATATATTCCTAGATTTGCCCACATTCCTGTGACTCCGTAAGGGAAGCTACATTCAGAATATGTCTGTACATTCAGAGTATGCAGCATACTGGATAAGATACATGAGTTAGCCTTCAGCTAGCTAACTTGGAGACCAGCAAGAGTTCAAGAGCTGCAGAACAGAGCTCTCTGTGGCTTAATTTGCCACGTGTCTCGACTAGCTACATCAAAAAGTATTTAGTATCAAAATTTGATTCCCTTTGTATCTGAAAACATGAAACCTTCTTGTATATAATTCAATTTACTTGGTTTCCTGGGGAAAAAAATCCAATTAAAAAAACAAACAAAACCCCTCAAAACAAACAAAAATCTGCCCCCACACCCCACCCCCACAACGCAAACTAAACCAGGACAAAAGGGATAGGACTGATGGTAATGCGTGAAGATTTATAAGAAATTTTATAGTCACTTTTTTAACATGTAGCAATCACTACAACTTTTACGGTGTAAATAAGCAACACTTCCCAGCCCCAAAATGATAATGCTTCTGCAATGGCACCTATTGTATCCTGACAAATGACTTCCCAAATGTTTCATGTTATTGTGATGTTCAAATTAACTCCTAGGGAAAAGCAAAACCAAACCAAACATAGTTATGTTTTCTTCAAGACAAAACTCCAAATGTTTTAGTAGCAAACATGGCTTATTATTTAGATGCTTAGAGCAGCATTTTAGCTCATGTAAATCATCCGGCTCCTGAGATCTGAGTCCACCTGTGCCACAAGAAAGACGAATGTAGAAGAAGTGACCTCTGCTGGACAAATGACTCTGCTTTATAGACAACAAAGGGGTAGGAGAGGTAGCTTCATTTTTTGTACAATCTGTCAATAAGAACTTACTGTTTTCTTTTTAGAGTTAATTTTTGTTATGTTTCAATATTCAGAAAACACATCTATGTGGCAAACAGAGATGGATCAGACTGATAACAAAATCAACACCTGCCATTTGCTGAAGTGAATAATTCTAATCACAGTAAGATACTGCCCCCAAATGTTCCACCAAACTTACTTCTGCGGAAGGGGTAGGTGATAATGTCCTTGGAGACTGCAAAGACATAAAAATAAGGTTACCGAAACATCATTGCATGTGCTGGGCCAGAAAAGGGCAATCTAAACATTGCTGCAGATACATGGATATACGTCAATATAAAATGGCAATGCAGAAATTACTAAGGCTATTGCAGCACTGGAACTTGATTTTTCCACATTGCCCAGGAACTGGTCCGTAAATCATTGAAGCAATTCAAGTTTCTGGGAGAATCTTTGTAAGCATGATTAATTCAGTCAAATATCATGGAACATCATCTCTCAACCATCTAATCATTGTGGCAATTGAAACATAGCTGTAAAGATCAAAATCAGAAAAGGTTATTAATTTAATAACCATGCCTGTTATGAAGAAGTCTTTAAAGTGAAAATCAAAAGTAAATAATCTTAACTCAGAGTTTTGCATGGCATCAGAAATACAGAATAACTTCCAGGATGAAGCATGTTTTTCCTCCAACACACATACTCTGGCAAAAATGTGCTCCTCCCTAAGGCCTTACATTTCATACCCATGCAAAGGAGTACGTAGCTGTCATCAACATTTCTTTGATATGATCTCTTTTGAATCTCTGTGTTCTTCCATGGTTACATAAGGAGAACTGACAGGAATTACAAGCGTGTATATTGAAAGAACTGCGCAAAGGCCAGTGGGCAGAAATATGCACAATATTATGAAAAGTTTGTATTACAGAGATAGGGAAACTGAGGCAAGAAATACCTTCAGAAATGAAGCATAAGATCATGCATACGTTGGTACGAACAAGAATAAAGGCTATGTATAATTACCAGTTATGTGCCCTTTAATCACAGGACAATTTGAAGCTGAAAGATCGGGATTTAATTATTCTCTTTATGCACTAAACTTCAATATTATTTAATTGCCATAATAAACTGGGCAAGAGATTATGCTTTTAAATAAGACCACAATTACTATAGAATGATACAGCTATTAAGATAATGTCTCAGAAGCAAAACTGCTGATTTTGGTCTAACTATTACAATAACGTACAACAGCAGTAGTGTAAAACATATGCAGAATTTCTGGTAATAAATATCCAGCTATACATTTTGTATTGAGAGATCATTACCTTTCGTGGAGCTGGTGACACTGTGAATGCAAAGTATCCAAACAAAGGAATGACATTTTTTTATTTGGGTACAGAACATCTCCTTTTCAGCAAGTTTCCACAAAGCTTTTTAAAGACTGCTTTTGTTACGTTCCATCAAAGACATGAATGTCTTTTACATTCTTGTTTTCCTAATCCTTATAACTGCACAAATTCTGTACAGCAAACCACCATTTCATTATAGATCTAACAGCAGCAGCCATAAAAACTTTGCTCCACATGAAACATATCGTACACAGTTCTTCGTAGCATCATTCTCCACAAAACCAACTGAGAGCTAATCTAAAACTTTCAATAGGTGAATGAAAAAAGCACATGTTGTGATGTGCGTTCCCACATTTTTCTACTAGTAATTTATGTGTTACTGTAAATAAACAAATTTCCATAATCTGCTGTGGTTGCCTAGATGTTAAGGTAATGGCTACTATAAAAGGTAGTCACAGGAATCTAAGACTCGGAAGGCATCCCAGAAAGTAACGTGCTGAATCCATGACCAACCTTTCATGTATTTTTACCCCATCACTATCTGACATCATCTCGTTGCTTCTTGTGAAATGGAACCACACTCTGCAGCCAACTTACTGTTTTATCTGCACAGGTGAACTGCCATATCTTAAACTCTGAGCCTGCCAAGGAATGCTTGGTTCTTCAGGGTTTATGAGGCCTTTTAAAATCTGGTCTATTACAGAAGTCTACACTAGTCAGTTCGAAATACACTGTGCAGTCGACTGAGAAGAAACAGCTCAGTTCTGGAATAGTAAGCCAGCGGAAACACAGAATGATGACTTCAGATTAAAAAAAAAAAAAAAAAAAGGAAAAGAAAAAGTCTGGGTACAGAGCCTGTTCTGACCAAATTTACGGTAAAACTTCTACTCACCGCAGCAGGCTCTATCACTTTGAGATCTAAGGGGCTGCTCTAATACCTGAAGTCATACAGGTCATTTTGTGTTCTGGAACATTTCTGCAAACTTCTACAGGTGTCATTTTATAACACAAGTTCCAGCATTTCACACTGACCACATTTTCACTGTCTTTTTATTGAACTACCAGGTAGGATGCCTGCTCCATTTTGAAGCATCTATCACATTAGAAATAATACTTTTCTCAGTTTATGACAGCTTGTTTACTGAACGCTGTTACAGACATTCAATACTTTCAACAGAAAGAATACTAGAAACAAAGGACATGCAGGTAAAATGCTGCTTCTCTCAATATTTATGCAGCAAAAGTCAGAGCTGAGAAAAGGTGACTTCAGTGCTAACCAGGTTGCTGCTAGCACGGCAGAAGTTATAGGACGTGAAGAGCCTGAGTTTCTGAAAACGTTATCACTACGTTAAGGGTCAGCCTCAGTAGCAAAAAATTCATTTACAGATCTTGTTTCATATCTCTTTTATATTAGAAGCTAAACCACCTCTTCACGAGCTCCCTTTCTCTTGCCCACTAACTGCTGGTGGATCTGTAACTAAAATGCCAGGTCCCGCTAGATGGTGCTATGTGAAAACATTTTTCATCACAGACTTCCAGAAAAACAAGATCGGGATTTAACTGAACTAGAGAGATTATAAGTGAGAAACTTTTCAAAGCATTTCCCTTCCATTGCAATAAAGAAGAAAGTCTGATGCTGTGTTTTCTCACTTTCTATGGCTAAAGTTTATAATTTACTTGTAGCCCTTTCCCTGTAATTAAGGTTTGTCTCCACTACTGGATTAACTTTGGTGGCTCTTGCACATCTCCCTTATACACCCAGAAATCTTCCTTAGCTGAGTTTGGTGATTTTTTTCTTTTTTTTTTTTTAAATCACAGTGAAAGGCATTTCTAGTGTACAAGCTTAAACTCAAGGTCCCCTTTTATTTAACACCACCACATACACACACTTTGCAAAGAGAACGCAGGTTAAATCACTCAAAGTCTGCAAATCCCTGCCACCACTAAATATGTCA
Organism: Pygoscelis adeliae; assembly: GCF_000699105.1. NCBI lineage: Eukaryota > Metazoa > Chordata > Aves > Sphenisciformes > Spheniscidae > Pygoscelis > Pygoscelis adeliae. The sequence goes on along the minus strand of NW_008824986.1, from coordinate 15,723,103 downwards.
CCTCCTTTGCTTTGTAAAGATGATGGTGACTGACGTATGATGTACCAAGATTGAGGTATCACTCGATTACCACAACACAAACACAAAGTAAGAGATTATTCCACCCCGATGGGCTTGTGTTCTCATTAGGGCAAGGGAAGGGAAGAGAAACAGGTACAAAGAGGTGAGGTAACTTGCCCAAGGTGACAGAAGTCAGTAGTAGCATTGGGTGGAAAACCCAGATTCTCTAAAAGAAGGTGAGAGCCTTTCTGTTTCCAGAACAAATTTCTGTAGTCACCAGAAATTAATTGGATTTAATGCTGGTGAAAATACAGGGTAAAAAAACCCCAAAGGCTTTTGCTTATCCTCGGAACAAGTGTAACGGCAGACAGCTTCCACCATACTGCTTTATCAGCTTCCAACATACTTCGTTGTCAGTGAGAAGCTTCCCCTTAAGGATTAACAAATAGTCTACCTTCTCTGGGTGAGACTAGTTAGGAACTAGTCTCTGTGACTAACAAGAGACTTGTGTTTGTAGAGGGTGTTGTGGAATGGGTCAGGCCTGTTGGAACTGGTCAGAGGTCACCAATGCATCTCACAGTGGTTTTGAAACAGATGTCAGCTGGCTTCACTACCAACATAAATATGAGGGTGGAAATTCTGTACTATTCTGACCTGTTAATCTGTTATTTTACTCCTGAGCTGAACAGACTCATGGATTTCCAACTCATGTTATTATTTAAAAGACTAACCCTATAAAACGTTAAAGAACAAAGTAGAAAAACTGAGGCAGCTCTGATCTGTTGCTAAGAGAGCAGATTATCAGTCACTGATTTGAGCATCTTCAGACCACTGGTGCCTGGATGATTTACTGTACTTCCTTTTCCCTCAGCTCATCTTCACGCTCAATTCAGTTACAGTCAGTGAAGTCACTGAGATTGCAAGGAAGTAAATCCATTTCCACGTCCATTTAAATTTGCATTCTGCAAGTCTGATTTACAGTCAGATGGTATTACGTGACAAAATCTGCTTCACGATCTGTTCTGAAACCATGTAAATAGTAACTGTAGCTATGGAAGTTCACCTGAGGAAACTGGGGACCCTACAACCTGAAAGATATCTTTAAATACAAATTTAAGAGAATAAGTCAGATGTTTTCTTCTATCATGGCAGGATACAAGAATCTTTACTAAATGTCAGCAGTTTAAAATATGAGGCAGCTATTTCCATAATGCAACTAACCTGCTTTCCCAGGTGGAAGAGCACTTCATCCTGACCTAGTTCAGATTTTATCCAGTACGTCTGACAAAGTGCTCTGGAAATATATTTCTCTTTGATACGTGTGAGAGAAAGCATCCCACTGCTTTTAATCCTTTTACTGCCATAGAACATCACAGTATTCCTCATATTCTGTTGTGAATATCGGTGCTGTACAGCACACCAGGTTGGCTTTTGCCTCACGTTCTGGACTTTGCTGTACCCAAAGACTAGGATATCCATGTGAGTTATGAGAATGCACATGCAGACAAGTTGCAAACCTCCCCCCTGCCATTCCTCTGCCAGTGGCTGGTGTTAGTGTAGGTGTTTAATTGTGTGTTTAATTGTGCAGTTTCGCACATGAGGCATCATCATGATTGTTCCCATTAAACCCAGATCAAACAGACAAAAAGCACTTTGAATAGCAGCTGCAACAATACCACGGAGTGTCAATTAGAAACTGTTTCAAAAGAGGATAGAAGCGAAGCAGGCTTTGAATAAAGCTTATAGTAGAATGGGTTGCTTGCCGGTTCATTACCTCTCCAAGACTCTGTCTCTCCTGTCTGTCCTCGTAGGCGGAAGTGTAGAATGGCTCATAAGTAATTAGGTCTGGACGTTCAATGTCATAAATGGCCTTGACTTTGGGAATGGCTGCTAAATCCTTGTAATCAAGGATCTCATTGTCTACTTTTGCCTGAAGGTCAAAGACAGAAGACAAATTAACTTACACAAATGCACTCGTAATTTCTGTTTTACACAATTTATGATTTTTGTGTATTTGTTGTCACACTGTGGCTACAGAAAACCCTTTTTGGCATTTCACATGTGAAGTGATTGCTTCTTGTTCTTCTCCAACAGGCCTCCTCTGCAAAAGCACACAGTGTTTTCTCAGTTTAGGAAAGAAAGAATATGGCATGTATAGATCTAATACAAAAGTTTCTCATCCCCAGCAGTGAGCTGGAAACTTCAGCTCTGCAAATGACTCATTTTGTGGCCTCAGGCAAGTATTTTCACCTTTCTGCTCTTGTTTTCCCATACGTAAAAATGTGTGACAACATCAACTTAGTTTGCAGATTACAGAGATTATGAGAGGATTCCATGCAGAAGACCACAGACAGAAAGTCAACTTATAACTGCACACGAGAGGAAATACAACTTATTACAAGGAAATAAAAAGGCAAGCAGGACTATTTGTCAGGACTGGGTATCCAAAGTCCCAATTGAAATTATTATATTGCACCCATTACTCAACCTATACGCAAGCTTCTGACTAAGGCATATGTTGCTTACTAACTGCATACCACACTGTACTAAAATTGACTATTTTTTCCACTAAAACTGCAAGGAGCTCTTGACTAGTTTAAAAATGGCAGTAGGAAATCAGTTCCAAAGACAGCTGCAGAAGGAGCTAGAAAGAGGCCTTACATATAGTTTAGATAGCTAATATCTTTCCTTACTTAAAAGACTTGTTAAAAAAATCATCATACATTCTTACCTACCTTACAGAAATACATTTGATGATTAAAACTGAAAGAGAATATTCAAATTGGTTTTCAACTCTTCTACTAGGTACTTAATTTATTCATAGTAAGCTGCACATGGAAATGAGGCTGATCTGTTTCTACTCACATTCAGTTCTGTTCTTCCTGAGTACTAGCACCTTCTATTTTCAGATTTAAGTGCATTTGCCTTCCCAAGCTCTCCTAACCACCACTGGTCTTGGTGGTTCTTAAGCCATGCCATAAATTAGAAACAATACAAAACATTTTTTGATAGAGAAGCAAGGTTTGAAATTCACTTTCTAAACATAGCCTCAAATCTGTCTAGTTTTGGCTCACCAGATATAACAAAATACCTTAAGCCAATTTAATCCTTAAAATATGCAGGTATATTAATGGATGTTATTTCTGTAATATTTTTACCACAGTCTGTTAATGACCTGCAAATATGTCTGGATATTCTTAATCCAATATAAATTACCATGGATATTTTTGTAGACCCTGGTCTAGGCCACCACATTGCCCTACAGACTTGTGCTGTTGAGCAGCAGTTAAATTTCATAAGCTATAGCTTATGAAGTTGGTATTACCAGCAAAATGGCAGTTGTTCAGGACATGCTCTGTGTTTTGATATCTGCAGTGTGAACATTTTTAATATATCAGCTAATTTTTGTTGTTGTTGTTGTTGTTGTTGTGGTTGAAATGCACTGACCTAGTATTTAACTCAAACTCAGGACTTGAGATTTGTCATTTTGGTAATTTTTCTGCACTATTATACATGTAACTGATAATTTTTTGTGTTACACTACATTTTCACCTATATAATGTTAACATCATCTACAAAATCAGCGATTCAGCATTATGCTTAGGTAACAGGAAAGAAAGTTTGCCTTGTAGTCTGCCTCTTCTTCCCAACATACCTTCATCTTTGCTCCCCTCATAATGGGCTCTCTCTCACTAACTTGCCTTTCTGTGATTTTCTTCCTTAGCTGTTATCTTCCACGTCTGCCTTGAATTTTGTGCAGGTTATCTGAGAGCATGTTTTATACGAGGGCAAAAGTTATATGGACTTCCAAGGAACAGGACTCTTAAATGGATGTGAATTTTTGGAAGTGTAGGTTATATGCATGGAAATACAGCAAGTTTGAGAAGGCTGAGCTGTTCTGTTATTCAGCAAAGTACATTTGAATTTATATTCTCTCTCCTTAGAACCAGATTAGTACATCCACAAAATATGACTTTTTTTGACCCTGTGGACTTCTCTGCCAAGAAAAAAAAAAGGTACCAACACTTACAACACTGAAATGCCTAAAAAAGTGGTATGAAAATAGGAGAAAAATATCATTCCTTTGAAAATTTTGGGCCATTCTTCTGTTAATGTATTTCCACTTTTAATTTCTAAGATCTTATGGGCTCAAAAGTTACCAATAATGAGGCCAAGAAGTGAAAGATATCCTCAAAAATAACGAAAGAGGAGGCTTCATTACTGAAGGAATCATATTAAACTCTACAATTCAGGTAACCACAAATAAAATAGTATATCGATAGCTTTGCATTTTCAGCACTGTTAGTTTAGTAAAAGGATGCTTAATATCATTTTTGTTCTTAAATAAAAAACACTTTTCCTTCCACAACGAAAACATCTGACTTCTGAAACGGAAGGTATTGTATCAGCCAGGCTTCTTTTAGTGCAGCTGACGCTCCTCCCCACGTCCTGCAACTGCAGACAGCAGACCTCTCAAGAACTGCATATCGAGGTGCACAGATCTCCTCACATAACCCCTAACAAAGGCAAATGACCTGTCTGCCTTCTGTCCCTCTTCACATCACAAAGTGACTTAAAGAGATTTACTGTATCTTTCTAAGGGAAACGTGACCTGGAAAAGGCCTACCCTGCTCTTGAAATTCTGTAGTTATAAAAACTACATGGCGAGAATTTTAACAATTTAACCACTACAACAAAGGCATTAGCATCAGTATAAAAGTGATTTATTTCAGCATAGAGTATTTCACGTGCAAGCAAGGGATTAGCAGCTTATTCATCAGAAGCAATACTTACATAGATAGTGTGGCCTGGAGAGCCAGGTATACTGGAACCTGGTCTGGAATAAATACTTTCTGATGATGTTCTTGTGGGCTGAAAAACAAAAAGTAACTTTTCAGAGCAACCTGAAGCCATTAACATTGGCAATTTTGGTTTTAAGTGAAGAAATCTGCATACATCTTGAAATTAACTGAATTTAGGAAAAAATGTCAACACAAATGCAAGCATTCTGGCAAATTTCACAATCTTGTGAGGCAAGTGGGCTTTTTTTTTTTTTTTGGTAGGGGAAGGAGTGCTGTGAGAGGGGAAAGAGGTTTTCTAAATCATACAATATAAAAGACTGACAACAATAATGAACAAAATCAACACCTGCCAGAGACACTGCAAGGAGCCATACAAAGTACAATCCAGGACAGTTCTGCTGGTCATTTTATCAAAACGTTAGTTCACAAACAGCTAGAGGTATCAGCAGTTCAGCAGACAAAACTGTTGAGAGGAGCACAGCACACACATTATCGCTTTCCAGATGTTCCATCACTGGATTTCCATTATGAATACAGAACTGAATTCAGTCCTTCTAAGTAGAAGGACCAGAAATCCTTGGCCTGGAGCTGTTCCCTACATCTGCAGCACAATCTAGATGAAACATGAAAGCTAAACTGTTGATTGAAATGTCATGAGTCCCCATACTGCAAAAGTCCTGATGTTTAATGATAATGTCCTGCACACTGAAATTCATGAGAATAGTCACACCCCTACAGAACAACTGCTGTTACACATTCAGTAGATTTTCCAACATTTCATCAGGACTAAACAGACACTGATTCCCCGGGAGAAGTTTTGTGAGAGGAGACAAAATAATTTATCACTGAGATGTGGGGATCCTGATAACTTGGTGAATTTGAAAAACGTCTATTCGATCAAAAGTCACCCAGACTATTGTGGCAATTACTCCTAAATTTGGCATGCATCAGACACACAAAGATAGTCAACAATATCCCACTCGCAACTGAGAAACCATGAACAATTTTTCCTCCCTAATTGACTGCAAAGAACCAAATCCCATCACAAAGCAACACATCAGCAGATGACACTAGTGCAGTGGGATACTTCAAAGTCACTGAAAATTATATCTTGGTAAATAGTCCTTACCTTGTCAGCTTGTGACATTGAACTAAGGGACCTTCAGGCACACATGGAAGAGAAACAAGGCTTGACAGCCTAGCTCACTGATTTTTCTTAGGAAATATCTGGAGTGAAGACAACAGTGCTATTGGACCTTTCTTATCTCTCAGCATACATTTCCTGAAAGGACCCTTCAACAGACCTCAGAGTCTTTCTACCTTTTATTTCATAGCCAAGAAAGCTATTGGAACAATCCGTATAAAAAATGCTGAAGACTAGTCATGGATCATACAGCAGGCTTTCTCCGACTTCATTTGTGGAAATGAAATCACCACATTTGGGGAAGGTCAGAGGAAGAAAAGGCTTTGAACATGTGCCACCAAAAAAAGTGAAGATTCAGATCAAACAGAGAGCAGATGTGGCTGTGGACTGACACAGTCACAAATCCTCTCCAGAGCATGCCTGAGAACACTTGCTCAGCTGGACCTTTATGTGTTTCTTTCTTTTTCTCTCCGTAGCTGCAAATTCCTACATCCCAAAAAGGAACAGAAATTTCTCAGCTGCCCTTAAGCTCCTCCCATGATGCAATCAAAGCAAAAAAACCAACAACAACCACTTGTTTCATGGAAATGTTACAAGAATTAAGCTGGAAAAATCTGGCTGTTGTTGAGAAACACTTTATTCCCCCTTCCGTTCTGCCATTTCACACCACTGTCTGAGTGGAGACACATGTAACATGTTGCTGCAGTTGCTATGGAAAACAATTGTTTTCATTACAACATAGGGAAAAGCATTAAGTAGTTGAGGGACTGTTAGGGGTGTCTCTGTTACCTTTGGCTTCTGGCAAACATACTTTACCAGTTTTGTCTGCTCAATTCTCCTGTTGTAGGAAAACAAGCATTAGAGACAGTTACGGCTTATTCCCACCTGGCAGGCCCTCTGGGTTGCTCTTCGCTCTGGATCTTTTATAATCTTTTCAGTAAACAAGAAATTCTCAGCCCTTGCTCCATCTCCTTAGTCTCATCTCTTAGCGTCACTGCTAAAAACCTTTTCAGCAAAGGAAAACTCACTTGTATTTACCACTTCAGTGAATTTATTAAATAAAGTTAGACACCTTAAGAAGACAGTTTCAGCCACATCCTGCTAACAACTTTCTTAGGTGCTCTTAATCCTGGAGTACAGGAGCAGTTGTCAGATGGACAGGCAAGTTGTAGCACCTGTTCTTCACTTCCTCACTGTGTTTCTGCTCCAAGTTCCTCATTACCATCCCATTAACACAGCCATGAGCCAGATATGACACCCTTTAAAACCAGTTTTCTATTTTCTGTAATTCTTCCTGCATACATCAATTTTACCTTCCACCTACTGCAAAGCTCCACATTCCCTGGGCAGGATGCCATCCTGCCAGCCACTGTCTGAGCACACACCATTCCTCTCCCGAGGAGCCCTGGAACTCTGTGGCTCCTCTATTTCCTCCCAGTCCTGTACCTTGCTTAAGTTTATGACATACCCCTGAAGACAGTGCATGAAAAAGAGGACTTCCACATCTATTCACCCTTCCTGCCTCACTTTGCCCTATTTCTTGGTTTGAATTACACAGGCTGTTTCCATAGCAGATGGCTAACTATTTCCTACTCTGCTGCTCCCATATGGTCTGGAATCCTTCACAGCTTTGCACTCTCCCCTAAAGACAATTCCTTTGCACTTAAAAACATTTGTGCTGCTTGCCTTAACAAACATACACTAAAGATTCCTTGATATAGGCATATCTGGCATACTTTTAGTTGCTACGATTGGCTCCTCTCCTGAGAGACCTATAATAGCTCCTGACTGAAAATCTGTGACGGGGTATGGCTTTTATTAGATTGTACATTACATCTTCATTAGCAGTCAAGAATCCCTGACCCCGTGTACCACAGTTGTGACTTTGTATCTTAAAACAGGTGGCAAAAGACACACTGGAGGTCAAGTTCTCTATTGATGTAACTGCAATGGGGTGTAAATTCCACCTTAGAGGAGAGCTGATCAGAGTTATCCCTGGTTTAACCTTTAACCTTCAGTAGAGGTATCATGTGAGCATCACTTGCACACATTATTGGAAGAAGACAGGTAAAGAAATTAGAGGAAACATCCTTTAATATGAATGCATTAATTTAGAGGTATTTCCTTCCATCACAATAGTCCTATGACACTTGTTCTACACTCCCAACAACAAAACAAGTTAAGCTGCCTTAGTTCTTCTACAAACAGATCTGGAACACTCTTTATATGATAGTTCTTGCTCCTGAAGGTTTCAAATAGAGCTTTTCATAATTCCATCTTTGTGCAGAGAAATTTAAAGCAAATTTCTCTGAAGAACTACAACTAAACTTTTTTTCTTTTCTTGTGGTTCATGGCCTTTCTCCACAGTTTCTGACAGTGGAAGAGTCATTGCTTTTTTTCTTTCCTCTTCCACCCAAATGGATGTAACAGTAGTAACTATATCAATATGGGATGTCTCTACCAGATACAGGAAGTCTATGATGTATATGAAAAAAATCAATAGAAGTTCAGTCAATAGAAATTCATCCATGTCATTAAAGGAGCCAAAGGAAAGAACCAAATGACAAAGTATCTAAAGTATCTGCAAGACTTCTCAGTATTTCCCCTTTATCACAGACTTCTTATTTTTATGTGTTTGTTCTTCATTCCATGCATTTGTCTTCAATACAGAAGTTCTTTATCAACTTCATTTGCAGATTGGCAGAGGTAATACCGTCATGCTCATCCTATTATGTTCACTGTGAATTTCAATGCTCAATTATCATATCACCCATGCATATGCCCCAAACTGATTAATGTGTTATTTTATTATTAGATTGCAAAGCTTAAGATGTTCATCTGCATTTACCCCAGTTTGTCATGCATGGCACATCATCTAAATAAATAACTTCTTAAAAAAAAAATCCACGCTAGAGCCATTCATATCATCCAGATGCTGCTACAATGGGGTGGCTCTGGCTTTCTCAAGTACAGATGTTCAGAATCATGCTCTATAAAAACTTACAAATGCAGGCAACCAGATCAAAACTGATCCCAAGAACATCTGGCCAAACGGATGCACTATTGTTTAACAAAGGCATTGTCAGCATTGTTTACAGTACCTGCCTTAGTTTTTTGATAGAGTTCATTATGCAAGGTGGTGATAATAGCTGCAGAAGAATGGATATATTTTCACTTAATAACATTTAACATTATAGGTTAAGCAAATTCTCTAAACCTCAGAAGCTACTTTAAGTGAAGCATGTTTATAAATAAGCTAATAGAAGATTAGGATGTAATTTATTCTACTAGGCAGACACAACTTTGCAATAGCAAGGAATTTGGTTTTCTCAGTACAAGACTTGCTACTCTGACTACCTGCTTCATCAACTGCAAGGTTTTACAGTTATTTAGGACTTGGAACCAGGGTTCATTAAACACAGGCTTCCTACGGATTTCAGCAATTTTCAGTCACCGTGTACAAGACCAATGAAGCACCTCAGTGTTACAGCATTCATTGTGCCTGTCTGCTAGTTTAACTGTCCCCTTCTCCTTACAAGAGTGTTTCCTTCAAATACATGCATTCGTTATTTCTCCGCCTAAAAAATCTACACTATGTATGCATCAAGACAAAACTAGTGAACAGGTTTAGTTCAGACTCACACAGACACGCATATTAATAGGTTACAACTAATTTTTCTTCCCTTTCTAGACACAAAGGCCAGAGAGGAGAATGAATTTTCAGCACATAATCATTGAAGGCATGTTGCTACCAAACAAACTCTTTTACAAGACTACTCATGCAAACATAGCCTTCACCAAGAATAAGTTAAGTGGAAAGCAGAAGGAATAAAGCAGGAAGTCCAGAACATACTGAATTCAACAGCAAACTTCTCAGAGAATTCACAGGATTTCACCGTACAATTTTTAACCTACAATTTGCATGTAGATTCAAGCCTTTGGCCCATCTTTATAGCAACAGCAATGATAGTATCTCTGTGTCTACTCTGCAGAAGAACACTTGAAGCCAAAATCTGCCTTGAATTACACTTTGTATAATCAGCATGTAAATCTAAACAGAATTTAATACTGACCAAATTTACACAAGAGGATATTCATCTGACCCTAAGCTATTTGTATCCTACACAGTCTACAAAGCAAGGAACAGAGCATACCTTTATTTTGACAGGGGCTGCTCCTATTTTGCCTTGCCTATTTTTCTAATACATCGGATAGAATTTGTTTTCCTAATCCTATCCTAATCCTAAGGCTCCTGGATTTCAACACTGGAAACTCAGACTCATGCATGCTAAGCTGAATGCAAAAAGCCACTACACTGGCCTAAAGGATGAGTGAAATGGTCCCACAGTTTGCTGTTCTCAGACTCCAACATTGGATTCTATAAAGCCTAGGACTGCAGAGACATTGCCCTCCTTAGGAGTACTGATAACACATCTTTATAGCTGTATTTTCTTGACACATAGTTCTGTAGCTAACAGAAAGAGCAGTGTTCAAGAGTGGTTAATGCATTCCAACATCCTAAGTTAACTGACTAAAGTACAGTGGAGGACAAAGGGTACAGGGCTTGCATTAACTCCCACTGAATCACAGCATTGGATTCAACCATGTAACACTATCCTGCAGACTGCATCTAACACAAATATCCTGCCCTGGCTAACGATATGACTACATCTACTTTGCAATTAGAGATGCGAAGGCAGCAGGAGCAGACACAATGGAAATCCAGTGGCATGGACTCTATCAGCCTGTATGCCTACTGCTAGCCTGTACTAAGTCCATACCAGTACATTCTTACTTCGTTATCCGGTGAAAGCTATCTCAGGTGTGCCTGCATGCAGTACAGCCACACGTCGCCCCACAGCAGACAGAACTCATAAATAAGCACTGCCCTGAAGTAGAAGAAATGGCAGTGGGTGGTGTTTGCAGGTGCAAAGCAAACTCAAGGAAGTCTAAAAGTAGAAAGTCCAGAATCAAGAGGACAGGGAGGACCTCCCAACTTGGACGTGGATGTGCCCCGGATTAGAGAGAGGCAAATGCTCTCAGGCAGCACATAGAACATGTCCAAACCTGGAATTTTGCAAATATTTTGTCAACTGAAGTATTCATATGTAGTTGGTCAGTACATATAAAAAAGTAACTGATTTAACCGATGGCATTTTTTTTTCTAAAAAGCATGAGCCATTGTTCATGAAAAACTATTTCTTTTTAACCAGCACTTTTAAGTCAGATGCTTTTCACCATTTTCATTTGCTTCATATTTGCACTTTAATTTTTTATTTTAGAAGAAAAACTTTCTGTAACACCGGAAGAACAATACTACAGCCCCAAAAAGCTCATCTGAATCTAAAAAAAAAATAAATTCTAAGCATTCATTAAACAAAATAAAAAATGTGAGAATTAACAAACAACACTGCACCACATGATGCAAAATACAGCGTCAGTGCCCAGGGTGGCAAGTGATAGCAGGAAAGCTGTGTGGCAGAAGTAGTAGCAAGCGCAGCGAATGACAATAATGAAGAATCTTCTCAGTAAAGAAGACCACCATCAACACTACGAAAACACAACAGCAAACCTCTGCAGAGCGTGGCCTGCGCAGAACCAGACTCTTTGGATAAAAGAACTCAGATGAGGAATGCTGTCATGAAACACAAAAGGGAAAAAAGTGAAAAGGAAAGCAGTTTCCCCAGCTCAGTGGTTAAGCTCTTTTTTTCAATCAAGTTACTAGTACCTACTTGCTAGATAATAATCTGTGCATTATAATATCTGTGTTACTTATTAATCCCTGCAGAATCATGAACCACCAGACAGTTGCAAAAAATCCTAAGCAATGTATATTTTTTAACATACATATGGTTGCTTTATTTTCTGCTTGTTTTGGCTTTGTAATCCTCCACAAATATCCAGTGGGAGGAAGATCTAAAGCAACCGTTGTTTTTATGAACTCCCTCTCAGATCTTGACCAGCTAGACTGCTGATTAGTTTATACCACAATTCAGTTACTGAGAGAAAACAGAACTTGCTGAAAAATTCTAAAGTGACTTCAATGATAAAAGGGCTTTTTGTTTTGTTTTGCTCTATAGGGAAAGGAAACCCAGCAGAGCAAAGAGGCCATGTCACTGGCTTTTTGCAGAACCACCAGAAAATCTAGGCCTGACCCTGAAAGTGGCTATATCATATATTTGTCAACTCACAAACCAGATTCTGATTCTCACATCAGGTCTAAATGTATGTCATCAAGAAACTGCAAGTCAATCAAAGTCTAGTTCCTAATTTAGTGGTGACATGTTCAAATAGCACATAGTTCCCCCAGTTTCATTTTTTTCTGTACCTACCTGTTTGCCACTGCTTTCATTTGAGTCAGCAGAATGAAGTATGTGTCAAAGTCATCGAAGTGAGCCCAAACTGATTTTGAAATAAGGTGTCTGACTTTGCACCAGAGTAGATAGAGACTATCTGTGATGTACAGTTGAAGCTAAAAATTCTCCACCTCTCCAGCTACCTTCAGTACAGTGCATTTGTCAATGCCTTTTAAAGACATATTAAACCCCTGCATAGAAGGTCTCATCCAGGAACAAGGCGACCTTGGATAGCTGTGCCATAACATTTCTCAGATGTTCCCTTAATATGCATTCCTTTGCTTCACTTCATTTTCCTGCAAGAACTCACTTAGGCAAAGTCTTGCAAGTGGATGAATTCATCTATTTCACTCACTTCAATTAAAATTAGCTGAGAGGGAAGAGGACTGACACGTTTGAATGTGTGACGAAAAAAAGGAAAATATTTGAAGAGGACTTTGGCCATTTCCATGGGGAATGGAAATAAGACAACTGATTTATAAGGTCAGCTGGAGAAGGTTCGTAAGGGCCGCAATGTAGTCAGGAGTGCTTTGATAAGACTCTTGGGCCCAAGTGAAAGGGAAGTATTGTACCCCAACCATTCACTACAAAGCACAAGTGTTCTGACACTTAAGCAGGGCCAAAACACTGTCTTACATTCAAGTTGTTAAATGAGGAAGAAAATCCAGTCCAGCATAATTTTCCATTTTCTTATGGAAAGTCAGGACAGAACAACGTGCAAATGCTGGATGGTACCCACAGTGATGTCTGGCTGTGCTAGATCCCATGCCCATCTAGGGCCAATTATACTTCTGTATTGTCAGTACAGCCCACACTAACATGAACTCTGCTCAACAAGAATTTATCTCCACATTACCTACGATCATAGTAAATTCTCTGCGAGGGATGTTTTACAGACCAGTGCACCTGAACAAATTCTAAAGGACGTGGCTTCCTGTGAATAAGCCACACATAGAACACAACCCACAGGATATCCTACATATCTCCATGCCAGTACCTCTTAGTTTCCTTGTCTGAAAGACATTTTATTCGTATACACTCTCTAATATTCATATCCAGAAAAATTATCAAAGCTCAAAGGACCAACTGAGACATCAAAAAGAGTAAATTGTCCAGAAGATGAATTAGTGAATATGGGCTTAGAATTGCCTGGTGCATGCAAAAAGCCAGGCTCCGGCAAATATCAGTGCAGCATTATTGCCATCAAGGATTTCATCCAGAAAGTTTGTCTGGATATGCTGAGGTGACTCCAAGGGTAACTGCAGCTCTCCTTGGCATTCAAATTAGGATCACTTTAGGTTGGGGTTTATTTGGATGGCAAAGGAAGAAGGGTCCATATTGTCTAAATGCTGTAAATAATCATGCGGAACAGGGGATAACTATAGAGCAATTACACAGATGTGCAAAAATACTAAAATATATCGTATCATTTGCCCTGTTCAGATTTTCTCCTTAAGAGTCTCTCTCACAATATTTGAGATATGAAATGAAGTGTTTTAGTGACTTTGCCATGTCTGTATGTCAGTAAATGATACTATCTTTAGGCCGTGCACTGAGACAGGTAGGTGAAGGTGGTGAGCCTAAAAACCAGAGCAATACCTCTGAAGTGCCTCCACTGTTTATTCTGCCAGAGTAGTGACAGCTATGCAAAAAAAACATGGGAAAAGTCACTCTTTTAAAAACAGCATTCAGTTATTGTGTGGGCAAAATATCTGGTGTGTCATTGCCACGAATTCAGCTTACCCGTAGCTTATCTTCAGTCTTAGTGGATTGCTTACAGTCGGGATGCCAGACAGTGGAACCTGAGGGAGGTAAAAAAACATCTTTATTCAGAGTAAAGCAGATGACTTCCAGTCATGACAAGTCAGTTATTGAAGAGAATCCATTCATTGCATCAGATGGTGAATCTGTATGAACTATGCAAGTAATTCACATTCAATTCTAGCTCATGAGGAATACAAGTGAAACAAGAAGAATATTCAAATCCTTGGCCCATCTACAGCAGCCTCTTTCTGAGGCTGTCAAAGCACTTTGCACACATTCTTAATTAAAACTCAAACAGCCTCAAGCAACAAGTCAGCAAGCGCCAGCTGGAGGAACTGGAAGACAGAGGGTTTCTCTGAGCAGGATGGAGGGTAAGAGCAAAAGAACTGGGCCATGGTTACCTGATCTGTTCTCTCTTTATGTACTACACCACACATAAAAAGGAAGTCCTGATTGTAAGTCCATTAATACTGGGAAAGTCCTATGACTTCCTTGAGCAATAGATGTCATATTCAGTTACTGTAAAGTATTACTCAAATCACCTCTCCCCTGCAATTATGCAAAATGCAACAGGAAAAGCAAAATTAGAAAATTCCCAACGCAGCAAAGTCAGGGCTGTATCTCACCCACTGCACTAAGCTAGAGAGGCCAGTATGACGCAGGTGGTACAAAGCAGCATGTGAAAGAGCCTCTCCGTAGATCACAGTGTACCATACTTGTCATTGGCACACACATAATTTCTACCCATTGCTCTGCAAGGTCAGTGGCATGTGTTGCACTGGCATTTCCACATGGCATATTCCAGCTACACATCTTACTAAAAAAGGCAAGGTCTCTGCTGTTTGTGTCCCAAAACACAGGATTCTCTCTTATTCTGTAAAAATGGAAATATCCATCTGTCCCCAAGGGCTGAGCAGTCTCAGGGGCAAGGAGCACTTCCATCCCATTTCAGTTCTCCTTTGGAACAGACTGTAAACTGTGGTCACTGCTGGGAAGCTGCTAGCAGGTATTAGCCAAGTTGAAATGGAGCAGAAGCTAATGCTGATTTTTAACACTGACTGCAGCTGCAGTCAACTTCAAACTTCATTCCAGTCACCACAAAGCCAATACAGAGCCTTGTCTGTCTGCAGGGGGGAACGTCACCTCTTCACTCTGTCCACAAAGAAACCAAACAGAGCAAAGTCCAGGTCTCCTGCTGGTGACTATTAGCTCGAGTGCAGTCAGAGGAAAGCCCACCTTCAGAGCCCAGGAGAGGTATGGGTCAGGGCCCCTCGAAATTTTGTTCTAACGAGCCCCTACATGGCTCAGTACAGAAGTAAAGACCAGGAATGATTCAGCAGCACACAGTATAATCATCATCAGGAGACTGGAGCGAATGCTGTGACTCTGGATCAGGGGTCTGAGATGTTTGGCTTTGAGTCTAAGCCGAGGAAGAAGAAACTGTGCATTTGGCAGGGGGAAACAATCAGACGACAGGGAGAAGTGTACCAACAGCCTTCTCTGTAAACAAACAGCAGTCTCAGAGCCAGGACCCCACAGAGCCTGCGAGATCAGGAGAGAAGCATGCCCTGTGCATTTGCTTAGGAGGTCAGACAGATCCAAGCACTCAGGAGGAAGGGAGTTCATGTTATAAGGCTGATGAAGTAAGACTCAGAAGGTTTAGGTTCAATTCTCAAATTCAGCTGTGAGCTTCCTGGGTGATCCTGAGAAAAATGATCTCTGTTCCTCTGTACCACTGTCTCTTTTCTATTAAACCATCAAAGAAAAAGCTGTCACTGCATTTTTGGGCAGTGTTTAGCACAAACTGCCACAATTTTAGGGACACCCCAGAAGAATGCTGGAGCTGCTGAAAGTGAAAAAGAAATGCAAGGGAGTCTGGATGTCATTTTCATGGTGAAACTTAGCCAAGGGTTGTGAGATTTTTTTTTTCACAAAATGATAAGAGGTTTGAAATATGTGAAATTTAAAAACCCAAATCAGATAGAGCAGGCTTAAGAAGTTAAATGTAAATATTTTTCATGATCTTGAACTCTGAGCCACCTACAACTTGTAGATTTTATTCATCCAAACATGTCAATCTATTTTGAAATGCTTGGAACAGTGCAAATTGTCAAGCTGCATCGCCACTCTTTTTCCTACCAGAAACAGTTCAGCAAATTGTGGTTATTCCCATTCTTAACATATGTTTGTTTGCTCACTTGGCAGACACCAACCAACATGTTCATTTATTCAGCTTTTTACTTTGCACGTACCATTGTTTCAACATAGAGCTCTCTCAAAATCAGTAACTCGGGCTGTTATTTACACATTGATTAAGGCTGAAAGCCTGTGTGATAATCAGGTGAAGCATCCCTCTAAATGCTGAGCAACATCCTAGCTCAGCAACAGACTTCTGGGGCAGTCCATAGAGTAATATATTACTAGGAAGTTAATGGGAAAGAGAAAGTTTCTGATGCTGCTTCCTTTTCATTTTCCTGTGTTGGAGCAGGGCAAATTCTGCTAGCATTATTCAAACCATCCTTAACATAGAAAGCCCCAAAACAGACAGCTTGTTTTTCCATGTTCTCCGTTTGCAAGTTTCCCCACACATTTCTAATACAAGTAGCTATCACAAACCTGCCAGGCTCAGGTCAATTATACAAAGCAATACTAACACAGTGCTTTCATGTCCTGTGGAGAGGACAATTAGAAGTGAGATGGAAGCTGCCTATTTTCATATATTTTATCAATAATGTGATTTTGGTTCTAGCTTCAGTATTGTGGTGTTTTATTTTTATTTCAGAGAAACGCTTGGAATGCTGTTATTCTGCACCCTAGGGTAAATGATTTGGATGGAGTCAGGATATACATTTGAGAGCTTTGCACAGGAAAGGCTTTTGGGTCCCCTACGCTTACAAGCATGCTGAATTCAGCATGGAAAGCTTTGGCAGGACAGTCTGGAGCATGCTCAGCAATATTATTATTTAGTCAGAAAATAGCTTGTGAACAATAAAGCAGTGCAACTGGGGCTGCTCCTCCTCTGAGACAGAGTGAGCACGAAGAACATTAATTCACAACCACAGAAAGGGAGATACAGCCAAGAAGAGAATGATGGCAGACCAAGGAGCCAGGTGTCTCTCCTCTCCTCTTTCATATCACCTGAACTTGGCCAGGACAAAATCCAGCCTTGTTTAAGTGGAAGCAATGCTTCCTGTCTTACTTGGATCTGCAGAAATTTACACCACAGCCTGCCCAATCAACAGGAATTCCAACTCTCTGCTAGACTGGTGCAAATGGCATCAGTTGCAAACAGCTGTTATTAATAACAGCAAAGGATGAACTGATGCTCACCTTGAACTCTGCCTGTACTTTATCATACTATGATGTGAGGAAAGGAAGATTACCAGTTGTCAGATGCTGTAACTGCTGCTTTCAGATTAGTCTTTCCAATTTGCCATCAGAAAGCAGTACTTCCTACCCAGCCCTCTTTCAGCTTCTCCTTGCTCTTGCAATGCAGAACTGCTACACAACTTGATATCCAGTTCTGTGCACAGCTGGAATAAGACGACTAAAGTCAGTGAAAGATGAGAGAGATGGACTGGTAGGGAGGACAAACTACAAAATAACACAAGTTAGCTTCAAAGGAATTCCTTACAATATTATCTCATTTTGGAATTCTTCCAAGAGAATCTCTCCTCAGGGTTTCAAGAGATGGCTGCGACCACACTTTCATAATTTTTTTCCTATTCTTTTACAGTCCTTTCAGGTATATCAAGCAAGTTTTCTAACATAAGCACAATATACAAAATCCCAATATGTATCTGCCTTTTTCACTTTGATTTCTGGCTTGCATAAACGTGTATCATAAGTCTTTCTACCAACATTATTTAATACTACAGCAAGTAATAAAACTAAATGTAGCTTAATAGTTAACGTGCTACCTTCTGGGAGAGTAGGTGGAATTCAGATCAAGGATGCTTTTCAATCAAAGAAAAAAGCACGTTCTTCTTTACGTGAAAAGATCACAAAAAAAAACATGCTTGGCAATACCTGCGAGTGCGAGACTGTTAATAAGAAAGAAGAGATGAAAATGAACATACAAGAACTGACTGTAGAAAGACATAAGTAAATGGGAATAAAAAGAGAGATGTGACCAGATAAAAGGGAAACAGGCAAGGCAAGCAAATATGATTAAGAAATGGAGGAGACAATCTGTCAACGCGCATGGGGAATGAGATCTACATGATTCAAAACAAGCTCACTGCAGTCTTTGGAGGTTTTTCCATTGCCTTTTACAGTTTGGAGTGTGGTCCAGAAGAGCAGAGAAACTGCTCAGCAGAATTCAGGGGAAAACGTCTAACTTTGTCTGGTATCTCATATACCAGTCTGTGTGCTAAGCTATCCGTGAGATGCCAAATTCAGAGGCAGCCTAATAAATTTCATTTTTGCTGCACAGCTTTTGAAAACACAGTCTGCCTCAGCTAGGCTGCAGAGTCACTGCAAAGCCACCATTATGACCACCTAACTAGGGTGAAACGGTTTCAAGTGAACAAGTATGAGAACACTGTAATCAAGATAGGATGGCTATAGTTCTCCTTGCCCATATTACATGGAGACAGTTTATAAACTCCTGAGGTCTGTGACAGAAAAATTACAAAGTCTGATTTTCTTGTTTTGGAATGGAGACATCCTTACCTTGCAGATACATTTCTTCTCCTTCTGTGAACATTTGGTTGCACCTGCTGCATCGTGCACAGCTTGGATGATAATGCTTGTCACCTGCCTGAACAAAAATAAAAAAGGGAAATGAGGGATCAATGCATTGCACTGCTTTGTGAGCGCTCATTATTTGCTGAGAGACCACTGCTGTTTTTCTTCTAGTTCACCTGTTATGATACAACATTGCCTTCATGATCTGACAAAAGCTTTGAGAATGTAAGATCTGCCATACTGCTTCATAGAATCATAGAATCATTAAGGTTGGAAGAGACCTCCAAGATCATCGAGTCCAACCGTCAACCCAACAACACCATGCCCACTAAACCATGTCCCTAAGTGCCTCATCTACCCGTCTTTTAAATACTTCCAGGGATGGTGACTCAACCACT
>NW_008824986.1:15676599-15703908 GCF_000699105.1 Pygoscelis adeliae | reverse complement strand
ACCCCCAGGTCCTTTTCCGCCAGGCAGCTTTCCAGCCACTCTTCCCCAAGCCTGTAGCGCTGCATGGGGTTGTTGTGGCCGAAGTGCAGGACCCGGCACTTGGCCTTGTTGAATCTCATACAGTTGGCCTTGGCCCATCGATCCAGCCTGTCCAGGTCCCTCTGCAGAGCCTTCCTACCCTCGAGCAGATCAACAATCCCGCCCAACTTGGTGTCGTCTGCAAACTTACTGAGGGTGCACTCGATCCCCTCATCCAGATCATTGATAAAGATATTGAACAGAACTGGCCCCAAAACTGAGCCCTGGGGAACACCGCTCGTGACCGGCCGCCAACTGGATTGAACTCCATTTACCACAACTCTCTGGGCCCGGCCGTCCAGCCAGTTTTTGACCCAGCGCAGAGTCCACCTGTCTAAGCCGTGAGCCGCCAGCTTCTCCAGGAGAATGCTGTGGGAGACGGTGTCAAAGGCCTTACTGAGTTCAGAGGTCTATCTAGTCCAGTATCCTGTCCTCAACAGAGGCCAGCAGCGACTACTTGGGGTAAAAGGCTGTAAGAAACAAGACAATGCAGAACAGCCTTTCCCCTTCACACCTTCCCATTCAAGTAACCAGTGGTTTAAAGATTTCCTGGCTAGAGGCTACGTCACAATCTATCTATTCTCCATGATTTCCCAACACCTTTTTAAATCTCCACCTATCTAACAGTCCACGGCAATGAATGTCACACTGCAGTTAGATATTTGTGTAAACCTGCTGCCTCCTCATTTTGTCAAACAACATGTATTTTCTCAATTGCTCCATTGTTATGGATGAATTTAGACAATGAACGACAGTTTTCAACCTGCCATTTCACTCCAACATTGCTGACATGGGCATTAATAGAGAGAGCTTTCTAGAGCCACTTCTGGGACTATTAACTTAATTCACACATGCCTGACTTCAGAAGCTACACTAGCAAAGACAGCATGAGCTGAATTCGAACTACTGAGGTAAAGATGCTAAATACTCTAGATCCTGTTACCCAAATCCAAACCCACTGAGCCATTCATTCTCTTAAACACATTAATACCCATAATAAACAAAGCTGATCAGATTTCAGGCCTATAACAGGAAAAATCAAGGCAGAGATATTAATGTGATTTCTTCTCCTTAGGAGACCAAAGCAACCAATGTATTAACTTCCTTGCATCAGAAACTAAACATGCAATGTCCACATCAGCCTTTTTTAGTCGAAAAATAATTAATCCTAGAAAACAACCCTTAATAGTGACAAGTAGTGAAATCTAAAAGTCTTTAAAATTGTATCTGGCTTTCCAAACAAGTTAACCTCAATCCTTTTTCACAAAATATTCCCTATCCACTGAGATGTTATATGCACAAAATATCTGTTTACTCTGTAGCTGACTTGTAAAATGTCATCAAATCCATTTCCTCCTTCATTATACTCAAGACTCTAACATTTCTAAATTCAACCTTTCCTTATGTCTATTGAGATGAATAACAACATATTTTTGGTTCACATTTGACATTGATTATACAGGCTTAGAATTTAGAAGTATTTATATGAGATGACAAAGTATATGGATTAAAGTACCTGACAACTACCAGACAACCAGATCTACCACCCAGGATTTGTATGGGTGAAGTTGCACCATTTAACTTTAATCTTCTCATTTGTTCCTGCCTTAGTAGTGTAGTACCTAGGTTTGATTGTAGGGAAGGTTGGGAAAGGTAGCTATTCATAGAGACAGCGGTGTTTGTGGACATGACTACTTATCTTTCATTATCACTAAGAACAATTCCCATTCAGGAATTTCAGCAATACAAGGCCAGAGAAGAGGACTTGGTGTGCTGTTAGTTTAGCATACACTCACTCTTCAGTTGCAAAAAACCTGTACTTCTCTTACTCAGATACTGCCTTTGCTGTTGATTCCTGCTCCTTAGAGGGCAGCATCCACCAAACAGGGAGACTAATGTGATTTAGTATTTTTTGCACAGCAGATTTAGACCTATCAGGCAAAAAAGGGGCTCTGGTAAAAGGGAGAATGAAGGTCACTACAAGATATGCCTATTCAAGGAAGAAAAGCTAATGAGGGAGGAAACGCCGAATTGATGCTTGACTTGCAGCAACAAAACCAATATTGAACTGAGAAGGAAAAACACAGTTAATATTCATCCTCTTTCTATAATTTTCAATATTGGCTGTCCTCTTCGTCTCTGACTCTCTCTAGCAATTATTTAACCCCTGAGGTGTCCCATCAGTTCCATTCAAGACCAGAATTTAAGAAAAGAAAATGAAGAAACTCTGAATATATCTGAAATGTAACGCTGGCATCAAACCACAGTTATTCTGATCTGGAATACAGACGTGCAAAGAACAGCTACTTATATATATATGCAGCTTAGGGCTGTGAATAGTGAACAGGGTTCAAAGGTAGATCTCAAATTCAGACAGCTCAGCACTCAGCAGAAGCCAACATCCTTTTCTGCACTTTCTGCCTCACACAAACAATATTGTACATACAGAGGAGCAGCAATTTTATCTGTGTTCAGGAAAAAAAAAAAAATCCCAACTTTCGAGCATTCCTAAAGTTCTTCAGCAGAGTGGGGCCCACAGAACTGCTTGTCACAAGTGATTTCAGACGTATTTGATTTAAAGATGATGGCAAATCTGATGTCCTGGGAACTGCTCCCAGTTAATGAGATACAAAAAATTCCTAAGAAGGCTGAATGACTGCCAGAAAGGATCTTCTCCAAACAGGAAGACAATAATTGAAAAATAGATTTGAAATAATAAAACAGGAAACTTTTCTGGGCTCTGCCTGTCTCATCCAACTAAAGAATATCTCTGTGGCATAACTGTGCTGCTGCTTAACAGAGCTCAAGTTTTCAGTAGGCACATGGATTTTTCTGAAATAAAATTCATGGCTTCTCAAAAAGTATTCAGTAGGGTAGCTAAGTAGCTACATAGTCTGAACTGGAAAGAGTACAGAGCCTGATATATTATTATTAATTAACCTCTGAGATATCCCATCTGAAGTGGGATTGTGTCCTGTGAGATGCTTACCAAACTCCCAGACACAAAGGACTGAAACCTTTGTACATAAGTATTATCAGATGAAGTAGGTTTTATAAAGAAATAATTCCCTACCGAGCACCCTGATGCTCATCTAAGGCAATGTAGTTTTAACAAGGGTAGTTAGGATCCAGCAGAGATATCTATATTGTGAGAGGACCATGGCACACGGACAAAGAAAATCACACATTCACACCTGTACAGTTTCAGCTTCTGTTCTTCCAGTCTGGTCTTTGAGGTGTGGTGGTTTTGTTTGGGGTTTTTTTTGAGGGGTTTGTTTGTTTGTTGTTGTTTGTTTGTTTTTGTTTAGGAAAAAGAAAGCCATATTGCATCTATGTTTTAATCAAATGCTGCATTTCATTGTCATAAGCAAAAGGTGCCAATCCTTTGAGTTTTGCATAGCTACTCTGGCAGTCCTACCCAGGCTTCTGAGTTTCCCATTCCTCGTCTTGCAGGTAATTCACAATAACTTTGGTCAGTTACTTCTACTAGCTTGATCCTAAAAGGGTCTGTATCCGGTCCATCTAATGCTAGTATTAATGAGTCTTTCACATGCCGTGATCATCTGATAATCATTCCACTTATTTTTCTCCTCATCACAAAGCTTTTCTTAAGGATCCTTTAGAAAAAGGCACCTGGATTCAAGTACTCATCTGTTAATTTACATGTTTTTAAAAGCCAGGCTATTTATAGGAGAAACAAATCCAGAATTCATCATAATATTATGTGTAGACCTGTGGCCTCGCTGAAGATATTTTTTCCTGGAAAAAAACTTCTGATATGCTACTGTCAAGAGAATATAGTTTAAACCATGTACATGTGTCTCTTCAAAACAGCCAAAGAGACCGATTTCAAGTTTATTGGATCTTTCCCCAAGGCTGAAAACAACTAGCCAAATTTTAGCCTAGTGTGAATGATGATGAA
Organism: Pygoscelis adeliae; assembly: GCF_000699105.1. Classification (NCBI taxonomy): domain Eukaryota; kingdom Metazoa; phylum Chordata; class Aves; order Sphenisciformes; family Spheniscidae; genus Pygoscelis; species Pygoscelis adeliae. The sequence goes on along the minus strand of NW_008824986.1, from coordinate 15,699,908 downwards.
TGAACACCATGCCCCAGATAACACAAGCTCGCTCAGTGGAAGTGCTAACACATCCTGCACTGGAGAGGTTTTGGGGGAGTTACCACAGCAGCTGCAGTTGTTGCTGAACACTTCCAAACCAGTTTCATGAGTTTTCCACCTCAGTAATGTTTCTATGACTCAGGATTGGAAGCCTTTCTTCAGTGGGTATCCACTGGAAAACAATCTGCATCTCAACTAACTCAAGGCTAATCTTGCCATGCCTAACTTGCTGTAATCATCTGAGAAAACTGGTTGCTAAAAATCAGTCATTTAGGAAAACCTTTTGGAATCACAAGGGGATGAAATATTCACACTTTTTAGAGATCTGGTCTTGCTCACCTCTCAGGCTACTAAACCCTCGTTCAGTATGGCCAATGTGCAGCTTCCTGTAATCTCATGCTACTGTGCTGTGGACTGTAAGGCTTGTATCTCAATCTTGCTGGCTGTAACAAGTAGCATTAATTCAGTGCACATTTGCCTTGAACATTCTTCAGCCGAGGTGCAAGAGGGTTAAAGTCACTTCCTTCCCACTACGCCTAGCTCTCCTTACCCCTTCTCAAGTTCACTTCACATCCAGAAATCCCTTACAGTTAGCTTTGCTGCACAAGGACTTCTCAAGTGGCATCTTGCACCCTGCCATCAGCAACAAATCACTTTCTTGTTCAAAATACAGCCATGCAGCCACTAGGTTTTGATCTATCCTATTGCTTCTGATCCCTTCTGAATTATTTCAGCTTTAGTTGAGGTCTTCAGGACAATACAAACCATCAAGTGCAAACGATGACCCATACCTTAGAGGATCGTCCCTAAACTAAGTTTGAATAAGCTGAATTGCTAAAAATACCTTGGTTTTCATTAGCTAGAAGTGCTAAAACCAACGAAAATAATATTGAACATCATTACTCTTATATTGCATACAAATTCTTAAATGGAATTGAATGAATCGACAGCAAAGTTTCTTATCAAATGAAATATTAAACCTATGTGTTACTATCACTGCTTATAAATTCTTTGTTAAATCAACTGGCACTTGCATTTGCAGTAGAAGCAAAGAACATCAGTTATCAATTTATAACAATATACAATCTCTTCTGACTTTCCTACTTATCTTCTACCCACACTGACAAATCTAAGATAGGTTCTCAGATTAAAACCCATTTGAACACAGTAGACAGAAAAAGTTAGATTAAAAAAAAGTAGTAGTATATACTCATTTATCAAATACTTCCAGAGCCTTAGAATTGCAGAATGAAGGAACAGTGGCCAAAGGTATTTTCTAAGTGTCATTATAAATGTAATTGTACGGGTGTTAAATTTAAGTAGCTTTCCATGGTTCTGCAAGTCTCACTGATTCATGGTTGACCAGTGATATGGTTCTATTGATATGCGTTCTATTTAGTTTCTATATATTACTAAACAGATCTACTATATACAATATGTACATTATGTGCATATTCATGTACAGAAAATAGGTTTTAACATTATTTTACATAGTATTAAGGTTTTATTTATTCTGGTAATTTCAAGACATACTGGAATCAAGTCTTTAGCAACACTGAGCTTCAGTTTCCCAATCTACAAAAAAGGTTAAATAACATTTAAAGTCCTTCATAAAATACTTTGGAGAAACACTACCAAGGAAAACCATTACAGAAATGTATTCCTCATGACCAGCCCTGAGAATAAAACCACGTAATCACCTCTCCTCTAAGGCTTATGAATGACGATTGGAGGATCAGTAGTCAGGATTGATGGATGATGGGCTACATAGGGGAGCTTCATGTCTATATTATGCAGAGGACATGTCCCAAGTAACATTAGCAAAAGTACAAGCTCTATTATGTATTATAACAATACCAAGACCTATAATAATAATGAGAGACCAAATTTTTCATAGATCACCTTTTCAGACTCGGCAGCTATCAATTCTCAGCCTTCTTCCAGCATACTATTCTCTTACATAACGCCAACTGGAACATACAAATCCTCCTCAGCTGATTAAACCAGTCTGCAATGCCATTTTAAAAGCCTCTGTGTACTGTTTACAGAGGGCTTTGAAGGCTCCCTCCAATGGAGCAGTAATAACCCTGTACAATTGTCCGGAATGGGAAAGACCCCGGAACACAGCCATCGCGTTACACACTGCGTGCATCAAGCTTAAAGAGACCTCTTGCAGTTCAAAAGGGAAACTAAAAGGCTGGGAGATAGGGAGTTATTTGGAGCACCAGTTATACACAATGCACTGAGGTCCTGTACAACCCCTTCTCACACCGCTGACGCTCCAACTCTTCATAATGCACACAACACTCATTTGCCTTCACTTTATCAAGACATCTTTGGGGACGTCCTGAAGCCAAAAGTGTACTGGTACTCATAGGTGTCAGGGAAGGCAACGGTGGGTATCACAAGAATGATTCCAACCCAGGAGCTACAAATACAGCTGCATGCAAGCTGATGTAACGTGCCCCAGAAACTCAGCATAAAAAGTACCTGTGTTGAGCACACATACAGCTTTAACCCCATGATAACAGTACTTCAAAAGCCAAGGACTGTATTTTCCAAGTCCATCCCCTCTGTCCCCACTTCCCACAAGACTAACTTTTATTCTCCGAGTGCTTGTAGAGCTCTAGTCTTACTAAATAAACGTTTTCCTCTTTGGTGAATGTGAGAGCTTAAGATTTCCTATTACTCATGCCTTCAGTTCTGTCCTTCCTTCCAGAACAACAGTGAACGAGAGCCAGAGAGAACAATAACAAGAATCCCGCTAGGAGAGCTCACATGCCAGTGGGTCTGGTAGAGGAAGAACTAATTACCAATAGACATTTTCTGCTGGCCAAAGGACACAATTAAGTGCATATTTGTTGCATTACATTTGCACAGCTGCACTCAGTCTCCATTCAAAGATATCTGAGCAATCACCTGACAAACAGCTATTAAATATGTAGAAAGCTTTACTTTTCCAATACTATTTAATTACCACAAAACCTGCTATGTAGTTTTAAGAGTACATTTAAGAGTAAAAGCCCCTGCCTTTTTTCTTTTTTTTTTTTTTAATTAATTTTTTATGAACAGGTATAATGGGCCCATTTGATGGACAAACCTAATCAAATATTTAGTTCTACCATGACTCTGAGGAGAACGACCTGATTGCTTAACTCTCTTAAAGACTAAGGAGCAGCACAAAGAATAACTCGGACTCATCTTTTAAACCCCTTAAGGAATGTCGTGAATTGTAAAACAGGAACTGTGGCAGTAGCCTACCATTTTCCAGTGAAGCTTTATTTTAATTACTTGCAGAGGTCACAGAACCTTCAACCCTGTTTGATGTTCAGTATAACATCAAATTCCATTGTTTCCTTCTCTGCAGGTTTCTGTGATCTCGTGGGCAGCTGGAACAGCACGAATACCATGAAGACCAAAATTTGCTTCTAATAACATCCTGACCCAAACTGTCCACTTATTTTCCCAGGCTCTTATCTGTTTAGCAAGCCACTACAAATATCTGTGCTCATATACAAAAATAAAAGTGCAGCTCCTTTGCTTCCAAAGAACTTCAGAATCTACCGTAATTTTCTCTGTTACTACCAAAGGAAGGAAAGTGTAATACAATTTAAACATTGAAAAATTCTAGCCTGATACATATCAAACAAGGATTTATCTTTAAAACTAGGACCTTCTAAAGCTGTTTTTAACACTACTGTCACAGCATCTCAATAGAAACAGCTCTCAGCACAGCCTCTGCCTCTGTTCAACCTGAGACAGGATGAAGCCGTGGGAAGCAGAGCTCACACTGGTAGTTCCCAGGCTGATGGGGCTGCAAGACAGAAGACACCACACCGGGGGACAGTGGGAAATGAAGCATGAGGCCATGACTGTAAATCTGAATGACAACATGCATGCAAGAGACATGGAAGACCCTCAGAGCCTTCCATTGCTTGCTGTGCTGCCTTGGGTAAGCCAAAACTGCAGCTATCCTGCTGCTATGAACACTTGCACTGTTAATTCATGCCTGGTTTCTGATTTTTATACAGAAATACTTACCAGCATCCCAACAGTGACTGCCAATGTCATGCTAGTATATTCCTTAACAGACAGACTATAATAAACTTTGTAACTTATTAGTGTTAATTTCGTCAGCATACAATATTGTTATACTCACTAGTTGCTGCTAATAGCAATACAATTATTAGCTGCTTGGAATATAATTTTTTCTTATAGCAAAGATGTCAGTAATTATTCAGGCTAAATCCTCACTTGTGCAACTGCTCTGCTGGCATGAAGAAACAGTCCTCACGGCAGCTGAATATCAACTGGACTTATGTTAGTAAGATCTTAGCAGTCACTTGTGACTGCACTGTCAGCTCTACCTTGAGTTCTCACTTTCCTGCAACATCCAGTGTTGAGCAAGTTGCACACACAGGTGAAATGCTTAACAACCAACTATGGTCTTCATGGGGCAAATCCACCTGTTGCTACACACAGGACCAAAGCTATGAACTTACATTATCTACACAGTTAACAACAGGAGGTTGGTACTATAAAGAAGGTAATTCCACTCAACTAAGAAATGTAGCCACAGCAGCCCAAAGTGGCCGGTTAGAATACTTTGGGCGGTGCAGAGGAGCAAAGCAATAACAGACACAGCTTTATTGCCTATTGCCAGGATTTCAACATCATCTCTGTTAGGATCCTGGGTTACATTTATGCACAGAGAAACCTAATCCCAGTGACTGAACATGTAGTTAATCAGAGACAATCCAGAGGAAATATATGTGCTAGATTTTATTATGATAATGTGTATATTATGCAAAAAAGGAAGACTAACCATTGAATGCGTGCAGTGTTTTTTTTAGGTGCATGTTCTGTTTTGTAGCGAAGAGGTAAGTGAATTGACAGGATTTTCTACGTAGTTTCATTCTAATCTAATTACAATACAAATCTGTGAGTTCACTGCCTTCATTACAAAACCCTCCTCTATTTCTTAACAATGCTGGAACAGGTCCAGTTCATAAGTACAGGTGTGGACTTTCTACGTCTTCTGTAATCTTTAGGCTTCACAAAGCATTACAGAACTAAATATTCCTTTATCTTGTATGCATTTTGTCCAGCATGGATTTTTGACATCAAAAGATACTTCACGTAAAGGACCTGATTACAGCCACATTCATATTGCTGGATTAGTTTGGAATCAGAATCAACCAGCAAAGCTACTTTACAGTAACTTCACCATAGTGCCAAGGGCCTTTTCAAACAACCTAATAATACTGGCATAGCTATAACTTGTCTCCACCAGCCAGTAAACACCTCTGCTGATCACCAAAACTGTTGTGTAGGTCTGCTGAGCTGTACAGTTGAGTGATCAGTCTCTGCAGCAAGGCAAGAAAGCCATTCCAGCCACAGCTTCTAGCCTGCTGAAAGCAAAGTAAAGCCCTTAGCTTGGTTTGCTGCTGAGTGCTAGTTATATGGCACAAGTCAAGGGACAGCATGGAGTCTAGTGAATGGATTATGTACCAGATGCATATGATATGCAATCTTCCATAACACCAGGAATCTCCCACTTTGCAAGTCATCTTCCTGTTTTCTTTCATTAGGTGATAACAGGACTGCCGAGTTATCAGGGGTACGTGAGTACAAGAGTGAAACAAAACCACATTTCTCCTTTTAACTCTCTGCATGAAGTGACTGTTACTCCCTCGACCTGTCTCTCCGGCTGAACTTCTAATAACAGAGCTTGATGTATATGCATAAGCCGATCACGTTAACTGAAGTTGTATTTGCAGTGCTGCAACAATATCTCCAAAACAATGGGAAGTATCTTGGAAGACTGGGATATTACTAGTTTCTTTAATTAGTTTCTTTAATTAGGAACAACTTTCTCAGTCAGTAGAACTATAGCTGACTTCAACCTGCTGAAATTCAGCTAGAAAAGTCAGTAACAAACCTCCTTTGTATCTTAAAAATAAAACCAACAGAATTATTTCATAAATCAGGAAGTCTTGCACCTGACAGCAGGTAATAAATACTAGACCTCTTCCTAACATAAAAAGGTTATTTGCAATTCCAGAAATTAGCAATTATTTCCATTCTGATCATGATCTGATTGCATTTATAGACAGACAGAAATAAAGATCCATGTTATATGTGCATACATATATATATATGTGCATGTGGAATTTTAAAGGAACATATTCCTCGATCTTAAAGTAACCATAAAAGGAGAAACCCAGGAATTTTTAAGACATCCTACTGAATGTCCCAATTTCTGTATTCTAAAATACAAACAAAAAAGTTGTTATGATTCTATGGTCCATACGCTTGAGGCACAGAAAAATCATAACAACTGAGATATTATTGACTTAAAAAGAAAAAAAAAAAAGGCAATCACTAAGTCATTAAGTTAGAAATAGAGATAACTGATAAGAAAGCTAAAGTTACCAAAGAAATAACTATGGACAATATGTTTAAAGACAGTAAGAGTCTTTAATAAAGAATGACAACAACAAATAAAAATAATTTAAAAAAAAATCACAGATCAGGCAAAGGTCCCTTGTGAGCTGTAAATGAAAAATGATGAAAGATGACACAGAAAAGGCAGCAGTATCCAGGAGGTGTATCTTTCTGGTCTGTATTTGACAATACTGAAAGACAGATTTTTCCTGTTTGATACTGTTTCTTCAGCAAGATTTTTTTGAATAGTGTTTGCCATGAGTCAACATTTACAAATTAAGAGACTTGAATAATTTGTACTCAGGAGTCTTAAGAAAACTATAGCTAGGCAGTTCTCTGACAAACAGATGTGTTAGCAGGGGAGGCTTTGCTGAGCCAGATACCTCAGAGATTACTTCCTTCTACCCACAGCATGAGGTACCTCTACTACTGGCCAAGGTAAGAATATAAAGCCTTTCCTGGTAAATCTGCAGATGACTCAAAGACAATGCTTGTTTAAGCTATCTAAACACAACAAGTATGTTTTAATAGTCTAACGTAATATGCCTGCAAATCAAGAAAGCGGGGCCCTGTGAGATTGAGGGCCACGTTGTGGGCAACAGCAACTGAGAGAGATGGTTTTAGAACATCATTACTAATCTCCCAGAAAATGCTCTCGGAGTACCTGAAACGGTTGGCTCTTCTGATCATTTAATGTATACAAAGAATATAAAGGAAAAGCAGAAAAAAGGCTTTGCTTTTGACTACAGATACTACAACATCACCATTATAACACTGACGAGCATGTACATGTGGGTTTAGAGAATAGAGTTCGGTGGAGAACCATCAAAGCAACGCGAGTCTTCAGCTGTGAACCTGAAGGACTTGGAGTCAAGTCGCTATTTGGAGAGAGGCTTCAGAGATGACTAGATCACAATGGGCAGGTGATTAAAAGCAAAGAGAGTAGATAATAGCAGGAAAGAGCATGAGCTTTTCAATCCCATTGAAAAAACTATGACAACATCAAAAAGGTCAAGTTAGACAAATTTAACCTCAAAATAAGGTGAAGTTTCTAAAAAGTAAAGGTAATTTAAGCAGCGAGAGGGAAAATCTGTGGCCTTACAATCACTCTGCAGTCTTCATGACAAGGCAAGATAATTTCCCAAAGGATAAGCTTTCATTCGGTTTCTAGGGAAAAGCTCTATGATTTTGAAAAGAGAAGATCAAGCAAGATGATTTTAGCAGTTCCTCTGACCTTAAAATCCATTCCAATGGGCTTTACATAGAGAGAAGCTTTTACACATGCATCAGGCTACTCCTAGGGAGCACAGGTCTGGACCAAAACAGCAGAATAATTAGAGTCAGAGTCTAAGGTCACTAGAGTTAAATCAGTTCACTGAGAGCTGTCTTGGCTAAGCAGCAAAATCCCTGGTATAGCAGGGGCTTTGCTGCTAGAAGGGAGCTTTTGTTGATGTGGCTTGGGGTTCAGAGAGACAGTTCAAGTGCAATGCCAGGAGAAGTTCTGGGGTTGGGTGTGCTGCATCAGTGCCGGAATTGCTACTGACCCAGAGGGTCCAGCGCTGAGACGGGCCCTGTAGTATGGGCAAGGTTGAGAAAACAGGTCAGCGTAGCACTAGGCAAAACTGATGTTACCTATTCAGTGGGATAGTGCAAATGACCTTCTGATTGATGAAGCAAGTGCGAGCTTGGGAGATTAAGCAAGTCACCTTGGATCAAAATCAATGCTTGCAGCAGAGCCAAGCAGAGAACTCAAATTCTCAGACTCCCAGCCCTGCCGGACCTCCGCGTAGCACACCATTAGATCCAAATAACTGTAGCTGATTTTCTTGTTCGTCTAACACAAAACTGTCTTTCCAGTTTTCTGTCAGAGGGCCGTGTCAGGAACTGTGCAACCTTTGGCATGCGATTTAGCAAAGCCTGGTCTCCATTCTGATGTCTGCATTCAGTTCAGAGGGAGTGTCCCAAGAAAAACAGAGAAATAAAAGTTGCGAAGGCCAAAGGAGGGGGGGAAGAAACTAAGCATGAGGTCACACACAGTACACCCGTAGAAAATAACCAGAGAATATAAAACAAAGGTAGCCTGTAAGAAACAAAGCAGACAAGCACTCAATATATACTAATTTGTACCTCGCAGACTCACAGATTGTTCTAATAGGAAATCATGTTAGGAATGAATTGAGCAGTGAATATTTTTTCTTTTAGTGACTAGGGCCTGCTCTTGTAGCAAACTGAGCCTAAAAGTCACTGTCATTCCAACTATTCTGATCCGATAATGCTTTAAAAAGCCTAAAGAATGGGTTTTATCCTTGACTAACTGCAAGGCTACCTGCTACCTTTGGAAATCTTTTCCAGCAAGGGGTCACAACAAGCAACAGATGACAATCTAGGGAAGGGACAGATTTTCTTCAAATATTTTTCTTCCCAACCACATTGCTCTTAACTCCAGAGTCACCAATACATAATTATGAGCCTGGATTTCACTGCATCCAGACATTTCTCAGGAATCCTTGTTTTGTAATTCTGGCCAAAGTGTTTATGTTACACTAAATTTAAAATGGAAGTGTCAAAGAACATCAAGGTAACCAGTGGATAGTTAGTGCAGAGAAATAGCTGTCTCTTTTCAAGTAGAATAACTTTGAATAAATGTCAGACCACCACCATGTACTCTGCTAAAAGCAGTGCCTTTATTTTTGGCAGAAGTCCAATTTTTTTTCTATTTGTCAGTTTTCTCACTGCTGATACATGTGGTTTCCAATTACAGATGCAAAACTATGCAAGCATACTTTTGAATGCTAGCTGGCATGAACATCCCATCAGAGTATGTTTGTCAGAGCCAAGACACAGGGATTTTACTCCCTACATTGTTTTCTTTAGCTCTGTATAAAATCAAGATTTCTAGTTACCCCGGGAAAACTATTCCAACAAAAAAACCATGATACAACATATTACTATGGTGAGGAACAGGAAAGAGGCAATGGTCATAAAGCAGAAAGGGATACCTAACATCATTTGCTGCCATTCAGTTTTCAACCGAGTACATGAGTCTCCATGACTGTTGCCTCAACAGTAGTTCAAGGGTGCTGCTGAGGTAAGTCTACTTAATGTTTTTTTTCTGCCTCAGTTCTTACTCTCCTCATTGCTAGGGAAAAACATTTGCCAGCCAAGATGCAACTGCTTTACAGAATTCAAAGCAACAGAAGATCCATCTGTATACATAACAAATCTCTCTCTCTGAACCCTATGCGTAAAAGTAAATTTCTTAACATTTTAACTCATACTCAAATGATTTATAATGCTAATGTGAGAGACCTCTGCAAACCACAAAACATCCCAGGCTAGTTTCACAGACAGTTTAAATGCCATAGTATCTGTATTGCTGGTGATGAAAAAGTGCATCTCTTGCTGTGTGCTATTTTTTCCCTCTTACAAAGAAAAAGGCTTGTAAATGTCATACATCCCAGGTATCTATCCAAAGAACTATTAGACCTGTATGATCTTCTAATGTAGCATGAGCACGTAATTAAAATCTACCCATTTTGTGCTCCAGGTGGTCATTTCAAATATTTAATCACCCACAAAATATTGATATGTATCATATTTCTTCATCTGTAAAGCACCTGCTCAGTAAAGACAGGTGTTAATTCTGTGGACTTCAAAGTCCCTAGAGATTCCAGACATATCTTTTGGGTTTGTTTTTGTTCCCCACCCCCCCACACCCCCCCCCAGGAAAGCACCCTGACAAAGCAGACAAAAGAGAGAGCCCTCAGAGAGTGAACATTAAGCACAATACCCGGATGGAGCCTGTTACAAACAGGTGACAGCTATAGACTTGCCCCAACAGGCTCTTCTCCACTTCTCAAGTTTCAAACGTGTTATTGCTGCATTCTTCCCAACAATTACTTTTTATCGGTGACAGGTCTAAGTTCAAGTCCTGCTCTTCTAGAAGTCAGTAGCAAACTCTCCACTGATAGGAGGACTTAAAGCAGGACTTAAAAATGAAAGACCACAATCCTGCAAAAAAAATATTTCACCACTTAATCCATTTTTCATTGTGATCTCAGTCCAGGAGAAACAAAAAGTAACTGGCTGAAATAATTTCGTATTGCTACAGAGTGCCTCACGTTACCCTATCACTACATCCCAATTGAGAGTGAGACTGCAACACTGGAGGAAGTTTTGTTTTCAGTGTTAAGTACTTTGGTGCAGAGATCATTATTAATTTTGTATCTCTGTTGTGGGTGATTGTGGCAGGTAGCACTAGCACAATGCAAAGGTTTAAAAGATGAACAGAAGAAGCAATGGGAGCTACAAAATAAAAATAGAGTATTATGTTTTCCCTAAAGCAGACTGTTCCAAGAGGAGAACAAGATGTGTTCTGTAGTGACAACCATGCAATTGAATTCTTAATACAGCTATGTAACAAGAAAAATAAAGTCATCCAGGTAAGTTACTTTTCTACTAAAAACTGGTATATGTTATGTGCACCTCTAAGACATGAAAAAGCTACTTGTTTTAAGTACCTATTGTGTAATAGGTATACCTATAACCACATGCAATGGCTATGTATCACAAAGGCTGCTGGCGGTGGCAAGAAACTTTATACTAATATAAACGCCTCTACTGAAATGTCATTTTAAAGTATTTTGATCAGCCTGCTAAAGTTTTTCAGTAATATTTAGTGCAAGAAACACACTAGAGAATATTTAACTAAATCAAAAAGGTAAAAGCTGAAGATGCTGTGCTAGGAAATACAGATCCTAACCAGCAACACCGTACTCACACAAGCAATTTATACACATAAGCCATATTTTTATAAGCACCTGCAAGACTTCACAAACCCCTTTGTGGCAATAAGGAAGCTTTAATTGGTTATTTTTTCAAATTACTTGTTACAACTTGCTCTTCTTATTCACCATCCCTACAACCTCTAAACATTCCTCCCCTTCCTATTGATGTTCAAATTGACTGAAGCATGGTTTCCAAACCACTGCTGAGAAGTTAATGCCTTGTGATTATGCTGCCATAGCAACTGAACTTCTGTTAGGGCTCTGTCAACTTCAGATACTCTTTTGTCATCTTTATATGTCAAGTCTTTCCCAACTACAGATATCCCTCTTGCCAAATTCAATCTTTTGAGATGGGGGGAGGGATGAAATCACCAAAATCCTGTTAGAAAGATTTTTACATGATGTAATTTACGTTATTTTTCTGGAAGTATATTCATTCTAGATTTTTGACCCTGTGCATGGAGTGGTGTTCCAGGCAATTACAATAGCATATTTTTCATCAGGGAAGGGTAGTCTAAATTAAGTTAAATCTATGCTGCTACTCAGCTACATAGACAACCCGTCTGAACCATTTACCCACATCCTGAGTTATTATTAAACTTTTCATTTCCCCATTTTTATGCAAACAAACCTCACATTAGGAAAAAAAAAAATAGCGTTCTACATCAACTGATAAAACATGTTTCTTAGCAAAAAGGCAGGGAAACTGGAAACAAACTCTAACCTTATTTCTATGCAACATATCTCCAGAAGTGATCAAAAGAGCCAACAAACTGTATTAAGAATTATTTGAGATAAAGAATCATATTGTTCCTCCATACATCAGCAATCAGTTGCAATCAGAAACAGCCCAAGCTCTGTGCCATTCTCTGGCAGTTTAAAAACGTTAGCTGCACTCTCTTTATCTAAATCACAGATTTACACACAGCCTTTTAAAAAATCCTTCTGGTGCACAGGAACAGAAGTACAAGTACCCTGTTCTGGTATCACTGGCAAGCTCTTCAGTCACATCGAAGTTGCACCCCCCTCTCCCCTCCAAAAGAAAGCCATGACCCCTTCCAGTTCAGATCTAGTTTCACAGGAAGGGGTTTACCTTCTGGTAATAATTCTTCAGTCTGAGTCCATTCCCTCCTTAGCCCGGTGGGCGACTCCCTCCACCTCCGTTCAAATTCGGAACACCACCAGAAGCGATGTGCAGACGGCTTGTGTTCTCACCAAACCAGCTCTCAGTGAAGTGCCTGTCACTGCACCCAGCCCTGAGCCTCACTCCTCCTCTGCTCGCACTCATGCACTCTCCTGCACACACCCACCAAAACAAGCAAATAATCCTCCCTGCACATTAAACCCACTCCAGCAGTAACTCAGCCAACCCATTATGAAAAAGTAAAAGGGTGAAGAATACTGGCCCAGGCAGGGGCAGGACCATTTCTCATTACTTGTGTGTCACTATTTGATGTTGATACAACTCAGAACATTTTTCCCTTGGGGAGAGGCATCTGCTGAGTACGAAATCAGCCCTCTCTTTCTCTGCAAGTTATTAAACATTACTTCCATGGCTTCTGAAGAATTTATACAGCCTCGTGGGTGCTAGTCTAGTTTTGTCAGAAACACTTAGTTACAGTGAGATTGTATTGTAGTCCAATTCAGGTTAATACAGGCAGAGTGCTGGGACCACTTCTCACACTGGTACATGTATCCCTTTATCCTGTTCGCACATTTTGGGTGAGATGACACTTCAGACACGCTCTGTGAACATTTGATGAATTTACAGTGGGCCCTGTGCACTGACCCCATCTGATCTCTCAACAGGTATTTTCCATAATCAAAAAAGCCCTGTGGTCTGCAGTATATACCTGTCCGACTAAGAGAGCAAACGATCACAGCATGTACTTCTGCTTTTTCTTATCATTTACCTGGGACGTTCAGGCAACGTGTTCATGTTTTCTCATTTATTGTAACAACAGTAAAATTAAACACAAACAAAGCAAATCACAGAACTAACGAAGCATGCACTAAATGCCACTGCTTCTTCTCATTTGCTGTGTAGCCTTTTCCCCTGCATTTTTATGGTGTGTGAAGATGACAATGGCGACTGGGAGATACTGGTTGAGAGCAAAATCTCACCCAAGCCTGTAAGACACCCAAACCAGTAGATGCCTAGTGATAGGAAAACAGAATGGTAATACATTCTTCAGGGATATTATTTTAATCACAACTTTAACATACCACCAAAACCAAACCTGTTTGGATCCATCATATCATCAGCCTTTGTTCAATTCATCAATTGCTTCATTTATAAAAGTGTTTAAAATTTTACATCACCTCAACCTGTATTACCAGTACAGGTTGCATCATTAAAATCCAGTAAATGACACATTTTGTGATACTTCCTGCATAACTACAATGAGAACAGCCTTGCTAAATATTTCATTCAGCAGAAGAATATATCTTAGCCTTTCATTTAACATTTCTGAATGGAACTGAAATAAATCTCTGTTTGTTTTAAGAGATTCTGCTCATGGTTCCTTAATCTCAAAAGCATACTGGTATAAGAACACAGGACCAGACACATGAATGTACTGAAGTACCTAACTAAACTCTGTACTGCATGGATCTTTGCACAGAAGGGTGATGTTTTTACGTGAGCTATAAGCCTAAAACTCCTTAAAACAAATTACTTAAACACGTAGGCTACCGAGTTTCCCTGAAAGTCAATCAACTGAAGCATCTGAATACTAAAGTTGCTTGCATGGTTAAGTGTTGGCAGAAGGCACGCCCTTGGACAACATAAACAGGCATTGTTCAAATAAATAATTTATAGGTCATATGGGAACCAGCAATATTGCTACTGTCATTTATTTGTTATTTATTTATTTAGAACAGACTCATTCACATGTAAAGAATTAGCAGAAACTTCTCTGAACCCCTCAGAGCACAGGTTTCTAAATCTAGTTCTGAAAACAATACTTGAAGAAACTTACAGGCTCCTCTGGTTCACATTCTTTGCCTCTTAAGTATAGATACAGTTTCCTTACACAACCATAGCAGCTTTCGCTGTTTGTTTGGGTTTTCCCCCCATAATTATTATTATTTATTTCTAACTTCAGAAGTCAAGGTGTCCCAGAATTGACATCTTTCAGGGCTAGTTGCAGCACAGATGAGACATCTTAAAATTCTGGCACATTAAAGTAACAGTGTCTGCAAGTACTAAACCTCCTTCACATTAAATACCACATCTTAAATTACTACTCCTCTTTAAAATCAGGGGAAGCTCAGCATAAATTACAACATCAAAAACACATTTAGAACTTGACCTTGCAGGCTGGAGTCAAGGGAGTCTTCTGCTGCCCTGGCATTTCTCTTTTCAGGCCCATCTGTTAAAATGGCATTATGCCACTGCTTACAAGGTGGGGTGCAAGTTTCAACAGGGCACAGGAAACAACACAAGGCAGGCAGCAGCCCATCAGAACAGGAACTCAAGCTATGCACAGCCAGGAGAAATCACACGGTGGCTTTTTATTTGCAAATGAATATTAAGCAAGTAGTATTATAAAAAATAAATGGGTAGACTAGCAAGATGGTTGAGGGATTTGATAGTAGATGTATATATCTTGATCTCTAGATCCTGAGATCAAATCCTGTTCATATCGGTAACAGCCAAAAAAAGTGAAAATTGTAAAACCTGAATCTTATTCTCAGGCTTTCTGAATGATTTCATGCAAATTATCCACCTGTTTCTGCCCTGATGTCTTCTTTCCACAGAACTAAAAGAATACTACTATGAAGTTTTCTAAAACACTTTGGATAAGCAGAGATGAATTACATGGATATAGGATAGGCATGATCCACCATTCTCTGAAGTCAATGGAAAGCTTCTCATTGATTTAACATACTTTGAATTGAACCCTGGAGTAATAGTTATATTGCATATGATAACCACATTAGATAAAAATTATTTAGGCCAGCATCTTTCAAATAGCTAAATATCTACTGAAGTTTACTTAGATTTGTGGAGTTACACGTGTCTACACAGAAATTTGCAGGATTAGGATCAGATGGGCATCTTTCAATAGGCAAACCTTGAAGCTATGAAAACAACAGCACAGTGGAAAGTCTATGTGAAAGTCCTCACTCTCACTATGCCATTATTGCCTGATAAAAATGTTTTTCACCAGAGTTAATGGGAAATGAGTAATTTTTGATAAATAAAGATTCCTTTCTGCTGGAGAAACCCAAGGAAGAACACTGATCTCTGTTGCCTTGACAACATCATCCTGAAATATTCAAGTTTTAAAGTATCCGGTACGCTCAAAAAAGTTGCAATACCTATTTCATATTGGATACTTACCACATTTATTGTGATGGCATGCACTCATCTATCATCTGACATCTATTTGTCACAGAAAGTTATGTGCCAAATAGCACATGAGAAATACCTGAGCTGACTTAAATGCACATGGTATTTTTCTTGTCTATTTTCATGGCTACTGAAAGTTGTTAGATCTATGGCCTAGAAAAAAGAGCATTCTTCCACAGTATGTGGATATTAGCAAAATAAGTACTGTTTTTCTAGTAATGCATTTCTTAACTGAGGAGAGGGATCACCTCTACAGAATGGCTGGAGGGAGTCCATCCTCTCGAGGCTTGAATCTCGAGGTTTGAACTCCTTACTTGGCGCTCCTGACAGGCTTTGCTGAGGGTGCCTACCAGGGGCACAGCATAGATGCTTCTGAGATGAAGACTCTTAGGTCCACATCAGGAGTGGTTGTCTCTCTTGCTGGCTGCTCATTGTAGAAGACTGAAAGCCTGATTCTTCAAAGTTGTTAAGCCATACTGAGGGACGAAAATGAGCAGGAGTTGCAAGCCTGCAATGTTGCAAAGAATCTCAATTTCTCTTTAAATAAAAAAATTATTCTCTTACTGGAAAAAATAGATACCACCAGCCTCTGTGAACCCAGAGCTATGTTTCATGTTTTCATTTCCCTGCAGTTTCTCAGTTTTTCTATGGACTGTCCCAGATGTAATAAGAATAAGCAGAAAATAAAGCAGCACTACAATGGCATGCTGTTAATTGCTTCTGATCCATTAGAGGGAAGCGTTTGTATACAATGTACTACATACTTCCTTCCAGTCTCTTCTAATCATTTCTATGGATGAAGATGATAAAATAGTATACTCTGCTCCTGACATAACAAAGTATTTTATTGACAAATAAAATTCACTGATCAGTGAATTTACTACTACCATTTTTATTTAAAAAGGCAAAATACAAAGTGTTTTGTTTTTTTTCCCACCAGACGTTAGTATGTATAACTTAGGCTGGTCAGTGATGCCATAACTTCTACCTAGTCAGTTCCTGTAATTCTGCCATATCATACCAAGAATGTGGTTTCCTTCCCAAGAGAAGCAGCAGGAAAAGAGACAACCCACATGATATAATTCATCAAAAATCCAAATTTGCCAAAGAATCGTTGCCAAAGAAAACAAAGGCGAAAGACAGTAATCCTGTAAGAATCTCAAGCTTCATCTAAATTAAAACTTCAGGTGTACTGAAAGGTTGTGGGTGATTTCCTGTACTGGATAAGGAGATTGTTAATTGTCCTGCCTCGAATAGGTCTGCAGCCCTCTCTGAACTGTGGCATCCTGTTCTGTGAATTATCTTCCATGGCCCTGTGGCTGCTTCCGATCTCTCATGTCTGTTGTTACCAGAGGATTTATGTCATGCTCTGACCCCATCCTTTAGACTACCTTTTCTGCCCAAAGGGGACACGTGCTGACACATGATTTTCTCATCCAAAGTTTTGGCTTATTAGTTCCTTTAGTCTAATTTAGAGGCATTAGTACTGTCCCTTTGGAACTGTGCATCTCTGACAGTGTAAAAGGTTTCTAGGACGAGCCAAGAAACTAGGCCCTGGTTCTGATAAATTGTTCTGATTATTGAATATTAGCTGCTCACCTGTATCTTCTAATCTTTTCAAGCACCACCTAATGACAGAAAGTGCTTGAATGTCTCTCCTGCATCTGCATTGCCAGATGATACCTGGAGAACTCTATTCATGGACTATCCAGGCTGCTAATACACACTGTAATGCAGTTAAGCCAATGTCTGAATGGCCCCCCTGACTACACAGTACTAATTTTTTTGATGAAAGTTTCTAAGGACTTGTCCAATCTACACCTTTCAGATAGCAGTCAGCCTTCAAATGTCATTTAAACAAGTCAGGAAAGAGTTGCACTATATGACTAATTCAACTTCTACAGGCTTTAGAGGAGTTTGGTCTTAGTTACATATTGAGAACTACTGCTGCCCTCTACTGTATTATTATGGGTTGTGCCTCTGATAATCAATCAAAGCCACAAATATTCAAGCAAAATTTCTAGTCTTACCCAGAACTTAGCATCCTTAATATTTCCATGTATTGATAAGATCATTCAAAGTGTCTCTTTCTAATTCATCAGCATATTCTGATTCTGCAGGGGCTAGGTCAAATGGGAGAATCTTTATCTGTTTTATCTGATTTTGACTCTTAGAAGAGGTGGATCCTTGCAAGAGATTGGACATGTTTCATTGCTTCAGCAAAATGTTGTATTTTCTTCTGCTAATAAATAGCCATCAGAAGAGTAAGAACTATGGAGTGAGAAACCAACCTTGTGGCCAAAATGACTGCATCAAGGTTCTGCCTGGGACACAATGTCTCTGACAACCTGAACTTTAACAGATGATGATGGACAGGGAAGTCCTAGTTCAATTGAACTAATCTTTCCTTAGTCTCAGCTTAGTTTTGAAAGAATACAGCTGATGATCCTCTCAAAAAGCCAGGTCTCTTTCTCACTGATGCTAGGAAAAGTAACATGAGTGCAACCTTGCTATAGTCACATCCACTACACAAAAGGCTCCAAATAGGAATAGCTTATTACTTCCCAGCTCTCCACAGAGTCTAATAACCTTCTCTTGTATCATTTTCATCTCCATGCCTCTGAATAGGTTACATTGCTTGTACGTTAGAGCACCTATCATGTGCATCTAAAATAATTTTAGAATTACTTTATGCTTCCCAATCTCACAAATCCAACTACTTCTCTCCTGCAGTGCTTTCTGCACTGAAATGCAACTATGGTGTCACCAATACATAGTACTAAACTGAAAAACTCATCAGTAGATGGGAATAGATAAGCAGATGGTAGCAGACCACTAGATTAAAGCCAGAGACACAGCCTTCCTACTCAAGGGAAAACTCAGACTGTTCTCACTAATTATCTATGCGGGTCTCCAAAGGAATCAGATACACTTTGCAAATTAGCCTGGCTAATTAAAAAATTGTACTTCCTTCCAGTAGATGCAGTGACAAATGCACGAGGTGTCCACACGCGTTCTGAATCCCTCATTTGGTGGCTACCATCCTGGTTAATATTCTGAATACTGAACCAGAGAAACCTCCAGAACTAAAATCACAAGCTGTTACCACTTTACGTCAAACCTGAAACTTCTCATATGAGGGCTGACACAGTCTTATATCTGTAGTAGATGGGACACAAAGAAGAGAACCTGTAATACGCATTCACTAGTAAATTCCAGCTGCTTTTATTTCTGTAACACTTTCAGGTTTATTTTCTGTTATTCACTGTAAAACATACAGTACATCCAGTTTCTTCTTCACAAAATACACCTGAAACTGAAGTTCTTTGTGGTTCCCCATTTCTTCCACAAACTTTGTTATGTAAAGGCTTTTGTTCCAGAAAAAGTGGACTATTAAAAATCACTAAAGCTGGAGTCAAGCCATACAGCCCAGCTCCAGACCTGAGCTCAAAGCTTAGGTTCTTTCCATTGAACAGTTTTTCCTACAGGGAAAGAAGATAACAGTTTTGCTTCTCGTATCTCAATGACAGTGTGACAGGGAAGGTCCTCTGCATTTTTGCCCCTTAAACATTTCAATGATGACACACAGGGATCCATGCATAGTTCAAGCATTCCGGCTCAAAGGGGACTCATCACAGCCATGGGAGATGATCAAGTACTGACAACAAAAGATACACATCTCTCAAAAGATTTGGCCAGTTTCAGTGAGAACGCTGAGGACTCCAACTAAGAGTCAACAAAAGAGATGGTTCAGATGTTTTCTGCCTTCTCTTTTCTGAACATGTAATTTACCTCTCCAGGAAATTTCTCCCTCTCACCTTCTCAGCATCATTCAAATCATCTGGCCTCATTTAAGAAGAGAAATCTCATATCGTAAGTTTTGGCAAACTTATGGTCGCCAAAGGTGATTCCAATACTCAAACCACCTCTTATAAATATATAAAATCTGACACAGAATAGTCAGTGCAATAGACTTTGCACATCACCATTATGAGACAAACATAGAAACCACAGATCCATAGAAACTAGTGCAATTAATTCCCTATCACATACTTTTCCTGATGACTGCAAAGCTGTAACACTGAAAATATTTCTGAAAATTAGCAACTTTGCTCTAAAATCAGCAGAAAAAAAAACTTTCCTCTGAGAATTTTTGTATTTTCTGCAGTTGCTTGAGGTCATAATGGGACATGGCCCAATTCTTAGACTGTAGTTTACAAAACACCTACCTCTAGGACTTTCCCAGTAATGAACTGGTGACATGCTTCACATTTGACTCCAAAAAGAACTTGATAGTCCTTTTCACAATAAGGAGCACCATCTCTGAAAAAGAAAATCCACAAATTACAAACCACCTTTTAATAAACAGGTTACAGCATGACTTACACTCTTCCCTTGTCTTCAGTCTGGAACTCCTACACACAGCAATAGGCAAATCGGAGAGAATTCAAGGGATATATTTTGTAGTAGAAGAAAAAAATCATACTCTCATTAGTGCCTCTTAGAATAATTCCTTAAATTCCCATCAAGAAAAGGCATCCAATACAAACCACTGAAGTAAAACTCATTCTTTAGAACAGACTCTCTACACCTACAGGTGGTGCAATTCTAGGGACTCAGTGGAACTGTGTCCATGGGGATGAGAGGAGATCACAGTCCTTATCATAGGCAGGTATTTATTGTTCACTTCAGCAAAAAAATCTTTGGTAGTCTGCAAGAGTATAGGCAGTTACATTGAAGTGTAAGGTTATGTCATTTTTTAGTACGAACAAGGAACATAGAGTAAAAGTGGAAACACTAGTCAGCTTAGGAGTATTTCTCAGGCACTGAACTTCTTTTGAGAAATTACATATGCTACTTTTTATTAAATATTATACACCCCCTAATGACAGGTTTGTGAAACATACATTGTTTCCCTATTTTTTCTCTTTGTTATATGCTTGAAGGGGGGAACAGAGACTGTATCTTCATTCACTCTATTTTATCTTTACACTACTTTTCCCCATTCTCTTCCTCTACACTTCCTTCCTCTCAAAACTCTCTTCATTAGTTTCTTACATGGAGATAAGAAACACAATGTCAGGTCAATCACATCATCACGTTTACTCTATTCTCTAGCAAAGGCAAGCAATGGACTTTTTGTTTTTTTGGTTTTTTCCTACTTTTTTTTCCTCAAAATCACATGTTGGAAAGCAAAATGGCACAAAGTTTTATCTGGCTAACACAGAAAACACATGCAGGAATTCACCTAATCCTTTGTGGGAACATGGAGATATACCCCGTTCCGTCTTGGTATTAAATATAGACTACTATCATTAAACACCACCTTTCAGTTGCACTTTTCAGTTTACTTTCCTTTCCCAATTCAGCTCTCACTCGGAACAAAGATTTTGGTGTATACAGAAAGGTGGTCAAAACTGGATTTTGAAAGGTGAACTTTGCTGCAAGTTCTTCTCCATTGGCAACAAGAACTCATGCCAAGAGTGCAGAAGAGATGCAAAGGTTACTTACTTGCTGATGTATTCCCCGGTTAGGACCTTCCCGCAGGCCTTGCACTTAAAGCACCCTAGGTGCCACTGCTTATCCAGAGCTAGCAATGCTTGTCCATTTTTTATGTCTCTTCCACAGCCAGCACAATCTGCAAATAAACAAATGCATTTGTTGTCAGTTACTTGGTTCATTAACCCTCATTAATCACCCACCCATTACAACACTGAATAACCAAAGGGGAGAATTACACAGCAATGCAAAGGTACGTCTTCCTTTCCTCAAACTTCCCAGGTCCTGTACAAAAATTCAATCTTTGTCATTATAGACATACTCAGTAGAAGAGGGAAAGTACCTCTCCTGTTTTTTTTGCTGTTTATGATTCAAAGACTGCCAGGCAAGCTCTGTACAAACTTCAGATTTTGTTAGGAATGAGCTACAAAAATCATCACTGCAAAAAGCTCCTGTCCTCTAAAGCAATCAGTGTTATTTCTCGTTTTGCTTTTAGCAAAATCTTGACTGCTGACATGAAGCTAAATAAGGAGGCCTGAGTGAGCATCATCAGGATTGCTGCACTTCCCCGTTGGGTGGCAGCAAAGCCCAATGCGTCCACCCAGCTCAGGGGCAGTGGCACGTCTCAGCCGGGACCAGGGGGAGAGACCTTTTTTCAGGGTGGGCCCAAGGCAAAGGTGACAGCAGTATGACAGCAGTGAAGGCTGCATGGCAGGGCATATTGTCTTCCACCTGCAGGTGTGGGAGACTGTAGTTCTCATGGTCTCTATTCAGCATTAGGACACTCGCTCAGGGATTTTGTATTACCTTGGTAGCCGACACTCACTTTTCACCGCAATTCTGAAAGACTCTTTGAAGGCAGAATGCAAACCTGAAGCCAGGAGCATTGAATGCCCTCTGTCCCAGAGGATGCCACAATGTCTTATGTCACATCAGAAATCTTTGGCTCAGCCCCAAACTCCCATTCCTCTCCATTCAAACATAAAATACTCAGAGAGTTTCCTGGTAAGGGGCAATTCAGCACATGGTAAGATCTGAAGAGACTGATGTGGCAGACAGCACTGAACTGCAAGGATTGTGTTACAGCTTCTGTGCCCAGCCTCAGGGGACAGGGGGACTGAGGGAAGGCCTCGAAGACTAGTGAAGCAGAAGGGCAATGCCCATCAGCTGAGGCACACATGGAAGCCACAGGGGAGTCAGCCTGGAACAATGGATTTTCCATATTTTACTATTCCCAAACTCAGTGTTCCTTTGGTGAATGTAACATCCTCTCCACACACCTGAAACATCAGCAAATAGCAACAAACCGAGACCAACAGGAACAGAGCAATCAGAGCAGTTAAAGCCCAGGCACCAGGGAAAAGATCATTCTGGCTGCACTGCTCAAGCTGACTGAACAGGTACAGCCTGAAAACCTTCAGCTCCTCATGGGTTTACAGCCCAGACAACACCACACCTTGCAAAAGAGTGAGTCCAAGTTTATTATCACATCTGATGATGAGAGGAGAGTCACTCCTTTTGACACTAAAGGGCCGGACTTTTGTTGCTGGATAATGGGCAAGAGAGCCCCAAATATATGCTGTATTTTTTTCCATTTGCAGCACATCCCTCTTTCTGTCAGCATTCTTCTCCTCAAACCCCTTTAAAAAAGGGCCTAAGCACCATGGTATCTTGTAATAAAATGCAAGTCACAGACTGTTGACATGATTTGGGACGTGAAAAGCAACCCTGAGATGTTCTAATACCAGGACTTTGCTTTAGAGGACAAACGTTACAAACTGAAATAATGAAATGACAAGGACTGACAGCATGTAATGAGTCCCTCTGCTCTTCCATGCCAGCTCAAGGCTCCATGCCACTCCATAACAACAGCAAAGGCTGGAAGAGGAGGGAGGCTCTGGAATTTCCAGCATGGGGCTGAGGAGGGGACAAACAAACATCTGTCAGGATGGCTTTGGTACACTGATCTTGCCTTTGGTTTTGGGAGGATACTACATCAACTCTTGAGGTCTCTTCCAGCCTGCGTCTTCTTATGCTAAATCTGAAACCGTGTAATTTGCCTTCCGACTGTGACAACAAACAGGATCTTTCCTCCAGTCTCAGTCGGTGCTGAACTGCAGTTTTAAACAGCACCCATTTCTCAGCTTCCTAGCACTACTGCTTCTCCCTAGTGTGCCAGCTTCCACATTCCTGACCTG
>NW_008824986.1:15666059-15676569 GCF_000699105.1 Pygoscelis adeliae | reverse complement strand
GCTGAACTGTGATACATTCCCTGTTACATTAATCCCTCAAAAAATCTGCTGTATTTTCCATGCTTTTTTCAGCTTTATCCAAGAAGCTTCCGTGAAGCTGAAATTTCTCAGATATGGAACCAAGGAAGAGATTTTTAAAGCACTTAAGTTTTGCTTCTAACTGAATTTCTCAGGCGGTCAGAATAGAAAAATTGCCTTACACAAAAGGTCTACCTAGTCCAGTATCTTTATCTTCATGGTGCCAAAACCAGTTACATGGAGGAGGTAGGGATCCATGAAGCATCTCTACCTGTTTAACTGCTTCTTGAAAACCAAAGGTGGTGTTGCCGCACTTACTCTTGTGCTCATGTGTGATACAAGGGGTTGATAACATGCTTTTATTATTCTATAGCAACAAGGAACCTCTTTCTGGGTTCCTTGAAGTGTTTTGCAAGAGTAAATTAACATCATTATTTCCATTCTGCTAATATCACTGATATGTTGAATGTCTAGAATCAAAGTAAACTAATAGCCCAGTACTGTCTTATTAGGCTGAGACGACTTTTAACTAAACCTGATTTTAACTCTGGCAAAACAGTTGGGTATATACATGAAAAGCTAGCAATTATCATTATCTCCTAAAATAGAAAGCAAATAAGGCTAGGCTGGGCTAAGAAAAGATCATTTGTTCATCCAAATTCTACAAATAAAAGCCATTTATGATCACAGGCCTGCATGAGGCACATGCAGCCTTTGGCTGAATGTCATCAGCACACAGCATATGCAGGCA
The DNA here is from genome assembly GCF_000699105.1 of Pygoscelis adeliae. Lineage (NCBI taxonomy): Eukaryota > Metazoa > Chordata > Aves > Sphenisciformes > Spheniscidae > Pygoscelis > Pygoscelis adeliae. The sequence continues at coordinate 15,675,800 of NW_008824986.1, read as the reverse complement.
GGATCTCAGTATCACACTAAGCACAATCTGTGTCAGCCTAACCTATAACCAGCACATGCTGCAAATAAAAGGGCTGTGAGGTAAGACTAGTGGTCCACAATCATATGCCAGAGCAGACTTGTACTGAAAAATCTGAAAACACTTCCCAAAATTTTGTGCAATGCTTCCCACCATGGTTCTCTGGCTTCATACCTGGGTCTAACAGACTGCACCCCTTGATCTTGAGCTTTCTTGTGCTTTCTTTTTGTCATACAACCCGGATTCTTCCCTACCCCCATTCCTTGGACATCCACACGTTCAGCTGTGCCAGTATAACAAGGAGAAAAGTGCAGTGTACTGGTTACAATGCAGAGTGAGCAGTACAGTTCCTATATGCACTTATGATCTAAAAGTATACCACAAAAAACACTATGTGGAATTACGTTTGAGCTGAAGGAAGACTTAAGACTAGACATTCCATGGCACTGATTCTCATAAGAAATGGGAAGTAACACATGTTCATATGTGTTGCATCCATGCCCAGAATCTTCAGCTGTATGAGCCATTTCTCAATAAAAGCACTGCAGTATGACTTCAATAAGGACTCAATCATTAGAAGGTTATCCAGGAATGTCAGAAAAATAATGTATTCCCCCCAAATCCATCCTAAGTGGGGAAAAAAGATTGTATCTGAGAGCACTGGACATACAGTTACCCAAATCACGATGTAAGCCTCCCTGGGCTGCCTGTGACGCCAGCAGCTGCAGCCTCCACAAGCAATGTCTACTTGCTCAGACTTTGTGTATAAAAATTGAATTCAATCTCTCTCATAGCAGCATTAGCTGACAGCACGATTTTTTAGCCAAGCAAAAGCTTCTTACACGATTGTCTGCCAGAGATGCTTAAACATACCTGTTGTGTCTTTCACATACTCTGGCTAGGCCTGCTCAATCTGAAGACATATCCTAACATATTTAAGCTACAGCTCTGGAATAAAATAGCCCAGAAGGGTGTCATATTTGATGTGTCCAGATACAAAAGCAAATGCCAATGCATGGACAAAAGGGCTGTGATGTGGAGTCAGCCAGCCCAAAAGCATGGAAAAGTGGGGGGACAGGACAAGGGAAAGTAGCACGGCACTATGATATTATATATGATGAAGACCTCCACCCCCCCAAGCACCTTAAGCAGCCTCACTAAAAGATGTAGGCCAAGGTAAGCTGCCATCCATGACACCTTGCCTGTAAAGATGCGATGAGAAAATGCATTTCCCTTTTTAGTGTCTGCATCACCCCAGACATCCAGGAGTGAAGCATCCTGCACAGCAACCCATTCGTCACTGCCTAAATTAAGCAGTGGATTTTCTTCCTTTGGCTCCCTCCCCTGCTCTCAGCCAATAGGAGGAAGCCCTGATCACAGCGCAGGCGGTGGGCTCCGGAGCTGATACAGCTGTGTTAACCCTAAGCACACTGCATATAACTTTACCCACTCCCATTTGGATTGCTTTGAAAATTTACTAGCAATTATATCTTTATTTCACATTCTCTGCTCACCCCATGTAACCTATGAAAGGGAAATCATCTCTACCTTCTTTAGTCCTAATGAACATGGTTATGCAAAGTCATGTGCAGGGAGAGTTTTACATGAGCATACTAACTCTGCTTGGTGCAGGGTTAGCTCCGTGAACAGAGCTAACTGCAGTCGGACTTAATGACGCATAGTTAAGTCACCAAGAAGTTCCTTTCAATCCTGATGGCCATTAGTAACACATGTCTAGATGTGAAGTCTGAAGCTGCCACGAGCCCTACGAGTCACAGGAGTAATACTCTTTTTACACTCCTTTTGTTACTGTTCCCCCCCTAGAAAACACAGATAAACTAGTTTTATAGACAGCACCAGCCAGCTGCTGCCCTGAAACAGGTAAAGCAGGGCAGAATGAGGGGGATTATTATTATTTTAATTTTTAAAAGAAACAAAAAAGTTTTCATTGGGCTTACACAGAAATACATTGTCAAATATAGCTGGACCTAAAGAGCAAGCTGCAAGGAACAATGACTTGGAAGTGAAGAAAGAGGCAAATATTATCACTGAAGTCAAGGTCAAGAAATCTCTTAATTGTAAATAACTCTCAGCCACCTTGAAAAACAACTTACATCCCAATAATTCTGTGGCAATTTGAAGGTTGCACAATTATAATTTCTGATAGAGTTAGGAAGACCAGACTTTTTCCTCAGTCACCCTTTAACCACAGATCAGGCAATGCCTTTTAAAAAGCCTTCTTTTAAAATTAAAAGTTTTGACGATATCATGCAGGCTTTTCCAGATCATCAAGGTATTTCTGTCAAAGCTAAAAAATACAAACTCACTTTGACTGTTTACAGTACGATAAATGCTTTCAAAGTTTAAAGCATAACCATTTGATTATCAAGGCAGTGATGAGTTCTGGAAGTCAGAGAAAGACTACAATATTGGGAATTTTACATCCAGGATTTAGATCTGAGTATATAACTCAATTTTGCAATGAAATCTGCTGCCAGACCCTTCCCCTTTGCCAACGCAAGGATGGAAAATATTTGTCAGAACAAAATGTACTATTGCCCTTTTGCTAAAGACAAAACAAACCCATGTGGGCAGCCTTGTACTCCTGAAATCTAACAATAAGAGGCTGGGCGCATACAATGAAAGGAAATAAATTTCCCATGAGAAGTGGAGTATAGCTTTGACATTTTATCATAAATGGCAAGTTGAGAAAAATTGGTATTTTCAAAATAAATATGAAAGAAAATTATTTTAGTTGATTAAATATGGAAAGAAATCACAATGGCATGAACTAGCATTCTTTGCTTGCAACACAAGTCCCTGTTAATCATCTGTGAGTGCCTAACATTGATTTGCCTTTTTAAGAAACGGGTTAATATACATCTTGGATGTATCATTACTGTAAATAGCTCTTTCGTCATCTGATGTAATTTAAAGTGATTTGGAAAGCTGAATGCTCTTCCTCAACTCTGGTTTGTTAACATGACATTATTTTATCAGAGGAGTTTTTATTTTTCCCCTCTGTATTGATGTAAGCATTTGTGTTAGTCTTCTACACAGGAAAAGGAAACAGAATTTCCCTTCTTTCCACATCTTTCTACACCTCCTTCCCAAAGGAGGCCAAACCAATTGACCTTTTAACCTCTTTCTCCTGCGAGCAACATAGCACCAAGTTAGCCTTTTTCCATAACATCAACCTCAGTCCCTTCTTCAACCCAATCTTTCATACAGGCGTCTGACCTGAAAACCAAAGGGTGAATGAAATAGGAGGAGGAAGAAAGAGCAGATGTGCTGCAAACTATCTAAGAGAAGAGTTCTTAATTGTTCTGTAAAAGAAAGACAAAGATTTTTTTTTTCCAGCTTAGCACCCCCAGAGTACCAGCTGTAAAACTACTCTGAAGGATAAATCACAGCCAGGTATATCTAAGCTGAGGCTAGTCTTTACCCTGTTATTTCTTTTACCACACTTCAGTACTGAGATAGTTCCAGCTGAATTCAAATTCACAATTCCAACTCACAGTACCTAAGTGAATTGCTCAGTTAGCAAACGAGCTTCACTGTTTAATACCCAGTTCATGGATAGCACATTGTGTCTCTTCATCTGCAGACTATTTTGGGTAATTTTCAATTGTTACCCTTGGAAAACAACTAATTCAAACAGGGTACAACCTCCAACAATAGGAATGAAACATACGGCAACTTTTAGGAAGGTTTTTATGCCCTGATAAGCTATGGCAAACTAAGGTCTAGCTAACAACTACTTCACTTTTCACATTCTTTTTAAGTGCCCTCTGATTCCTGACTTGCTACCCGGCAGGCTTTCTGAACGTGACAATTCCCAGATACTCTTATCTCTGGAGATCTCCTCCGATAGTTGTGTTTTCCAAGCTAGTGATGCCTCCTCATGCAACACCCATTTACTGAGCAATTCCTTGCACTTGCCCCCGAACTTTCTTTGGAATTACCTTTTGATTAGTATTTCTCTGGTAAAAGCTAAGGGGATGGACGTGTTTTGATTCCAAGTTCAAGATGGGGTTACCCTTAGGCAAATAAGAACCGATACTTATTTAGTACACTCGTATAGTCTATTCACAATTGTTTCTGCCCAATTTACATGTAACACAAAAGTATACAAAAGAAACAGGCAAACTGGACTGAAAACACCTTCCTGAAAAACAGTAATTTTTGTGAAGGAACATTTTCTGATAGAAAACTTGGAAATTAGAAAACTTCCTGCCCTGCGACAACTATATTCTCAATACAGTTGCTGCTCTGTCACCCAGAAGTCAGTCTGTAACAATGCTTTACACACTTCCAGTGAAGGATCTAAAGCAATTTATTATAAAGCAGCAATGAAAACACCCATCCTTGTAAAATAAAGAAATAGCTGAGCAAATGGAGGCTACTCAAGTAATTTAGCCATTGTTATGAAACATAAGTGAGGACTAAAATTAATCCAAGAAAGCAATTCAAATGATGAAAATGCCTCAAAAATTGCAAACATTCTTCAAGAGAATAAATCTTCTTGGAGTAATCATAAAAATGGGCCAGTGTCATTGGAAGGATTTATCAAGGGAAGAGCTGTGTATTCTTAGGTGTAATCTAACGGCTTTTGTCAGAAAGGAACTGTGCTTGGGTTTACATCACTTCTCTGAATTTTGTATCATTTCATGCATGTTGATTTGCCTATTTTATTCTTAAAAAGGGGGCAGGGTAAAACTTTAGACCCACTGTATGCTCAATATATTAAGTCATAATGTAGTTGCCCTGCAAGGTTATTACACTCAAATTTAGACTAAAGTAAGGAGACTTAAATATTGATATTTAAAAATCAAGGATTTAATTTAAAATCAGATTATTAAATTTTAATGTAATCAAAGTTAAAAATCCAAATGGGATCTGAAAACACAGAGAAGAAACTTGCTTTCCTTTTTCTATCTATGAACAAAACCAGGTATGATAAGATCTGCCACTTTAAAATCTTTAAGGACATGGTGATCCAGAGTAAATAGTTTTATAAGCTACAGATCCTCAACAAATCAGCAGTTCCAAAATTAAAATATATTTCAATGCATTTACTTTCTTCATGCGTCTAGCAGATTTCAGGTAGTTTCTGAAATTAAAAAAAATCCACAATGCTATTTTATGCATTCTAATTAAATTTCTATTTCAATTCAAATAGAGCTTGACATAAAACATGAGCAAAAACAGTAATTAGGGAAAAATATAGATGTTAAAGAATATGATGAATTTATGCAGAGCTATATTAGTTTAAGTAAATGTGTACAGATACAGAATATCCTCATGCTTATCAATTAGCCTTTTATAATTAAAAATCTAAATGTAAAACTAGGTTACAATCAGTTATTCTAATCAAGGTTTCCTGGGTTCTTAGATAAACCATGATTAAAATCAGTGATTTAAATCACAGTGTTTGAAACAATCCACAATGTTGTCTGTGGTGTCTTTATTCTATGGTAAATAAAAAAAATAATAAAAAAAAAAGAGGTATAGGACTACATGAGCCCCTTCTGTCAAGTCCCCAAAATCCTCAACTGACTCTCCAGTACCTAAACATAGGTATGCAGGTTTGAATGCCACGGAGATATGTGAATGTTTCTGTATCTTTAGCAGATAAGCCAGGAGTTATGAAACAGAAGAATCTTTGTGTTATAGCACACAAAAAATATTAAACCCTTAAGGTTCAAAATTATACACAGGACTTTAAAAATTACATTTTTAAAATGCTTGCTCAAAAGCAAAATTGTTGAGCCCGTCTAAGTTCCCCAGTGCATTCACTGAAGTTTATGGATATTGTGACTGTGTACCCCTTAAGGCAAAACTGGGCTCAGTGTCTTAAACTAAGGCCTATCCACATCTGTGCCAAGGATTTGTACAATACCTATATATAATATGTAGCTTTGATACACAATGTGAAATTGTAGGATATTTCCTAAGAATGAGCTCAAAATCATGTGTTGGATGTTGCTTAATACCCTTTAAAGCCAAAAATCACTGCATTAGCTTGCTTACAAATAGCCAGCCAACTCTTCCCCTTCACTTTTTAAGTCTTCCCTATGGACTTGAAGGAGTTTTCAGACAGCTCAGGAAAGCAGGATAAAGAACAAAATAATGAAAACTAAGTCAAACGTGGCTAAAGAGTTACAAATCCTAGCTGCAGACTTTTCACAAGAACTAAGATTAAAAGGAATTTTGCATCCATTTTATCCACTCAGCTAACTTCTAATGGAGAAGTTTGTGATGCCTATAGATTATCTCAGACATTATTTCTGAATACTGGCAACAATCACCTGTATCTTTATCTAATGAAAGGACAGTTATGTCCCAAATGCAAAACTGCATTAAGAATTAGAGTGTCATGGTTTATCCTCAGCCGGCAACTGAGCCCCACACAGCCACTCGCTCGCTCCCCCACATCCGCTGGGATGGGGGAGAGAATTGGAAGAGTAAAAGTGAGAAAACTCACGGGTTGAGATAAGAACAGCTTAATAAGTGAAATATAATAATAATAATAAGAAGAATAAGAATAATAGAATATACAAGCAAGTGATGCACAGTGCAATTGCTCACCACCCACCAACCGATCCCCAGCCAGTCCCCGAGCAGCGGCCCCCCCGGCCAACTTTCCCCCAGTTTATGTACTGAGCATGACGTCACATGGTATGGAATGTCCCTTTGGCCAGTTTGGCTGTGCCCCCTCCCAGCTTCTTGTGCACCTCCAGCCTTCTCAGTTGGTAGAGCATGGGAAGCTGAAAAGCCCTTGACTAGTGTAAGCACTACTTAGCAACAACTAAAACATCAGTGTGTTATCAACATTATTCTGGTACTAAATCCAAAACACAGCACTGTACCAGCTACTAGGAAGAAAATCAACTCTATCCCAGCTGAAACCAGGACAGAGAGTCTTTAAAGGAGGACTGCAAAGCAAATTTGCTTCTTCTCTATTCTGATGCTTCATTGTTTCAAAAACAACCCCACTTCCCCACCACCTTCAGAGCAGTGAGGCAAAAGATGATTCCCATTTTTTCCTGTCCACCTTTTTCTTCAGTAGGTAAGGTATGTTGGCTCTGCTTTACTTCAGCATTACTAGAAACCTTGTTGGAAGTTCCAGATATTTACTGGGAGCTTTACTGCATCTTATTTGAAGAGATAAGGCTATTGAATAATTAACAAAGATATCTTTCTCCCACAAGTTCATTAAGCATTAAGCTTATTATAGAGCTTATAGAATTATTATACAATAGAGCTAAGATCCCCAATTGTGAGCCAGGATCCAACTGTTAGACTCTGTACTGATAGGCATGAAAGCATTTGTCCCAGAGAACTTACATTCTTTGAACCAGAACATAATGTGCAAAACAGACAAGGACAAACATGCAAAACAGTATTGTGAAATCTCCACGTGGATGCCAGCTGGTTGGGGAACAGCTGCACCAAAGATTATTTATGCACATGTAACACTGGCCATTTTGAAAGCTCTGGTCCACCTCTTGGCTGCACTGTAATGCTCTTAACTCACAGGCGAGACTGTTACAAAGAAAGGGGAGTCAACATATCTTCCCCGTGCTTCTTTCCAAACAGTATCATCACTGGATATCTCGGCATATATAGGACACAAGTATCTATTTCACTGAAGAGGACGAAACTGTGAAAGTCTCCACCATCATTTTAAAAGAAGATTAATTTTTCAGATGAAAACTCTTGCTAGGTGATTGCAGCGCTTCAGTTTCTTTTGGATAGGGAGTTTTTTTCCTATCCATCTAGAAAGCCCACTTTTCATTTGGAATGCAATTTCTGAATTAGTTCATGCACATCACTAAAATGATCCAACCTTTCAGCAAAAAGGTAATCAGAAATAACTAAAACTTCTTTACCAGCACCCAGACAAGGAACCAACAGAGAAAGGGCTCAATCTCAGGTAGAGAAATAACAGAATATTCTTATTGCTGAAGTGCTTTATCGTGGAAATAGTGAAGTGGAATGCCTAAGGGGAGAATCTCTGTTTGAGGAAGAGGGAAATGTATTAAACTGTGTTCAAAGACATGTAGTCTCTTAAGAATTTCAAAGATGATCCCTGAGCCAGAAGACTGCTGGTTCGAGTTCCACCAGCGCAGACTGCTGGCACCACTTCATGTGCCTACCCTGAGTGTGGGGGACCTCTTTACGGCTGCTTTGCTCTCAGCTGTACTTTTCATTACACCTCTTGTGCGTTCAAGAATAAATGCAAGCCAGCGTGGTACTTTTTAAAAACGAAGGTCTGACTAAACTAGGGATTTTTATGTTCAAATGTCCGCATCAGTTCACTTACCAGCTGTCTTAGTGAGAATTCACTGATAAAATGCCTAATGGAGAAGTATCAAAGAGGGTAAGCCTGTTAACGTAGCCAATCTACTTGCCTCTGCTTCACACATTAATGCGAATAGAAATCTAGAGTGCATACTCTCAGTCACTACTCATTTGGCCACTAGGGGCACAAAATAGTTTGAGATGCTGGAAAGACATATTATAAAGCTCACACTACTCTTCCAAAGGTACCTAACCCTAACATGAATGAAGAACAAGGACTTAGGCAGACTTTAGGTTCTTGAATTTCTCCTTACACAGGTTAAAACCACACAAATTTTCTAATTTTTATGACTTTAGCATCAATAGGTAAGACTTGGGTAGTAATACAGTACTTAGGACTGCATCATCTAAGCACCATACCGTCTTCAATTTGCTTATAACCACAACATACTAGTAAGCTAGAGCAGCATTATTTTTTTGTTTTGCTGGTAGAGAACCAACCCTTGAAATTTAAGTACCTACCCTGATACATAAAACATGTATGAAAAAACCAGAAAGCTACACTCAGAATTCCCAGGTCCAAGGGAAGTAACCGCTAGATAATCACTCCTCTGACAACATGGAAACAATAAACCATGAATCGCCAAACAACACAAAACAACAACAACAAATTCAAAAGTTTGACTTTGGCTTTGTCTCTTTTTCACTCTGAGTTAGAGCATGAAAGTAGGAAAAAAACCATATAATTTGCAGATTTTTAAAGGTGGCCTTCAAAAACAGTCCACTAAATATGCGATACAAAATGCTGAGGAACAGTGAAATGAGGCTGATATATATGGAACAGAGATACAACACACGAGATCTTAATTAAAAGAAGGTAAAATGGGGAGTGGTGTGTGGGAAGCAGGGCACCCACCGCCAAATACGCCAACACACAAGTTGCAGTCTTGCCTAAAATTTAGAAATTATAGATGCCTGGACAACTGCTTCTCTGGAAAGATAATATGGACCATAACAAACACAAGTGTGTTAGCATGTAGCTAGAACACAATAGAAAGTAGAAAGAGCTTAAGATAGTATAAACTAGGCAATCGTGATGTTGTACACAAAGCCTGGACACTGTTTAAAACATAAATAGTAATTACTGGGATACATTACTTACATTACTCCTTTATCGGGACCTAAAGAAAATAACTCCGTCTTTGGCAGAATCTGGAAAACCCTGAACTATCCAAGCCATCAACATCACACTTTTAGTCAGTGTTGTCTGTTGTCCCCTGGTTCTGTGCTGCTCTACATCTGTCCTAGTCACTTTGTTTTACAGATCACATCTCATTTATCAAGCTGTCATATGAAATAAAACAGTAACAGAAAAGAACACCAGCCATTTCATTTGTCTGCAAAGCTATTTACAGA
>NW_008824986.1:15653516-15666028 GCF_000699105.1 Pygoscelis adeliae | reverse complement strand
AAATAAATGAATGAAAATCTCAAAGCTAGTGCACTGTATACATCTAGCAGTGTCTAAGGAATAGAGTTCACTAAATTATGAATTATGAGTACTCTATAGCATCTGTATACTGAAAAAGACTGTCTTAGAAAACTAGAATTAAAAAAAGGAGTCACTGAAATGGTTCTTCAAGAAAATAGCTATAATTATTCCAGGTAATATATGTGCAATGAAAGAAATATATTATTAATATAAATAAGGTAAATAAGTACCATGGATCCAACTAATATTAAACAAAAAAGGAAAATTAATTATTCAGTATTTTTCCTTCTGATTTTCATTGGTGTGCACTATAAAACAGTGTAACAATATTCAGGTTCATGTTATTCAAGATGTTAACCCTTGTATTTAAAGGCATTTGATTTTCCTTGAAATCATCCAAGAAAAGCTGTCAATAAGCCTTTCATTTATGTGAAGTAACAGACATCAGAAAACGGCATGTCAACATTAATGCAGACATTCTAGTGAATAGAAGGCTTCCTTTTACATTACATAAACCAAGCAAACCTGATATACTTTCAGTCGATTTAATTCCCTCACTCTCAACTTTCTTTGTTTTAAGGAAAGTCTCCTCTAGTAATCTATCTGGAAGTAATCAGGGGAAACTGACAGCAATATAGGATATAACATAGATGCATAGTATGAATGAGATTCTCTTCTAAAAGAACCTGCATTAAAAAAACCCATCCTTTCAAAAAAGGGCAAAGCATTAGAAAAAATTGAAGTGCCTGATTCAGCCAGCAGGAGAGATGTAGAAGCAATACGGAACAGCTTATGCTAATTAAAATTTACTCTTCATTGCCAGCAAGAAAGAATTCTCCATATCTAAGTCAACTTTGGCACAAAGCTAAAGCAGCAGCTGGCCTATCTTTAAAGACACAGGATGCTTCATTAGTATTCTCTTAATCGAGTTTTTCTGAACTTATAAACACACGCTGGTCTCACTTTTATTTGTCTGTTTTGGAGCGTTTTGCTCTAAAATGACCAGAAACTCTATCCTGTAGCTTCCTACAAGCCTTTCTCCATAAAAGAAAAAGATGCACAGTGGCAGGTACTTGCAGATTGTGAAGTAGTGCACTCTAAACTGTTACGAGCAGGAGCTCTTTTGCTGTGTATATTGGTAAGGCAGTTTGCCCAGCAGGACCCAATTCTGATTTAAAAAAAAAAAAAAAAATCTCATCACAAGTAGCAGGGAAGATTGTTTTATAATCCTTGCTACCTATGACTTCAGTGTGGAACCCAAGAAGCAATTCAATCAGACTATGGCTATCAAGAAGTGCCTCTCCAGCTCTTTTGCTTGCTCACTATCAGACAACTTTAGCCCATCATTTGCTAGGGGGCATTTTGGCACCTGGAGTCACGTATCCGGGAAGTGGCCACACTGCTAGACAAGTGTGCCACTTTTTGAGAACCTGATGTAGTGTGATCCAGATACTTCTGTCACCAGTTGTTTGGGAACCAGTGAGTGCTGTGACATGCTTAGAAAAAGAATGTCAGTACTGTCCAAGGTCCCTACGCCTTGCAGCTCCTTCCCAATTGTGCCTCCTCAATATCAGTAATTCAAATACGATTTCCACATCATTCCTTTGTCTCAGAAGGATTGTCTGGGTGCCTGAAGTACCTCATACATTTCTATGTTGGTTTGTAAGTCTTGTAAGGCTTTTTTCAGGTTCCTAAATTCTTCTTTAACTGATCAGGCCCATGCATTTTCAGCTCCAAATCTACAGTTAGAGTGGAAAAGTATCACTTAACAGACAGAAAGGCACAATAACAAAAAAAGTCTCTCATTTTCCATTTTGCTAAGTGCCTGATTACATGTTTTCAGGCAAACCAGACAAGCAGAGATTCACTTGACTCATCTGCTGAGCACAAACATTATCCAACTTTGCCTTTACCTTGCACTGTATAATCCTAGGATCTCAAAGCCAAGTACCAGTGCAAAATAACACAGTGTCTCCCTGAAGGAAACCAACATCGGTGGAAAACTACCTAGTGTCACAAGGAAATCTGTAGCCATTTTGAGTTATAAAACTATACTGGGTAATTCATTGCAGATTAGAGCGCTGAGTACAATCTAGCAGTCAGAGAAAGAATCAGAAATCCCCAAAGATTTAAAAAATTAACTACCAGAGGCAAAGATTAATATCAGTAATTTACAAATTATCTTTTAAAAGCATTAAAACCCAACAGCAAACCAAGTTAATTTCCCTCCCAAACTTTCTTCATTCTCTCTTTCCCCTTAACTTGCTTTCTCTCTTTTTTATAATGGTTTCTTGAGGTTCTGATCACAGTATCATTGTGGTATCAGTCTACAAGAAGCATAATCCTGGTGATCCTCCTTTTAAAGGATAATTTAATTAAATTAAAGTATTAAATAGTAGAAGAAAATTAATTTCCTCTGACTTTGTCCTCTTTTGAATACTTAAACCTGAGCAATTATATCTGAAAAAAATGGAATCTATCAACTCTGAAACCTCAGATTTCATCAATTAGATACTTTTCCAGTGCCTATAAAAGAAAAATCAGCTCTTTTAAAAATCCAGTCATTGGGGAAAAGTCATTTGTTCATATTGAAACGTGCAAATGTCTCTTCCCACCTGTAGTAGGGGGGGAGGGAGAAAGAAAAAAAGGTGATTCCCAGAGGTAGTTCGCATTTCTAAAGGTGAAGAAAAAAAAAACAACCCCAAAAGATTGCATTAAGTTAGTTTCAACCAAATGTTGATGAGCCTGGGAAAGTGAGATGCTTCAGAAAGAAGATGGCATACTTACTGCTTGAGGCAGACAATTCTTTTGGACTGGAGGACATTGGCTGAGCACACATCTGACAGAGACAGTCCCTTCCATTAAAGGTAACTCGATCACCTGGTGGAAATGGACGCCTGTAGAGTTAAAGAGAAAAATGTATTGTAGCAAAGGTTATGCCAGAAATTTTCCTCTGTTCCCTATGCCTTGAGTTTGCTGCCTTCCCGCAATGCAATCAATATTTTACAGAAACTCAGGCCAAATAGTTTCTGCAATGTGGCCTTGGCAAAGCCAGGCACTGGAAGAAATCCAATCTGTGGATGCAAGCAGAGCAGAGGTTAGACTTGGCTTGTATTTTGGTTTAAAGAAGTTATCAAACATACTTTATCTAAAGAGTAAACGACAGTGAAATCCGCTTAGACATAACAGCTACATTTATGATAGTCTCAGCATGATGTTGTAGATAGCAAACGGTACAGAAGAGAACTCGAAGAATTGGAATTGGTCTTGAGGCTAGTGAAGGAATGTGGAGCTAGTCACTCATAAATACACTAATTTCATCTGTATTCAGCAATGAAATATATGACTATATTACAGTGGATGTAGCAGTTTGCAAAAAAAATGAAGTGTTATCCACTTTCATTCTCCTAGAGATTTAAAATAGGTATCTACATTACAGAACCACCACTGTAATTGCTACCTGTGCAGATGGTGTTAGGAGAAAGGTAAAGGCTGAATGTGCTATGGAAGTTTGAGATTATTTGCTGAACCCAACAAAATGTTAAGAATGTGCGTTAGGCAGAAGTTGAGATTGCTGTTAACTCTTATTTGGTGTATAAAACAGAGGATGAACAGCATTTTGTATGAGCATTTCACTAAAATGAGAAGGTTCGGTAACTCCGAATCTTTAGTAAGCTTAGTCTGTAAGGGGTACAGACCTCCCTACATGACACCTCACTCCAAAACTGTGCTTAACAAATGAACATCTGCTTGTTTCCACAAAACGTTTAAGGCATTGTTCTAGTTTTCTTTCCACTGCCATTCCTAAGTGGGCCACAAATAAAGCAGCAGCAATACTGCATTTCATCAATCTGTTCCAATAACTCATCTTTTGTTCATTCAACATAAAAAGATCGATGCAAGTCAGTGTACAGAAAATTGATGTCATGTTTCGTACTGTATCACCTACTTTCACACTGTCCTTGGGAAATAAAACTGAAACATACACGTCATATGATTACCAACATGCAATAAATTCACACACTATTTAAAACCAAATGGAAAAAAGATCAAAATACTTTCAACAGAAAAGGCCCTCAAAAATGTGCCAGGCTACAGGACAATATACTTAAACTACTCATCAGAGATAGCTATGAAAGATTAGGGTAGCACCTGGCAAGTCTGCCACACTAATACTCAGATGCATCATATGATGGGATCTCCAACAAGGTACTATCTCAGAACGTAGATTCTTGCCCTTCTTGTTCATGTCATCCTCCTGCATTAAGTCTGACAATTCAAGTGCTGTCAGATTCTGACTTCTGGAGAACTCCACTGTATTATTTCCCTCCAAGACTACAAAGGAACAGGCCCTGTCTTTTGGGTCCTCCCTCTATGAAATCTACCTACATCTCTATCTGATGCTTCTTATGTGTCCCTCAGGCATGACACTGAAACTTATTTAAGAAAGCTTCCATTTTACTTGCAGGGCTCAGAACTGCAGAAATGAACAACCTGATGGCCTTCTTCATTCCAGCTTAGTAAATAGTAAGTATACACATAACACAGTTGTCTCTCTGTAGAATCATGATGGCACCATAGTATCACTTTACTTCCACTTTATGTCTAGAAGATTACTTTCACTACTATAAAAATGTGCCACTCCTATAAAAACTTACAGAAGCTTTATTTCCCCTAGTGTATCCAAAATATTATACTGATCACCATAGCAATAAGGTACATGCTAAGACAGCCTAAATTCTAGCATAGTCTCAGTGCCTACAGCCAGCTAATAGAGAACACTATGCACAGGGACTTTGGGTTAAGTTTAGGCTGTAAAGCTTAGCTGAGATTTTCAAGTATAGAACTGCTCAAATGAGCAGGCTATGAGAGCATGTGGAAGGTTTGCCCAGTAGTCTCCTAAATTCTGAATTAATATCTTAGTGAGAGTTTAAACAAAAATACAAGTTAAAAATGCCACCTTTTGTCCCATCCACACAGCCTTAGCTAACTTCTTTTTATTCCCTGTAGAATTGAAGACTGGTTCTCTTACTGGGGACAAGAAATAGCATTTGGGAAGAAGAGGGGGATCACAATTGTCCCAAAGCCATGCATTCTTACATGACGTGAAAATGAGTCTCCTGTATGTTTTCAATTGTTTAACTGTTCTTATAGCCCAAATGACTTCTCTATTGTAGCATCCAGAATTTTACTTTACCTCATTTCTCCCGTCAAGCCGGGCTGATCACCTGAATTCAACTCAACCCATATCCATTACCTTAATGTGTAAGCCTGATACTTAATTCTTTCAGATGTGAGAGTAACATTCTGAGAACAGGGAACTATATGTAACAGAGAAGCTGTGTCCCCCAAATAAATGAGTGGTATTTTGAAGACCCTCAGAGTCAGACTTGTAGCAGATCTTTTCCAAACAAATGCTTCCCAAAGGGAAATATGTTTTGAGACTTGTGTCTCATGGTGATACCTTTCTCCCTGTTGTCCTCATACTGGGTTCACGCCATGTTAGTTGAAAACGGATGACTTACTTGCAAACAGTACAGGCAAAGCAGCTTGGATGGTAAGTTTTTCCCAGAGCTGTCACTACTTCGCCTTCCACGAACTCCCCACAACCATTGCAGCGGGTACCATACATGCGCTGGTAATCCAAGGTGCAAAGATATTCCCCGTTCTTAATGAAAAAGCCTCCTTGTGCCAAGTCACAGCCACATACTGGAAGAAAAAAAACCACACAGATAGATTGGAAAAATATACCTACTAAGGATGTCAGCAACAGTCTGCTGCTGACAAATGAGATGACCCTGGCGGTCTTGCTCCCTTCTATCAGATTTTTGCTTTCTCCTCCTGTCACTACATGCCTTGACATCCCAGGAGATGGTTGGTATTCTCTGGCTACAAAAGAGCTTGTAATAAAAACTTTCCTTGGAGGAATCTACATAATCATAACTTTCACGTACTTGGTTCTCGTCAAGACCTCAGTTACCTTGTATCATCCAGTTAATCATGTTATCAGAGTTATTTGTACCAATGCAATCTTGCTTTCACCTCTGGGACTGGAGGTGAGCAGAAGATATGAGTCCCTAAATAGGACAGATTTTACTATATTATTCACTAGCATACATTTTTCCTGCAACCATGTGCTTTAAGAAGCTTTCAAGGTGCTGATTCTTTTTGAAACAATTAATATTTTAGAAATGTATCGTTTAGATTAACTCCTCCAGTCCCCAGGTAACACTGAGCTGCTTCACCATCACTGCATCAATACTGTTCATTTTGCTTTAAAAAGTATGATCTTTGAAATGTTCAGGGTGATTTTACAGTATTAATTTAGACATAAATACTGGGAGAAAGCTGCAGTGAAGAGACAATCAAGCATTAAAAATCTAGCCACATCTCCACTATATACACTTCATGATACATGCAACCAGACTATACAACAGTATATTGGACACTGAATAAAGCCAATAGGAAGAGTATTCTTCACCTGTATTATGAACAAATTAATGTCCTAAGAACTACTATTACCTTTGAGTGCCTAATCTGCATTGGTCTTGTGTTAGTCTTTTATATACTATACTCCCTGTACTTCATGGATTAGATAAACAACTCTAATATTTGGATATAGACTTGTGGCTATGTACAACTTTATTGGGAAGAATAATTGTATCAGTAAAAGGGTGAAGGACCAGTCAAGGATTTCTGTGACTTGTTTTTCCACTGTTAAATGCTTATTCACCCAAACCAAAATACATCACAACCAGGTGCCTGCTTTGCTTTAAGAAACATTCATAATGCTACATTGGCATTTCTGGTCAACACAGGAGACGGAAAGCAATCCATCCTATAACAGCCAACTCATATGAAGAGAAAGTGCCACGGGAGATGGGAGACTGAATTTCACATCTCAGCTTTAGCTTGGGTTGAACAAAGGACTTGAACCTACCTATTTAACGTTCCACAGTAGCACCAAAAATACTACTTGCTTCATGGGAGCTTTAAAAAGTCCTCTTTATTCACCACAGTGAGAAAGCATAAATAGGAGCTGCTAGATTAATTCTTAAACAAATATATATGTGGCTGATCCCAGGCATTTTGGTTTCAGTCACTCCTACTGCTCCTCCATATTTTGCTGTATCTGTGTAATTCAGTAAGAGAAACTATTCTTCACAGCAGTCTAGGATGCTAGCTTAACTCTTACTCTGCAAGCAATTCCATCTCATCCCTCTTCATAACATCCAAGTACATTCAGATCAAATAACAGAAATATCAAATATCAGAAATTCTGATTATTAAGGAAAAATAAATTAGCAGCATTCTAGGTCCCTGCAGTTAGAGAGTCCTTGAAAAATTAAAATATGAAATACAGAAAGATTACCAGGGGAACTGGGTTCAATTCACCCCTCTGCCACAAATTCCTAGCTTGATATTGTGCACAACATTTGTTCTCTCCCCCGTTATAATGGCCTAATATCTTATTAGCTACCTGCCTTGAAAATTAAAATTGCAAGGTGTTTCGGGCAGGGACTGCAAATTCTCTATTTGCCCATTGCAAAGCCCCAGAAGTCTAATGACTGTTACTGTAACAATAATTAATAGAATAAAAATAAACAGAATGCACTAAAATGCAGCTTAGAATTAAAGCAGTATCAGTCCTAGCATTTTTCCAGTTTCACATTTCTGTGTATAACAGTGTTAATATTCCATGTGCAAACAAATTACATTTCATGGTGGCATTAAATCCACAAGCAGCCAAAACTCAATTATCAGTGACTTAGGAGAATTACAGAGAACTATTGTTAAGGCTCTATTATGGAGAGCAAAACGCTCCAAGCTGGTTTTCAGGTACACCTCTAGAAAAAAACATCTTTCATTCTTCTGTTTTCTTCTACTGATCTCCATTTTGTTTAAAATATTATATTCAAATAACGGTACAATATCATGTAACCATTAGGCAGAAAATACTGTGACCTCTACACCACATCACCTTAGACTCTTCCTGAGTTGGGGACCATCTAGACATTTTCCACTGGAGGTCCAAAGGTGAAATCCAGGCCTACTTACAATAGATTTGCTTTTTCTAAGTTACCTTTGGTGGATCCTTACAATTAAATCATGAAGTAACTGAGAATTCTACTTTAATGTCTAAAAGTTGTTAGGGATTACTTCAGTATTCAGACTGTTAGATCCTGTGGTTACAGTGTATGAACTGGAGTATTGTCATGGAGTGGTCAATACTAGATGCTTCAGAAGCTGCTAAATTCCATAAAGAACTATGGAGTATTCGTGTCTATGTGATTATTTAAATTACAATTTGTAATTTAGCTTGTAGCTTTAACGTCCAAGTCTATATATAATTTCAGCATGCTGCTGGATCTGCCTCAGAAGCTGCATATATGAACTCTCTGGCTCTTTACTACGGTCCCCAGTTCTACCAATGAGACACCTTTTGAAAAACTTGTTTAGTCATTATGGACCTCTTTACCTGCTAAGCAATGGGTCTAATAAGGTAGGATGATCAAAATTAACATTCAATGCAGCCTCTGTTCTAGCTTCTTCTGAAAATCCAGCTTCAACATATCATACAGAGGTCTGTGGCAGATCACTGCTTGCAAAAAACACTACAAACTTTGAATGAAAGGGTTCATGCACTCACAATTATTAAGCTCTATCCCTTTTGCATGGCCACAGGGATTCAAGCCTAGCGACGAAAATGGGAGATAAAATTATTTGGCAAGTCTTTTAAAGACAGTAATTACTATTATTAAAAAGAAGCTCCCTCTATTGCCCTTTTCTTTATGAAGTCTCCTTTCCACCCAAGCTCTTATTCTTTTTGTTAATAACTCAGAATAAGTTAAATTCTCCCATACTGGCAACACACAAGCAGAACTGCTTATGATGTGAACCACCAGCAGACTCATCATCTTTGGCATACTCACAGCAGGAAGCACACACCAATCTGCAAGAATTAAAGACAAGTCCTGGCAACCCCACATTACAACGGATTTTTGCAGTCAATTTAGCACATGTGTTCCTATCACTGATCACAGCTTTAAGCTACATGGGCAAAACAAGGGTCACCCAGACTGTTAACATCCATGGTTGGAAAAATGCTGTTCCAGCCGGCTGCTTTCACTTCAAGTCAGAGATCAAAGCAGAAAGGATGAACATGACTGTATCCACACTTGGTGTACAATGCAGTGTACAAAGAAGGAAGGGATTTAAACAGCTTTTTTCTTTTTTCTCCTCCTTTTTGCAACTGTGCAGAAGTCATGGTTCTGACAACAAATCTCCTCAAGCTTAAACATATTGCCTTAGCACACATATTTATGACCACTGTAGAAATACCACAGAAAAAGATGCATGAATTGCGATTGTTTTTATTAAAAAGAAAGACCATCTGCCCAGCATCGCTCATGCCACAAACAGCAGAGGCAACGAAGAGAAATCAACTGTGATCACTACATATGTACAATAAATCCTAATACTGTGATCTAGGCAATTCCTATGACACAAATATCATACCATCAAAGAAAAATGAATACCAAAATGATGACAGTTAACAGGAAACATCAAATTATGTTATTTTGGTTTTTCCTATGCTAACAGGAAAAACAACTTTGAAAGAATTAATTAGGGGAGCCAATAGTGATGCACGGATCATGCTTGAGAAGGCAAAAAGCAAGAGGTATTCTGTAAACATCCATCACATGGAAATAGTTCTACAGGAGAATAACATTTCCCCAAGAACCCTTCGTCCTCAATACGATGGAAGAAATTCTGTTTTACATGACCAGAACCTCCCTTCTGAAACAGGAGACACTGGGGAGCATTTCTATTCCCTGAGGTACCACAAGCATAGAGACAAAGAAAAAAAATCAGCATTTTTCTTTAAATAAAAAAAGGAAACCATTATCTTCAACAGCTCCTGGAGGAACTCAGCCTTTTTCTCAGAGTCTGTATATCAAAGGATTTCATATTCCAAACAGATCATCCTGCCTCTCTTGTGAACGGAACAAGCTGGAATACAGTCCTGCCTCACACTGTATGGAAAACACAGACCTACAAGCTTTTTCTCTCTTGAACTACTCTCTGGAGCTACTACTTTGCATCCTTGGAGCACAAAAAGATTGGAGATACCGTCCGTGCTGCTGTCAGCTCTCAAAGCTACAGGGTCTGTGTATGCAAGCCTGGGCTATTATGACAAAAGGCAGCTGCTCAAGAGCAATCCAACTGGCTGTGATCTCCAAGGGATTCAGATCATTCTTAAGCTGAGTCACTTCCAAGCTTTAACGGATAAGATGAAAATGAAGAGATCAGATTTTTTCAAAGTGAATGGAAGTAGGATTTGATCCTACTGAGCATTATGTAGGATTTCCACAGGGTTATTGTCAGTGAGAGTTGAAAAACCAGGCCCTTAGTAAAATAACTTCATGTTGATGTTAAGTAAAAATTGTTTCAACACTGAAGAAACAAAACCACACAAGCAGACTCTATGAGCATGGGCTCTCAGTTTGCAGAAGTGAATACTATTCATTAAGAAAAGTCTAATGATCTGCTTTGTAACCATGCATTAAATAAGGTGCAAATTCAATTTCCTGTTGGGGTTTTATTTCTTTCTTGTATTTCGAAGCTTCATAGAATAATGGTGCTGTTCTCAAGCTCGAAAATATTCATACAACATTTATTTCTTAGGACATAATGGATTTCTTGTTTGAAGGTAGAAAGGAATTTGGCAATGTTTCAGTTTATCATCTACATCTGAACAAGTACACGGGAAAAATCTGTTTCTTTTTTTTGCCTAAGAGAGCTTAACAAATCCTGTATTGATGAAAGTAACGTTCATGTTCTTATTAAAGTTTAAAGTTTCCACATTTCAAGTGAACTAAGTCTTTCTCTCCCTTTGTTCTATTCCTCTTATCAACAATTTTCTTGATGGCATAACCTCCGGTTCCTTAAGTCATTTAAAGAATGAGTGTACATCAGAGTATCATCAGAAGACCACATGAGAATGGCAAATCTCAGAAGCCATGCTGCAGCACTACTATTGCAGAAAGATTACAAGGCACCATTAAGAAATTGCATACAGCTTTTTGCAAAAGCTGTAACAGAGATCCTGACAACTGTTTGTCACACTCCTGTCACTGGAGATTTTTTTTCGCCATACACTGATAAGAGATGCATTTTGATCCGAGCTATTTGGAACTGTGTCCAGCATTCCCAGTCGTTCTTGAATCTCTTCTCATTTCAACAGATTCACTTTAGAAACAACCCTGGGAAGTCAAAAGAGCTTTATATACATGGAACAAATACAGGTGATGTTAAGATCTGCTTCATTATCTAGTCACCAGCTGGAAGAAAGGTTTAGCAGCTAAAACACCTTCTGAGCAAACGATGAGACTGCATTTCTCCCCTCTTCCCCTAAATTGGTCTGGGATCCCCATGAGAAGCATCCTCTACCCTCCAGCCAGGCCCCCCTCCTCTTCCCTTGAAAAACCTTGACCCTCCATTTCAAACACCCTGCCTGCACGACTACTGAGTGCCGCTGTCATTATGACACAAGTAATTCTCAGTCGGGTACTTGAGTGAAACCCCTAAGCATTTATTGCAAGCATTCACTCAACTGAAATCAGTAGTGACGACTGCGTTTCAGATGAGCTCAGAGTTTTAACTTAATCAACTTCCCAATCAATGCCATGATACTGCCTTTAGTCCTACGAGGTCAGCTTTCTTTGGTTTTCTCCTTAACGCTGGAGATACAAACAATACTTCAGTGGGGAAACTTTCCTGTCTGCACCTGACATGCTTATATTTCATACAATCATAGAATAGTTTGGGTTGGAAGGGACCTCTAAAGGTCATCTAGTCCAACCCCCCTGCCGTGGGCAGGGACACCTTCAGCTAAATCAGGTTGCTCAGAGCCCCGTCCAGCCTGACCTTGAATGTTTCCAGGGATGGGGCATCCACCACCTCTCTGGGCAACCTGCTCCAGTGTTTCACCACCCTCAGCGTAAAAAATGTCTTCCTTATTTCTAGTCTAAATCTACCCCCCTTTAGTTGAAAGCCATTCCCCCTTGTCCTGTCGCAACAGGCCCTGCTAAACAGTTTGCCGCCATCTTTTTTATAAGCCCCCTTTAAGTACTGATAGGCTGCAATAAGGTCTCCCCGAAGCCTTCTCTTCTCCAGGTGGAACAACCCCAACTCTCTCAGCCTTTCCTCATAGGAGAGGTGTTCCATCCCCCTGATCATTTTTGTGGCCCTCCTCTGGACCTGCTCCAACAGGTCCGTGTCTTTCTTATGCTGAGGGCTCCAGAGCTGGACACAGTACTCCAGGTGGGGTCTCACCAGAGCAGAGTAGAGGGGCAGAATCCCCTCTCTCGACCTGCTGACCACGCTTCTTTGGATGCAGCCCAGGACACGATTGGCCTTCTGGGCTGGGAGCGCCCATTGCTGGCTCATGTCCAGCTTTTCATCCACCAGTACCCCCAAGTCCTTCT
>NW_008824986.1:15646487-15653365 GCF_000699105.1 Pygoscelis adeliae | reverse complement strand
AGCCATTGACCACTACCCTCTGGATGCGACCATCTAACCAATTCCTCACCCACCAGACAGTCCACCCATCAAATCAATACCTCTCCAGTTTAGAGAGAAGGATGTTGTGGGGGACCATGTCAAAGGCCTTAGAGAGGTCCAGAATGATGACGTCTGTAGCCCTTCCTGTGTCCACTGATGTAGTCACCCCATCATAGAAGGCCACTAGGTTGGTCAGGCAGGACTTGCCCTTGGTAAAGCCATGCTGGCTGTCTCAAATCACCTCCCTGTCCTCCATGTGCCTTAGCATAGCTTCCAGGAGGATCTGTTCTATGATCTTCCCAGGCACAGAGGTGAGACTGACTGGCCTGTAGAACCCCGGGTCTTCCTTTTTTCCCTTTTTAAAAATGGGGGTTCTGTTTCCCCTTTTCCAGTCAGTGGGAACTTCACCGGACTGCCACGACTTCTCAAATACGATGGATAGTAGCTTAGCAACTTCATCCACCATTTCAGTCCTTCCAGCAGTCTAACAGACAATAGTTAGTACCTGAGCTCAACAGCCAGCAAAGAACAGCCATATATAGTGTAGCAATGTGACAGCTTCCCAACTGAAATATCAATGTTTTGTGCACCATGATGGAAACAATGGCAAGAATCATTCAACCATTTAAAACACCTTTCACATTGAACTAAGCACTAGGTGGAGATCAAAGTCATTTACAGGTCTGTGGGAAATGAACCTTGAAGAAAATGCAGTCAGTGGAAAAATGTCAAAGTTTAGCCTGGGATAGCTTGGCTACTACTATCTAGGTGAGAGATATCTCTAAAAAGTTTATAAATATGAAAACCAAGGATGTAAGAATAGAACAAACACAAATCTGCCTCATCCATAGACTTATGAAACAAGCCAGGCAAACGAAGGATACATTGACAACAAACCCAAGGACCTTTTCATAGTCTCATAAGGGTGCTCTGACCCACTCATCAAGCACCTGTAAAGCATCCTGCTGGCCCTCTACTTTCAAAGGGATCCAGTAGCTTGTTAAAATCTAACATGGCATCTGTCAGCATTCATCAACATCAGCCAAGCAGTACAATTAATTTCATTTCCTGTCAAATGTTTGGTCACTGAAAGAGACCTCAGGCCCAACTAAAGTAAGATCAGTGTCAACCAATTGCCATTAATAGCATGAAATCTCCAAGAACAAAACAAGGATCCACTTCAGAATGGGATGAAACTGCTTGGGGTTTTTTTCCTGTCAACATCTAAAGCAAAAATTAACAATTCAGTGTTTTATATGAAAAAAAGACCCAAATAAAGTAGGACATTGCTACTGAAAACAAGTAGAAGTGCAGGAAAGGGTCAGAGGATGGGAGAACGGTGTGAGGTAGAACTATGGGTATAGTTTGAGATCTACTGTCAAAGCCCACAGTCACCTCGCCCACCGTGCCTCTTCACTTCAGCAGGGAGCAAGGGATCCTCAGGAATTGTTACAGAGACTGTTTTCCACAAGTGTTGAGGATGACTGGTGGCTTTCACTACCAGGTGATTGGATATAGTTTAAAATCTGCTGCATCCCTGAAACAGCCTATTGCCATCCCAAAGGCTACTTCCACTAATGAGACAGAGCTCTCCCTGCTGCTTATGGGTTACAGGAGGGTTAGGGTCATTTTGCAGGAAACCAGCCTATTTTACAGCAAACTTCCCAGGCCCGAACCTGAAGTGAAATACCAATAGGAGTCACTGCAAGAAAAAGAACAGACTTCAAGACACAGCAGCTAAGATATGCAAATATAGAAATGGTAGTTACTCTTACAGCTGAAACAGGCTTGCTTTCATATCAAGCTACCTGAATGCATGAATTCACATCTGAATCCCATTTCCTGTCACGGGAGAAATTTTAACCTCCCAGGAACAGCAGAATCCCATGGTTCCCTGGATTTTCTAAACTGTTCAAACCTGATTTGCTGCCCTCAAACATCTGGGGGATGAAGGGATTGAGAGCAGCCCTGCCAAGAAGGACTTGGGGGTACTGGTGGATGAAAAGCTGGACATGAGCCAGCAAGGTGTGCTCACAGCCCAGAAGGCCAAGCGTATCCTGGGCTGCATCCAAAGAAGCGTGGCCAGCAGGTCGAGGGAGGGGATTCTGCCCCTCTCCTCTGCTCTGGTGAGACCCCACCTGGAGTACTGTGTCCAGCTCTGGAGCCCTCAGCATAAGAAAGACACGGACCTGTTGGAGCGGGTCCAGAAGAGGGCCACGAAAATGATCAGGGGGATGGAACACCTCTCCTATGAAGAAAGGCTGAGAGAGTTGGGGTTGTTCTGCCTGGAGAAGAGAAGGCTTCGGGGAGACCTTATTGCAGCCTATCAGTACTTAAAGGGGGCTTATAAAAAAGATGGTGGCAAACTGTTTAACAGGGCCTGTTGCGACAGGACAAGGGGGAATGGCTTTCAACTAAAGGGGGGTAGATTTAGACTAGAAATAAGGAAGACATTTTTTACGCTGAGGGTGGTGAAACACTGGAGCAGGTTGCCCAGAGAGGTGGTGGATGCCCCATCCTTGGAAACATTCAAGGTCAGGCTGGACGGGGCTCTGAGCAACCTGATTTAGCTGAAGGTGTCCCTGCCCACGGCAGGGGGGTTGGACTAGATGACCTTTAGAGGTCCCTTCCAACCCAAACTATTCTATGTTCTCACTGTCCCTCATTAGGTCTCCCTGTGCACACAGATAACAGCATGCGCCCCTTTTTGCTTCTTCACTTGATTTGTGTACTAATCTCTTCAGCATCAAGTACTTCTCTTTCATTTTCACCCTTAAAATCTCAACTTACTCTTCCTCATTCCCTTCCATGGGACTTTCTACCATGGATAAAGGATGCAGCATTGTAATCCTTCAAGATCTTGAGTCAGATCCCTAAAGTCCTGACCATCCAAACCAGGATATTGTAACATTTCTGTCCTTTTTATTTGTATTCTGCTGTTAGAGCATTTCATGTTCATATTTTCTAATGTTTTATATTTTAATGACTAGAAATGCCCTTTTCTTTAAATGGAAGCCAAGACACTCAGGTTTAGGAAAAAATGAAAATACAAGCACTCTTGAGAAAAATCAAGAGACTTAATAATGTTAAAGGCGGTTTCAATAACCAAGCTGAAAAGGGGAGTTCACAAGCTGGCGAGCAGAACCATGGTGTATTCAAAGAGAATTACAAGCCTGGAGAGCTTTTATATAAAGAAGGCTCTTTGGTTCAGTGATTCAGAGCTTCAAGGGACCTCATATAATTTCCCGATGCTCAGGAAGGAGCACATTCTATCCATCAGTTACTTTACCATGTCCACAGATCAGTCTCTGTTTCAGAAGTATTTGTGGAAATGCAGAGATCTTCTCAAACACTGCACTGTAAGATTTCTACTATAAGAATGTCCTCATATTTAAACTTTCCATCCACTGACACTGAACTATTAATAGCACTAACTACCCAGAAGCCAGTTTGCAGCCTCTTTCTGCCACCATTAAAGGAATCTGATGACAGATCAAAGGTCAAAGAACTAATGATTTAAAACACATTCCAGCCTGTTGATACAGCGTCTGCTTACACGACCCTAACTTCTTCCCAGTCCTTCAAGGGAGGAAGATCCAGTTCAAAGTGAAAGATTACAGAGCATCCCAAAATCTAAACTTAGGAACCCTCCCCCTTCTCCGTCAAGCTCACTGAACTACAGATGATGTAGCCTTGCAAAAGTCATCACATAAAAGAAACAGACCCATGCCTGGAACCTAAACATACTACAAAGGATTCTGGAAGTACATATTGATGTGGGCTTTCCTAAATAAGCTTGAAAGACATCTAACTCGAAAGAGGAAAATTAGCACATTTGTTCCATAATTAAGAATCTGCTTTATGCTGATTTATAACAATTTTTTTAATAGAAGCTAAAAGTTTCTTCTCTGTGGGATACTTTGGGTCTGTGGAATGCTTCCTGTATGCCAAGACTTGGCTTTGCCTTATAATTAGCAAGAACATTAGCTGGTAATTGCCTTTTGATATCTGATACCGCTACAGCATGTAAAACATTCATACACAGTGAAACATTTCCACCTGGCATAGCCTAATCAAATTACAGACATTTATGCCACATAGTGAGGACTAGAAAACTTTAGAACACCATCCATATTCTCATGGCAGGACTGCTTATTTATGACTTTTTTTTTCTTTTTTTTAGTTTAAGCTACTATATGGAAGCTATGTTTTCCAATTTATATTCGACATCAAGAACAGGGATACTGTCTACTATTTGAAATACTCCTACCACAAATACTACATTACCTTGTTAAGCTAATGCAACCTATCTCTACATGTACCAAAATCAAGCTATGTAAACTTTTACATTGTTACTATGAAAGCTTAAAGCTTGTTCTGTTAAGCAATACAGTGTATTGAAACCAGCATTTCCCTCTAATCCAGAAGATGAATCACAGGCTTAATAATAAAGTCTTATTATAGCAATTCTGGTAACCTCAAAGTTTCCTCTCCTAGTACATGCAATAGGGTAAAATGAACGGTAATCAACTGACAATGATAGAAAATTATCATTTGTATCAGAAGACAATTTAAATTGAGATATTAGAATCTCTGCTCATGCACATCGTAATTTAGGGCCCGATCCCACACACATTTACATATCTAACAGACATTGCAGTGAAGAGTCTTAGTTTTTCCAGAAAAGTTATTCATGTACATAGATGCTTTAGAAGAAAAGCTTTTTACTTCTTTATAAGCTATTAATTTATTCTTGTTAATGTTAATACTTATTAAAGACAAAAAGTAAAACAATGAGGTCTCCAGCTCAGTCTGTTCTCCTTCCAACCTCCTCGTCTAAACCTCCCTCCTCTCAGCCTGCTGCTTCCATTGCCTGGTAACCATTAATAATTTGGTATGGTAAGAGTAGCGTCCTCCTGGTAAAATAGAAATTAAAACTTATTTATTACAACTGGAGATAATGCAGAATCCAATTAAACTTGCATTTGTAACATACAACACTAATTCCTTAGCAAGGTTAAGCGACTTTGTTATAAAACAGCCAAAGACAACTGCTCTGAATAGTGCTCCTGGGGCTGTGCTCCTAAATGTGTCTTATCCCTCCCCTGTCCGTCATTCCCCTGTTAACTCCAGCTTCGAGTCAGCTGCTGACTGCCTGAGATTCTTTGCCTATCGGGAGGCCGGCAGAGCTCACCTTCTGAGGGACAGGCCACACCATTTTCAGCTCTTTGTTTTTTTTAATCAGCTTTTATCTGGAGCCACAAATAGAACTAGCCAGCCTTTCCAGGCAGATAGGACAAATCAGCCGTATACTTGGTACTCAACAGGCAGGGAGTAACAGCTAGCTGCATCTTATCGTGGGGGTATGGGAACACGTCAATCCATGGAGGTTTTACTTGTCATCTTTGTCAGGAAGCAGTTACTCTGTTCTGAGAAAGATTCCAGAGATGGACGCAGCACCACACTACAGGGGAAGACGATTGTCTGATCACATAACGTGACACGTGAGCATGTCCTGAGCTGGCTGATACAGCATGGAGGCTTAAGTCACCGTGCTCCTGCAGTGCAACAACCACCACTGACATGCATGCCAAGCAATCACAGAATGCTTATGCATCTCTGACATTACCTAGGAAAGCAGGATTACAATCATATCAAATACACTTAACAGTATGATGTAAACACAAAGTTGAGAGTATGGAAGAGGTTCACCCTGAAACCCTGCTGCTATACAACTAGTGTGACAGCTTTATGAAGAAATGGATTTTTTCCACATCTTCACTAGCCTATCAGAATAAGCCTATGGGTAAAAGTTTAAACATTTTCAGCAGGTATGACAGCAGTCAGACAAATATGTGCTTGTTCAAGTCTTTCACACTGTAGATGTACGAGTTGTCTCAAGAGCAGACTTCAGTATAGAGAAAGGAGAAAGCTGCATCTACAGGTGGCTTGGTTGTCTGATACATTCTGGTCCCAGTATCAGGAGTTGTTTCCTCTGGCTAACAACGTACTGTATAAGCTGAGGGGGTCTAACTCCACCTCCTGTAGAGTCACAGTCATGTCGAATTAAAAGCCCGTTAGACTAAGAGGAAAAAAATGCTTACTTGAACAGCTGTGTCCCGCTTGTATGAACCATATGGTCAGACAACAAGCAATATAAGTAAATAACTATATGGTTTAAACAAAAAGTGCATTCACTTAAATATGAGAGACCAACAATAAACAAGCACTGCAGCTCAGGTATAAGATTCAAAACAGGACTTGGAGCAACCTCCCATACACACCCCTTTCCTTTCCCCCAGTGAAAGACAAATGAACACAAAAAAGATGACACTTACTTGCTGGCAAACCCAACTAATAAGGCACAGACTGAATAAACAGCAAGAGAAAAACTTCTAAGATTCAGCACTGACTCTCTCAGTTCAAACTGGGATGTGCAGATACTACAAACGGGCAGAAGCCACCCCATCACTCCCTTCTCCTAACCAATAAGCAAACACATGCAACCAGTCACTTTCCACAAGCTTAAAGTTTCCTTAACAAGCTAATGATAAATACAGTTCCATTTCCATCAGAGAGAGATATTTCTATAGCTCTCCCTTCTCTGCTGATCTTCACGCAAGCAGTCATGAGACCAATAATATTACAGAACATTAAACTGTCATCAGCTTGGAAATATCTCCATAAACAGAAGCCACAATGAGTTTAGATATTGCCCAAGGGGAGAAAAACAAAAAAAAGAAGTATCCTACTAAACCCAGCCTTGCAACAAAATAGTCAAGCACAAAAGCAGTGTATGAGTAAATAACTAAAACACAAGTGAAAGAAGAAATTAGACCCCCAAAAAATAGCAAGAG
>NW_008824986.1:15637657-15646460 GCF_000699105.1 Pygoscelis adeliae | reverse complement strand
TTCCAGAGCTCTGTTCCATCTGCCCCCTTGCTTTATCGGGAGGTCCTAGGCATGCTGTTTGCCACCTGGACTGAATTTCCATTCTCCTTCATGACTCAAAGGGTCTCAGCTGGTCTGCTGCTGGAAATACCCTAATCCAGTGTCTTCTGTAAATTGAGACCACTACACACTATGGGCAGAAACAGTAAAAGAAACAACTTGTTGCTGGTTTTGAACTGTTTAGGAATTATATAACGTCAAGTACTCCTTGAAATACAGCAACTGTAATACAGAAAGACATATGCATTACCCCAAGCATTTCAGGAACGGTGCAGATAGTGCTTCTCTCTGCCTTCCATGATGGTCTGATACCATTCCAGTTTGACACAGATGAAAGACATCAATATCCAGGAGAAAGTTAAGCATTTTTTGAGCTATCTAGCTTTATTTAATGAAAAACCACAGGTAACTCAAACACAGAATTTCTCAGATTCTAGCCATTCATTTTTCAGCACGCAAATAACTCAAGTGACTTTTTAAAAAAACCTTTAGTAACATAGGAAGACAAATATTTCTCATTTCAGCTATATCCCATCTATTTAGGAAGCAGAAGAACAGAGTTACAGCAATCACACTGCTATACTATGTTCTACATCTGGAACATGAAAAATATAACTGAAACTCAGGGACTGGGCTTGAGGCACTTCTCAAAGTCTGGATCTGCAGTATATGTCCTAGATACGGACTTTCAGAAAAGATGACTTAGGTTTAAAGGAAGAAAAAACTCCGTAGTATAGATTCCACTACTCTGTTTTAGTTACTCAGTTACTCTGATCTACTCCAGTACCTTTCTCCATGTTCGCCACCAGCTCTGCCACATTCACCTCAAGCCTGACGCCCTTTTATTGTATCTATCCTATGCTATGCTAGGACTGAATGTGGCAGACACTGGTTGTATAGGAGCAATCCTTCCCTTGTTTCACATGGGCCTGTACATTTCTCCATATTCTCACCTTGCATCCTACATACTGCAGTGAGAGAGTTACTTAATTCAGCCAACTCTGTATCGTTGCCCATTAAACAGAAATCATATGAAGGAGTCAGGACAAGCCTCTGGCTTCAGAACACCCATCTTCAAAGGTGATGATTTCACAAAGAGTAGCTTTACAATTATTTAATGCTTCATTAAACCTCTTTTTGGTAAAAAAACACAGCGAGTCCTTGTTGTGGTCACAGAGGGCTCAATGGCGTGAGCAGGAGCTGCTGAGAGCCCCTCAGGTCCTCACTCTGAGGAGCGGGCAGGGCTTTCCCCATTCCCAAGGCAGCTCCACACTCCAAAGCCTTAGACCCCCGCTGCAGAACTGGGGCTGGCAGGAGGCCTCTCCTGACAGGAGACAAAGCTCTGCAGTAACCCAGCTGCCTGCCATGCAGCCTCCTTACAGCTTTTAGGCAAATACAAATACAAATACAGAAATATAGAGATACTTATATCTGAGGGCGAGGCTCAGAGTGGAGGCCCAGTGAGGGGCAGGTCCAGAGAGTGGGAGAGGCTCACACAGTGGAGGTCCATAAGATTACGAGTGAGAGGCGCGGGGGTGGGTGGGGGGGAGGGGCGGTGGGGGGGGGGGGGGGGGGGGGAAGCAGAGCCCCAAAAGAGCAGGAGGCCTGAAAACATGGGAAGCCAATAAAAAGATGGGAGGCTCACATAGTGGAGGCTTGTAGAGAGTCAGGATGGCCCAAAACTGTTGGAGGCTCCCCAAAAAATTGGGAGGCCCAGAGACTCAGAGTCTACAGAGGCTGAAAACAAGTGAGACAATGAAGCCCAAGGAGAGTGGGAGGCTCACACAGTGCAGACCCCAAGCAAATGAGGCTCCAAAAAAGGGGAGGCCTCCATAAAAGTGGGAGTCCCAGAAAATCCCAGCCCACGGAGAGAGAGGCCCAGAGAGTCAGGGAGCCCCAAAAGCATGGGAAATGAAGCGAGGGGGAGCTGAAAAGGGAGGGGGGCTCACACAAGGAGGCCTGAAGCAGTGGGAGGCTCAGAGGATAAGGTCCCACAGAGGTGGAGACCTAGAGAGTCAGGGAGGCCCGTAGGGAGTGGGAGGCCCAAAGAAGATTTGGGCAGGCCCAAAAGAGTGGGATGCCCAGAGAATCCCAGCCCGTGGGAGGGGAGACCCACAGAGTGGAGACTCACTGAGTCTCCACTCTCCACTCTCTCTCTCACTCTCCACTCAGTGAGAGGTGGAGGCCCACCAGAGAAAGAGGAGGCCAAGCACCACAAACTGAAGGCCCAGCAAAAGGGAGGCCCCCAGCAAGTGTATGTGCATATATGTATATACTTATTCACACAAGTATGTATAGATACGCACACATATATGGTGTGTGTGTAGGTCCACATACTGCTATTTCTTCAACTTAGGCAAAATCCAACTACAAGAAAAGCAAGTAAAGAAAATTTTTTCAGCCACTCATCTTAAAAGCTCCAGCTCAGCTTTTTCTGAGGGTCACAGTGTCAGCACAGCTGCTAGAGATATCCTTTGCCTCCTGCTCCTTTCCCTTTTGTAACGATCCTCTGCACTGCTCACTCACGGAAGGCACCTCTCCTAGAACGTGTGGCTAAGGCTCCCCCTTGTCCCAGCACATATCCCTCAGTGACCACCCTGCATGTTTCTCTTGGATGTCAGTATCCATCGGGGACTTATTTTGGTGTTTTGTTTTTCAATGCAGGTACTTACTTTCAGCAATTAATTCAGTTAAAAGGAGCTTAATTTTCATAACTATCTCTAATGAAAGGCAGTGGTGGCTATTAACAGTTTAAAAAAAATCCAGATTTATCCAAATCCTTGAAAAAGCACTTAGAACAAAACCTACAAAAAGACAGAATTTTCTTAAGTATTCTTATGCCATATTCTTTTTCACCACATCACACTATACAATCTAAACATACACTTATCCCATATATGGAAATAACAGGAAATACATACAACACAACATTTGAAACCAACATAACTACTTACACCAGATTTCTGAGTGGCTGCTAGGGCTATACTTTCTCTTCCTATGTTTTGTGACTCTCCATAAAGTACTTCATCTTGGATGTTTAGTGTTGTTCCATTTTTTCCCAAATAAACAGAAAAGAAATTCACCAAAGCAGCCAGAGTCTAATTACGGCCTAATTCACTATTTGGGAAATACGTGAAACTGACTGTCTACATCTAACTGTAAGAAGCAAATAAAATAGGACATATTAAAGAGACCTAAGATTTTTTTTTCACCTCTTTCAGGTATAATTATCTATTGTGTAGCTTGCATCCAGTGAACAGTAGAAAAGAAAAAGAATGAACACGTAAGTATTCAGAGCAGAATGTGCTATTCTGAGTCTTCTAGTGGTGGCAAATTTATGCGCACACACCCCAATAAAATCAAATGTCTCATATAATCTTTCTTTTCCATTAAATTGTAGATGTTTGCATATTTAATTTGTTCTGTGTGCTGCCGATCACCTTGCTGCTTGCACCTGTGCAATTCAGCCATTTCACCCCCCATTCTTCACCCTCCCCACCCACAAATCCTTTGGATACTGAGCAACACAAATAGCCTGTAACTGGCCGATCACAGGAAGCGTGACCTCTCATCACTGGTTCAAGGTACATTTGCACAAATTGACTCATTTCTAACAGATGAATATCAAGGTCTTACCTTTGCAGGTGAAACATTTGATGTGAAAGTGTCTAGCCTGAACACGGAGTACTTCACCTTTACATGGCTCCCCACATTTATGGCAGTGGATGACTGGCTTTTCTGAGGGGTGGTGAGGCTCCTGAGGATGGGCCACTGTAAAGCAAAAAAAAAAAAATGATTTAAACCCAGACAAAAAGAATATTTTCTCCTGTACATAAATCTGTGTTCTCAGACACTTTTCACCATGATACAAATGTATCTGTTCGCATTTTACGCTCATCTAAAAAGCCACCACCATTTTTTTTTAAATATAGACTTTTCATAAACCAGCAGTTTAAGCCATTCACATCAACTACTACCTCTTTCCACTGAGGCTGCCATGGAAAGATGAGGAAAAATTCCGTCCGCAGTTTCAGCGTCACAAAGTGTTTCAGACTGCCTAAGCTTTCTTTCCAAGAACAAGTGTGTGTGTAAACCATTCAATGAGCACACAAGGCAACAAGAACTGGGCTATTTTAATCCAAGAAAGAATATAATCCAAGCAAAAAGAATGAAAGGAAAGCAATTCCAAATCATGTTTTGGGAAACCAGATGAACCAGGTAGCCTGACTTTGCATGCAAATGACTACATTAAATATAAACTACAAACATCTCCTTTTTGCTACAGCACATACCTAACACAGACAAAGCACATCTGAAGGGAAAAGAAGCCAATGTTATTTGTTTCCACTCCCACTAATTCTAGCAGAAACGACTCTCTGCATGCAAATTAGAGATATTATGAGTCGACAGAAATGACCAAATCATCTGCAGTATAGTCAGGGAGACAAAATGCCAGGTACTGGTAATTGATCAGCTATCCCACAGCCTTGAGCAGAGCTTGGATAGTAACAGGAAAGGTTTGTGTCAGCTTTACTTTGTATTTCATTGTCATAATAAAAGTTTTATTGCTCCACATTTGCCTTCCATAAAAAATGTTTAACTTTCTCTTCAGATATGTCTTGTGGCAGCTTGGGGCCCCGACAGAAACACACGGGTGTAAACTAGAGCAAGATTGAGTCTCAACTGTACTGTTTGAAGTGGAAAGTATTACCCAGAATGTTCCCAAACAAAACTATGTTCCTTCAAATCTTCCTCCCACATCCCATTCTAGCAGTAGAAAGTTGTCCTCCTTGTAATATTTTTCTCAAACTAGTGATGCTCATCAGAACATTTCTGACAAAACATACCTCTCTACCCATGCCTCCATCTTCCTACCGTTCCTGTCCTGCTTTTCCTGGCCTGCAAAGGACTGAGTGCTGATACACCCACATCACTCTCACTGTCACTGGGAATCATCTTCATTATTTTATCTCAGTGTTTTCTGGAGCTCTCTTTTCCTTTCCAGATCAATTCCTGACATCTCCCCAGACAGGATTATGCTTTTTTTCAGGTTACTGCTTTTGCAGCAACATAGTAGATACCTTGCTCATATTTACAGCACCTGTTTCCTCCCCTTCCTCAATGAATTTCTAGGGGGAAAAGCCTTCATGAAGTCCTTCTATATTACTCTCCTTTATAAATGTCGTAGTGAAGAATGCTGCTATCATTCTGCATTATATAGAGTAAATACAAGGCTAATAATAAAAAAGCCTAATACGTGATTAGGGGAGTAACAGCATCAAGAATAGAGGGTAACAAATATTCCAAGCAATAATTTCTGCTCTAAGGCCAGCCAAAATAATATGGCAGCTGCTACTTTCGTCTTCTCCCCTCCCTCCCCCCTCCCCAGTCTTCAAAGAAAATGGTTGAATTCTTCTACTCAAGCTCGAAGTTTTTAATACCTTCTCCTCTGGTAGCCTCATTTCAACTATTTCCCTTTAGCAGTTATTCAGTCCACACTGGTGAACAGAATGCAGCTGGCAATGCCAACCAATATTTCAAGTAGCAGTTCCATTTAAATAAGTGCCCAGTAAATGCTTTGCCTTGAGTGAACCTCATCTAATAGTCTGCAATGCAATACTATTTCTGGAGTGGAAGTTGTTATTCTTCCAAACAAGACTACTATTAACTTGTAACCAAGGAAACACACAGTTTATGCAATGAGACAGACAGAAAGGAAGACAGACAGAAAATAAGAGACAAACATAGAGACAAATGCTAGTAAATTAAATTATTATGAGGAAAATACCCTCTCAGATCCAGACAGCCTGAGATGGGCCTGATGCCAGCTGAAGAAAAGGTAACAATGTTTAAAGTTGCTCAAATGAGGAACCATATCAAGGATTTGGGCAAATGCTTCCTAGGACTTAAACACTGCAGTGTGAAATCTGTACCTGCAACATTCTGCTCTCTCAAACTCACATATGGAGGACACCCTAACATATTCTGCATGCCAGCATCCAGATCTTCTGGTATTGATCTGAAAGACAAGTTTTTGCTCTTTACTAGAGAGTAAATAAATGTTTTCAAGACTGGTCCAATGATGCAGCTTCTTTCCAGTTCTGCCTTTACAGCCATTTAAATGAATACAAATAATGCTAGTTGCTATTTCCAGACTGATCTCTTAAGTGAAGCTAATTATGGTGCTTCTCTTACTGGCCTCAATTTGGCATTGTAGGTCAGGATTGAGTAATTGACTTTTGCTCTCCTGCAAGGAATTGCTTGCAAGCTTTTTCCTTTGGATATACGCAATACACACAAGGCTTCTCAGTGGCAGAGGTGACCCTTTATAGTCACCAGTGAGGACAGAACAGGGAATTAAAGAAAGAGAAATACCTTTACAAGCAGCTTATTTAAATGTTTCTGACTGAAGTCCAGCCAGCTTACTGGACATGTAAATTGTGAGCTGCTTTGGGTCTGAAAACCCCGAGCTAGGAGCTAGGCTCATCTCCTTACAGGCATTTCACACCTTGACAGTAAATATTTCGGGCTCTGCCTGCACCAACCCCCCCCACATCAACTGTGTGCTAGAGGATATATTCTCAGGCATCGTGCACCAGCAGCAATGGTGCAATAAGGCAACACTATATCATGACTAACACAATAACAGACTCCAGCCAGTATAATTAGTGGCAGAACATTAATTTAGGATCTGGATAACCCAGGTTCCAACCCCTGCTCCAGAACAGATATCTGGGCTTTTTGGATGGCATGCCCTTAACTCTAAAGGACTAAAGTCAGACAGTGAAGTTCAGCTACGTCTCTGAGCCTGTAACCTATCAGCTTAAAATTAGGTTATCTGAATGTTTTAGTTTCTCTGTGTCTTGAGCGTCCCTGACTGTAAACCAGGTGTAACAGCACCCCTACTGTGAGAATAAATACAGAGGACAAGGTTCCCAGGCACTGGGATGGAAAGAGTCACATAATAAGTCAGTCCTGATGGTCATGTATGCCACATCTGCCATATTTCTGGAAGCAGCATTCATTGGAAAGTGCATGAGTGGACAAACGCTAACGTGAGGAGCTGTGTTGCCTTTAAAGAAGCTTCAAAGCCAAATATATTAACACCATGACTATCTTCCAAATTAAAAGAACATAAATTAACGACTTCCTAAGGGAGAGATGCTACCAGAACAACACATTCTTGGTTCAGTACTGGGACTCACAATTGTCTTCATCTCATAATGTTCATACTTACTGCATGGGTAGTGTAATATAAACACAAGTCAAGCATTTGCCAGTTCCAGTATACTGATGTGAACTGATACTTGCCTACATACAAATCATCAGATTAAGTCAAGATGTAATGTTATATCAGTTTAGCCCAACCAGTATAACAAGGTGCATGGATCTTTTTGAGTAAGATTAAACACAGTGTATCGGTCTAGCTCATGTCAGCAGGGTGCAGATGCCTACTAACACAGTGGATCTAGTTTCAAACAAATGTCATTCCATCAAAAGTATCTAGGCTACTAAGTGAACTGTTTTTTTAAACTGGCTCTAGTTAAACTAATGCAGTGTCTACACTTGAACAAAGGGATGCTGGAAGCAGGCGTACAGATCAAACAGGTGCAACAATTTATTTGAATGTTTAGTCTTATTTTTATTTCTTCAACACTTTTCAAGATTAACTATGAAAGCTACAGTACCTGTAGAAGTCTAAGTTGTCACAGTCTTTACAATTTTACAGAGACTAATTACAAGACATCATCAATAAAACTTTGCAAAAGTTTCAGGTTGCTTTATAACAGTTTTAACTCCCAATGCTGCTGGGCACTGCCTGAACATGGGTTTTTTTTTCTTTATTAATGAACATACATGAGATATGTAAAGGTGTATAACATGAGGTATACTTAGAAGAACTTTTCAAGACAAGCTAGGTTGAGCCTTCCACTCTTGCTTACAAGACCAGTTTAAATGACTAATTAATGAATAATTAATGCTTTCTTAAGCTCATTTGGGTTTCCAATAAGACAAATCAATGTCCCGTTAAATATCCAATTTACCCAGAGTAACATGTACACTGACTGGGACAACTGGGAAGTATGGATTACATTTTTTAATTCAAGGGGGGGCAGAAAAAAAAAAAATCAATAGCACCTTCTTCTATGAGGAAGACAGTTTTTGTCATTGGAGTATTGCTTTGTGCTAACATCACTCCATAGACATATCACCATGATTTTTGTCATTCCTTATGTTCCCTTGTGAATCATGCAACGTTGATTTCATTATGTTTTGCAACTGCACTATATTGATGTAAATTCAAAGCAATGCTACCAGCTTGAGAGAACTCGTTACTGCCTTTTATCACAACATCTCAAAATAATCCCAGATCTGCAAAGAAAAAGAAACAATTAAAAAGAAAAAGAGATAGAAAAGACCAATAACAACCCAATGTTCATATGAGAAACCTAAGGCACTTTCTGAGAAAATGAAGGAATTAATTTGCTGTGCAAAGTTTAAAACTGTCCTGTCAGTGCTTCTTTATGTAGAGCAGATCATTGTACAAAGGTTTAATAGCAATTACATGTTTTGCTGCATCAGCCAGAAAAAGGACCTCAGTACTCATACCAAACCCTTCTGAAATGGAAACTACAGCAACTACCTGAGGAGTAATGGTTGTTGAATAAAAGAAAACAAGGAAAATAAATACTGCAGCCTCCCTTATTGATGATTCTCTCCCTGAACACAGAACTATTAGGAAACCAAAGACTCAAGCTAAGTG
>NW_008824986.1:15621634-15637630 GCF_000699105.1 Pygoscelis adeliae | reverse complement strand
GGCAAGACTCCAGGTCTCTGCTGCAAGCCACAGAATACTTTGGCTTTTTATCGGAAGTCAGAAAGAAGCTTCTGGGAAATGCCTTGCTATGTGTATGCTGCAAAGTAGAGGTCACACCAAAATATGCTGGGTTCAGTTCTGCTCTATACTGAAGTAAAAAGCAGCTTCCTCTAAATTTAAACAGGAGGAGGATGTGGGCTAATGTTCTTTTAAAAGCAAATTGTTGTAGTTTTCACATTTGCATGCCTACCTTCACAAATAAACTTGGAGTTATGCTCAGTCAACTCTAACCATGTTGTAGCAGGTGTAACTTCAAACTCCATGCTAGGACATAGAATTTTTACGACTTCTAGCTCGACAGCCTCTGGGCTCTCACACAGCACTGAGTTCCTGCTGTGCCCATAGTAGCACAGGCAAAGGGACTGTCAGGACTTCACAGCTGTGTCCTTTATGTCTTCAGGCCTAATACAGAGAGCACGCTCTGAAATGCTAACTTTCAATTGGCTGCTGTGCTTTCTTGGCTGAAGACTGAACTATTAAGAAGGAAAAAGAAAGCAAAGATTTAATGGTGTGAAACTATTGCATGGTTTTTTGCTAGTCTGCTTTAAATTTCCTCACTCCTTTCTGCTTCCAGGAATGAAGGTAAGATGACTGTGCTACAGGTTGCCAAGGCACTAAATGCAACAATCTTCCTACAGGCAGCAGTGCCCTCTGCCTTCTCTCTCTGTAATACCTGATATGGCTTTGGAGGCCATCATTTCTTAAATAATTTACAGGATTTGAAGTTCAAAATTTGAAGGTTTCAAAATTAAAATTCCCTCAGTCTCTGATGCTGTCAAGTGGCTGTCCTGTTGTCCTGTCAAGCTGGGCAGCCGCTTTCTTGAGACAGGACAGAGGTAGGCAGGTAGGCACTGTGCACAGGATGACAAGCTGTGAAAAAAGCTGTTCTGGGATGAAAGGCACTAGAGAGACACCAGAGAACCAAATTCAAGAACCAGATCTGGCTTATCACTTCTTCTCCGTGCTGTCTTTGTAAAGAGAGGAGAAGTAATTTTCTCCTCTCCTTTGTGCTCGCAGAGGTGAACGTCTGTAACCTCTGGTTTGTAAAGCCTGTCTGTCTATAGCCTGTACACTCTCTGAGGAATTCCTCTTTTGTAAAAGCCCAGCACAGTGGAGCCTTGAGGAGTTACTGAAATACCTATTAAAAAGAAGGGATGAAAAATGCAGTGTCATTTTGCTTATCTGCAGGTTCAGTTCTTGAATCTTAAATCTATAAGAATCCTATCAGCTAAGGTGACCAAACAGTGACTGAGACTGAAATCAAACCTCCCAGCTGTCAGGGACAGATAAAGAAGTTACTACAGTCACTAGCCACAGGTATCAGACAGGGATCTTTGGGAATTCCAGGATACCCCAGAAGGAGGAACTCCCATAAAGAGACACTAGAGAACTGCATGCCTACACATGTATGAAAAAGCTTAAGGCAAAATCCTAGACTGTAGCTTACTCATACTATTGCCATTCAAATTATATCTCAAGAACAATTTTAAAACACTCTCTTCCTGTAAATTTATCTGTATTACTCCTACAGTGTGCCAATTTGTCTTAAAACTATTTTCGCTGTCAACATATAACCAGAGTAGCTGTCTTTAAAAAAGGCAGGAAAAAAAAATCTTAAACTTGTGGTTATTTGCTGTAATTTTTAAATGTTTTCTGATATTTTCCATAAAAGTATTGTTATTTTCCCCTTACAATTAGCCTGCTGCTGAAAACAGCAGATGCAAACGGGACCACAGTAGCAATCAGAACACTGCAGGCCAGTATCTCTTGGCACTGTTAAAGCTAGTGCCCTGATCATGGCAATACATGGTACGTACACACATGTGACAGCATACTAGCTGGCCAATGCATTCATACTGACAGGGCACGGCACCAGCAGCTCTCCCCCATGTTAACTCACACTCCTTTTTTTGGGGTGTTGGTGGGATGAAAGTTAAAGCTTAGCAAGTAGGGCAGTGCAGAAAAGAAGGCTGGATTATGTGAGATGATAGCCATTTATAAAGACGGATCGCATAGCCCACGTCTGTTCTGGTTTAGATCCAGAAATAGGTACTACTAATCCCCCAGTCCTCTGTCTCTCCATCTGATTCTCTACTTCTTTAACAAAGAGAAGACCTAAGAAAAACTGACACGTATCCTATTCAGTTATCACCATAACATATGCTTCTCAACTTCAGTTCTTCAGCTAGGATAAACAAAGTACACCAAAGATATCTAGCCTCCAAATTGCATCTCATGGCCAGATGTGGGGCTTACTACAAGATAGTAACGAACAGATTTGTATCAATTCTCTCCACACCAGCTCCCACACCCTGGGCAGATGCTGTAGCAACTAAAAGATTTTCATAAAACACTAAACAGAGGCACATGTCCAGCCTAGAAATGGGTTGCATTGCTATCCTGAGAAATAGATTCTTTAAAAGGAAAAATAAGCTATAAAGTCGTTAACAAGTTTAACTAGTTAAACTAGGATGATAGGTTAGGGTAGTTCATAAGAAAACAGTTGAGAAAATGTTGTAAGTAAAGATATCAAAATTAATTTGCGTGAAAATAGGATGCAAAGATTTCAATACCATAAATCAAATTTTAAAAACAAAAAGATGAAACATATACTATTATACATAAGAAAGCCAGTATTTAAATACTTTCCTAAATATTTGTAAGCATGCATAACACACGGATAGAGCTGATACAGCTAACAGAATGAAATAAAAAAATTTAGAGCGACAAGTGTCAGGTAATAACCCAAAATATTAACAACTGTAACTTGAAATCAAAGTGAGAAGACTCCTATGTTATTTACAAACAAAAATAAAAAGCTTTGTGCCACATACATACATATGTGTAAAAAGGCTAGAAAATAATGAGCTTTAAAATACAGCAGGGAAAAAAAAAATCACATTTGTTGCATAGTTTTAGAACACAACTGCTAACATGTTTACTTTCTCTGTATTTTGCCTGCTGTTTTCTATCCTGCTCCCATCCCTCTTCTGTTATGTAGAGCTTTGATCTGCAATTAATTCCCCACAGAACAGCCTGCAAGATCAGGGCCTAAGGCCTCAGCCCTATAAAGATTTATGCATACAAATGGTTCAGTATTATGGGAAATAATTAACACCAGCACCTGCTTGATGCTATCATCTGAAAAGTGATCACCTTCTACAACATACACAAAAAGTCTGTGTGCTAGAATAAATCTGTGATTGTTCTGTGATTAAAATAAATGTGCCTGATGGATCCAGTTTGACATGCTTTTGACAGTGATTGAGAGATTAAGAAAACTTGGTTGCATTTACGTAAGGGTTATAAACTTATCTGGACTCGCTGAGGATTACACCACAGATTCTGATATTCTATAGCTTTAGTGTACAATTTTCACAATTTTGTGGTTACAAGGCATAAATCTTACTGGTTTTCAGTAGGCACTTATAGAATCATAGAATCATTAAGGTTGGAAGAGACCTCTAAGATCATCGAGTCCAACCGTCGACCCAACACCACCATGCCCACTAAACCATGTCCCTAAGCACCTCATCTACACGTCTTTTAAATACTTCCAGGGATGGTGACTCAAATGTGTCTGACTACCCAGGCACCTAAACCCATCAGAAGCCTGAGTACTTTCTCAGTTTGTCAGATACAAACACACCTTATTGCTAACTCAGCTCTACAATCCAGTTAAACTGTAGCAGTATTATTGATGCTGTTCTCAATACAAAAGCATCAGAGCCTATTTAGAAGAATTTGTCATTCTTTGAGCAATAACAACTTCCACCATGTCTGTCTACGTCTGTTTGCCTTTGGTCACTGGGTAGGTGAACAAGAGCACATTCCATAACATCATCTATTCTGCAGAAACAAAATGACTTGACAAAATTATTCCATTTATATTTGTTACCTGACATACCTTGTATGATGATTACTGTTTAAGAAAAATTATAATCTTTTCAAAGAAGGGTCATGAACAGCTTGTTAACCGAGTATGATCAGCAGTTGTTTTAAGCTCAAACAGGGAAAGCAATAGGCAGTTTTAAAACTATTTTCAGTAATGAAAAGGCACTAATCTTACAATGAAGTATGCAGCAAGCTAAGATGTGCTGTGAAACAGATGATGTTGAAACAAATGTTGACCAAGCTAAGCCAGTCTTTGAATCAAAAACTGCATTACTCAACATGATTGTTAACAGATGGATTACTGATTAGTGGTTAACAAACCAAAGAGAAGAAGCATAAAGTGAATTTAGTCTGCCATATTTCTACATTAGTAGAGAGTAATTTTTCACAAAACAGATCATGATACAAATTTGGTGATAAAATGATAGTGAATCCAGACTGTCTTACCTAATGTTCTGAGAACACCCTTATTGATCTTCATCACACCCGCAAAAGTTCTCTGCATTTTCTTATACAACCAACTTGCTGAGAGACAGTACTTCAAGATAATCAATTCACCCTTCAAAACTCCTTACTGAAGGGTTGGAGGAGCATGCTAAGCATATGTTTCTCACACCTAACATCTGCAAATCTGTGACATGTAGCAACTGCTTATCAGCCTTGTAAGTGGAAAAATTTTGATTTATGCCTTCAACACACCCACCATAGACAAGAAGATCCAGTCACTATTTCAAAAGAGTATTTTGAGGTTTTTTTTTCTAACATAGGACAGGGGTAATTAGAAATTCAAGAGCTCCTAAGAGTACTCTGAGCAACCATCTCATACACATCACTTGATCTCCCTATCAAAATGTTACTTAAAACAATGAATAAACAGAAGTGTCAAATTATTCACTGAAGATCCTCAAGGCTGCATGAAAGCAAGTTGCTGACGTTAGCAGAAAAAGCAATTGCTTTTTTCCAGACAGCATGGAAATTCTGGCTTACTGATGAGTGGTGGTTACCCATAATAGCACTCAAATGTCAAACAGGTCTCTCAGCTACCTTAACAGCAACCCACATGGGGATTTTAGTCAGCAGCAACAAACTCTAACATCAGAGTTCCCCCATGCTTCCTTTTTGGAGGCTGCCAAAAGTATTCCATACAGTAAAAGGAATTAAATTCCCTTTTGAGGTAAGTCAATATAAAGTCAATATAAAAATGCTAATGTAAAAAAAAAAAAAACACCACAATTCTCCCACTGTTTACCTTGAGATTATCTGAGGAAGACCACTGACCTATTTAAGACAGTGGTCTCCCAGATACCTTTTGGTATCTTCGTAATGACGTATCATTGCTGCAGTTTGATGCATGTATGAAAAATAAGGGAAAGCCTGCACAGAAATAGGCCTGTCATAAAGATCTTTCAAAACAGAATCTGTAGTAGAATCTCCCCTGTTACCACCAGCAATCTCACCAAGGGTTTTGTACAAGACCCTTGCAGAGATCTGTCCTCAGCCATCATTTTTGAACCATGGAAGCTCTGTCCCCCACACTTAGAATCTCTCCTTCAATCAAGGATATTGTAAATGCCCATCATTCAGTACAGCCTTCACTTCTGGCATTTCTAAGGACTGAGCTACACAGCCTCAAACTAAAACTAGACAGCCTCATTCATGAGCAACCTAACTCTTCACATGGCTCCTGAACTCCCACGAGAGTTTGCCATGTACAGAGCTGATAAACAAGACATTTCAGAGGCCCTGCCCTGTGAAGGTGCCCATGTTGGCACCTAGACCTTACAAACATTTGCAGCATAGAAGTCAATTCCTTGAGGTATATTATTTCAAAAACAAATAACGGTGTGCTCTGAAAGTCTACCAACTTTTAACACTATATGGTAAATGGACTATCATACAGAAAGCACTAATGACCGATACAGTACTCCTGAATATAGCCTGTTCCTCTGACTAGCACTTCAAGTGCTGGACAGCAAGTAGATGCTCTCAAATCCATCAAATCCTGTTTTGAGGTGCCTTTGGAGAAAAAAAAAAACAAACAACAAAACAAAACAAATGCAACTGCTTCTTTGAACAAATAAGCCATTTATTGACTCTTGTTTGACCCAGCAGTAATAAAAGATAACCCT
Organism: Pygoscelis adeliae; assembly: GCF_000699105.1. NCBI lineage: Eukaryota > Metazoa > Chordata > Aves > Sphenisciformes > Spheniscidae > Pygoscelis > Pygoscelis adeliae. Next base: position 15,631,547 of record NW_008824986.1, on the reverse strand, counting down.
CACTGTTCTACAAGACTGCATTTATATTTGGATCACTTCTTTAATTTGATATCATTTTAAGATCCTGCTTCTGTACCAGATCCTGAACTAATACAAAGTTCCACAATACTGCCATGTAGATTATACTAACATCTATGATATCAGTCTGGTGCTAACAGCACTGGGAATTAGGGAGCTATCCCGTTGACACTGTTTATAGAACCTTGCCTATTAGGCTCTCGTATAATATAAATGCAACAACATTTCACTTCTGAACAGCTGGGATTTCTTGGTTTGACCCTTATTTTAGCACTTGCTCCTTACTTTGCAGCTTTAAGGAGATTCCTCAGCTTTCCTACTTTTGTTTTCCTGCCTACATGGAATATAATAACAGATTACATACATGATTGAGCTACACAAGGCATCTATCATTTCTGGGTTTATAGCACTTTATGGTAAGCCCACATAAAAGCCAGTATTATTTCTCTCATTGTTGTCTCTTACACAACAATGCAGCTAACATACAACACAAAATGACCGCCATTAATAAAATACATGACTTTGCTGCAAAAACATCACAAAGCCTCCAAAAATGGAGTCCGACTTTGAGACAACACTGAACCACTTACTTAGCTTTAAATCCCAGTGATTGAATTAGACTCAACAAGATACTCTGCTGAACAGAATAGGCTTAAGACAATGCCTAAGTGTTCTCCTCAGCCAGATCCCTAGTGGGCCTGAAAGCTATCCAGGCTCAACGAAGGCAAGGATTAATCATCCTTTTGGGGATACTGACTGTTCTCTAGGTGGAAAACCAACTTTGTTATAAATAATCCTTTTTAAATTAGTTATGGATTGCCCCCAGAAACAACGAAATCTTGTTCTCTGGCTTCTCTCACCCAAAGGGCAGAGCACATTTTGATTAGTGGAACTTGGTCTTTTCCCCTGGTATGCATTCATTTTCCCACAAAAAGAATTGACTCTCCTACAGTGGCAGGCCAAATTATCATCCAAACTTGCAAGTTCTTTCCTACCAAGCATCCTACCTCCCCTCTGGAAAAACATTTACTTGCCCTAGCTTAATGTATTTCAAACATGCACAATTTCACTATGCCAAGACTCTATCTTTGAAAGTCTTGCCTTTTGAATTCTCGTCCAAGAAAACCAAACATATAATTTGCAGTCTACTCACTTGTCTTAAACATAACCAGCAGGGCTTTGGTAGCGAGGGTGCTGCAGTGGTGACTTGTGTAGGAGGTGGTCATGGACTGCATTGTCCTGGTCACAGTTGGTTCCAACTAGCTCAGCAATGGACAAAATGGACCCATTGCACATCAAAACAGAACCAGAGGAGCACATAGCACCTCTTCAAAAACATACACATAAAAACAGGCAGCAAACATGGAAAGGACAGACACTCAGCAGGAGATGCAAGAGACATGCCAGAGCACCAGGGATGCTGAAAAACAGAGGAGAGACAGGAGACAATGCCAGGGCAGGAGAGACACCAAATCACAGGTAAAAGAGAAACAGAAATTATGCCAGGGCAGGAGGGCCAGCAGGGCAGGAGAAATGCTGAGGCAAACTAGCTGCCCCAAGCAGGGACAGAGAGGAGACTCAAGAGCAGGTATGACTCTAAAAGGACTGCGGCCAGCAGAGGAACCCATGGTGAAATAACTGAGGAAGAAAAAAGGAGCAACAAAATGAAAGGAACAACAATGCACTGACCTCAGCCTCCTGCGCCACCCTCGCCTCACGAAAGGTACTGAGTATAATGTGTGGCATGGGAACTGAAGGCCAGAAAGGGGAAGGAGAAATGTCCAGAGAGAAGCTAAGGTGTGCTTCTCCAAGCGTGTGTTTGCTTGCGTTTATTTTCAACACCAGAATCAGTAATTAAAAGTTTATTAATTGCCAATAAATTAAATTGATTGAATCTTCCCTACTCAAAACCGGGTTTTTTGGCCCACAACACTCAGTTTCAGATGGAAGAACAGCTTAACTGCCTCTACCGCTATCTGAACCCATGAACTCTGTGGTCTCAAATTTAATGACTAAAACCACTAAGCCCTCCCCTCCAGTGAGGTCAACAGCAAAAGTTCTCCCATTTCTCAATATAAAATAGCTGCCATCGTGTCTTCAGAGAGCTGGCTCCTACATGCAGCTGGGATGCAAGGAATGTATGGAATTTCACTACTGGGAAACACAGGAAGCCATCAGGCATGGCAGGACTGCACACTGTGTTTGCCTGACTCTTTGGATACGAATATTCGCACCCTCATGTGACCTAAGTACTATTTAAAAAAAAAAAAAAAAAAAAAATCTCCAGCAAACATGCAGTGCCTGAGCTGGCACCTCCTTGGTTATTTTTGCTTCTCTCAGTATCAATGCTGCACACCAAAACTGCAATTTGAAACCTAATATTAAAAATAAATTTAGAAAGAGAAAATACGGAACAAGCAACACCATAAATACATATAATAAAACATATTAATAAATTCATATTAATGAATTTATAAATAAATAAAAATGTAATTCCTTTACAGTTGTTTTGTCTTAGAAAAGTAATAAGACGTTTATAAGATATTCACATACCACTGGATATTTTTTTTGTACAAGTGGAAGTAGTTAAATCCCAAGACTAAGATTTCCCTGTCATAGCTGTGAAACAAAGTAAAAGTAATTCTCTGCTCCAAAGATCTCTAATTCAAATAATCAAGGCAGACAAGAGGAATGTTCTTATCCTCATTTTACTGATTAACACAAGGAGAGATCAAATTACTTCCCCAAGGTCACCTTAAGAGTCTCTAACACAGAACTGTTCTATAGTTTAGTACTTTAACTACAAGAGTATTTTTTTAACATCTGCTACTATGCATCTTTATAAAATGCCTTTTCTGTGGCTTGTACAAGGTAGCACATTGACTTAATCAAAACAAAACCCCAAAGGCCCAGCCCCAAAAGCAAACTGTCAAGCTGAACTAATTTTAAAACTAAGTAAACGGAAGCAAAAAGAAAATAAACCTCCCCAGTCCTCCCCCTCCCAATGTGTGACTGCATAATCTTGTCATGTGCTCCAAAAGTAACAAACTTGGAGACTTTCCCAGGTCACCTGGGGTTAAAAGTTCCAAAGTCATGAGTTCAGACCAAGATTATGTTTCATTAACTACCATGACACTGAAGACAGTGTCAGGACCCAAATCCCATTATTCAACATTTTCTTGATTCACACTGGGAATGTTAAGACTGCAGATACACAGAGCACTGGAGGAGACACTGTTCCAGACAGAGAACACCTTTAAATTAACACACAGGTAACATTTTGCATGCTCTTCAAGGATAATCCCATCTAAAGCGCTTCCATTTACATCAAAAGAAAAAGTTAGACTAAAAGCTGTTTTGGAGACTCACTGCTCTTGGGATATGCGAATGGAAGAGAAGACAAGACTGGAGCTACTGCAAGCATCAAAACAGTCCTCTTGGTCATAACCTTAAGGGGTATCAGTATCGTGCTTTATCAAAAGCATGAAGAAAAAACAACAGAGAACTAAATCTCTCTGCAAGACTGATCTAGACCATAGGCCAAATTATACAGGAAATGTTGTTAAAATTTTGGTGAACTACATTTTCTGTGTTGCTTACTGGGAAAGCCAGCACCAACTGAATACCCACAGAGACAGTTGTGAGAACATATAAACATGATCTAGCCTACTGCAACGTAAGTACCAGTACGTACTATTGGTACTATGTACCTAGTACGTGCCAGCACCTACCCTCCAACAGAATCAGTATGTGAAGAACAGAAATCATAAAGCCTCTGTACCTGCTTCCTTCATCCAAAAAATTTTCAACCCTTCCTCTTTTCTCCTCTTATCCTTCCAAGTGTGGAGAAGTTTGGCACGAATAGATACTAATCCACTTTCATAGGTTTGCCCATGTATGATTCAAACCAAGATCTCATCAGGTACAAAGCTGATCCCCAATATGCTTTCACAGACTAGCAGGTGAATGCTAGGATGGTCGTCTTACCAACTGGTCAAGAAATCAATAATCAGGGCTAAATCTTCAGCTTATGTGAGCTAATGGAGGTAAAAATGAAGCTACAACACTTATATCATCCAGCATCGTGGCTAGCAGGCTCACAATTCACACATCAGGTTTTAAACTGCAGAAGAGAATTAATAACAAGACATGCATATGCATATGTAAACTTTCTTTCTGTTAAAGGATATAAAGGAAGAAAGTTGTCCTTGGATGCACCACAGTGACAATAATTTAGCTGAGTAACTAGATAATAAGGGCTCATAATTGGAAATAGATAAGTACACAGTCAGAGACATGAAAACGTGGTATCAGTCAGACATAATTTAGGAAGCGCCATTTGGTGTCAGCAGAAAACACCCTGGCCTCAGGATTTTTTTTGTGTATGAACTGACCAGGCAGACACTGAAATCATTCTACAATATGAGCATAATGAAGCATGCTAATTTGCTAAAAACTGTTACTAACCATTTTGCACTTCAGTGAATTGGAACTGCATTTTTCTAGTTGAAACCAGCCCCTCCAGTGCCTAGTTAACATGTTTATGAACTGACACTGGACTGAGTGCATTTTCAGCTTGTTCAAACAGTAATTCAAGCAGTGGCTGGAAGGGAGGGTACCAGCTGCACTATACTGGCCTGCATTTTGCAAGTGTATCACTCCAGAGAGTGATATTTGTAGCAGCTTCAAAGTAGCAATAACTCCTGACCTTCTGACTAAAGTGGGGAGGGGGAAGGAAAAAAAAAAAAGCAAGGAACAAACAAAAGAAATAATAAAAAAAGAAAACTTTGTTGGAGAAATTATTTGAAAGTAATAAGGTAGAAAAGCAAAATACTAAACAGGTACTATTCTTTCTCACTCTGCAGCCATGAGATATGAAATATCAGTAATTGTACAACAAAATTAAAAATGGCATTTAGTTATTTTAGTCCATTATCTGTGTGAACAGAAAAAAAAAATTATATCCAACATCAGTATTAATAGCCATTGTAAATAATGAATTAAACCTGATGGGGAGGGGAAAAGGAAGCAATTTAAGCACAAGTCTTTTGCACATTTTCAACTATTTATTGTCAACTTTTCCTGCTATTCTAGGAGGTTTTCTCCCTCCCATTTTTTATAAAAATGACAGGCTTGTTTTAATTTTCTTACAGGTATATGACACCTTTCACGGTGTAAGATGCTAAAATTGTATTTACAGAGTACTCCTACAGTACAGCCCCATGTAACACAAGGAGCCCAACGAACTGAGCATCAGCTGAGTGGGGTGCAGAAACGTATCAAAGGATCAAGACTGAACGCACAGCTAAAAAGGCTACACATATTTTATGTACTCTTCAAGAAAAGCAGCAGCCCAATTTTAAAATGTATCTTAGAAAACAAGCAACAATTATGATAAGCTGAACGATAATACACTTACTCTTCTGAAAAGATGAGCGGCATAGTTGATTCAAACGATTCTGAAACTTGCCGTTTCCAGGATTTGGGGTGAAACTGCTACTTAAATCATCCCTGGTATGGCTTACTGATACTGGTAGCAGGTCAACAGTTCACCACTGACATTATAAAAATGAACTTGTAAATCTGAAGTAATGGATCTCAAATCTGTTAAGTAGCCAATACTATTTATGCTGGGCCAGTGCTTTTCATCAACAAAAATTATCAGTAGACTGTACGATGGTTATGACTATAACTCTCTTGATACATCTGACATGCTATGGCAGGCTATTGAGGCATTTGTTCTGCCCTCTTCAATCTAAACATCTATGAAGCTAAATTCACTCAATTTCATTTACATCATTCAAAAAATCTTAATGTGGGTGTTCAGAGTTGAAAAACTGCTCATTCTTGCTCAATATTACTATTTCTTATTTGTTTCTTCCCTAGTTTGAATTTATCCCACATTATCTTTTACAGAGCCCTCGAAAGTAAAGAACACAGATCCTCCTCTTCACAAAACAGAGACTGAGTCTGAATCTATCTGTGATAATGTAATGCTCCAAAACCACATTCAATTCACTGCTCAAATACAATTCAGAATGTGTTTCACATCTTCATAATGCAATAAATGATACAGATCACTATTACTGCAAGGAAAGACCCCACAACCATTTCTAAATTTTTTGGCTAGTAAATGCTTCATAAGGAGGCTTAAAATGTTATTTCTAGGTAACTGAAACTGATACCTAATTTACTGCTGCAAAATTCAAACATTACGCAAAAATCTCATATAATCCATTTTTTCATTAAAATAAATGACCCTCTCAAGTCCAGACTTGCTAAATATATCAATGTTTATCTTTAAAATTTTAAGCTAACTGCTTTGGTGGTCAAAGCTCTTTGAACTGTAGCAAATACAGGTAAAAAACAGTCAACAGCAAACTTGGGTTAAATCACATGAAAAAAAAAAATACACGTACACACAGAAGGAACCCAGCTGTGCAAACACTCTACATTAGGCGTGTTGCAGATTCTACCCTTATTAAAACACGTACAAAGATAATCAATACAATCCACTGCAGGTTTTGACACATCACTTTTATAGAAAGGAAAACAGCAACTGTCAATCAAAGCATGCTTCATTTTAAATTTGAAGGTTTAAACCTCAGGTGATTATGGCTGGCACATTAGGTCATTTCAGCTCCAGTCTATCAATAAACATAATTACCTTTTTCTTTTACCATGGCAAACAAATTTTCTTCGTAGTGGAAGCAGGAAGAATTAGCTGAAGTAATTTAAACACAATCTATTTTCCAGCAGTGTTTGGCTGAAGTGGATTAAAAAAAACTCCAGATAATTGTCTTCCTCAGTCAGATTTCCCACAAGATCTGATCAGGTCCGATTGCTTGCCACTGTCTCTTTTCTTCTTGTGCCTCTTCTCCCACTGTGGTCTTTTCCTATGGCTAATGGCAGCTCATACCCTGCTTGTGGACTCTGCCCCTTGTGCTGAAACAACCAGCTACAGCTGCCGCTGTAGAACAAATGCTGAATTCCACCGTCCCTAATTTCCAGCCACTGACACCACCTTGCATTCCTCTGCCCTCGCAGAACTGAGCTGGCAATGTAATTTGCTCCCAAATGACTGGCAAAAGGCTGCAAGTGAGAAGATGTGAGAGAGAACAGGAAAGCGGTTCAAACACACGCAGAAAGCTGAAGTGGTATTTACGAGTTTCCTATTATTTTATTTACTCAAACAGAGCCAAGATCAAGGGGGGAAATACAACATGAACACGGGCAAGTGCTGAGGCAGGATGCGGCACAGTGGCTTTTCTATGGTGAGCACTGTTTATCCACTCCTGGTTTTACTTTAAAGCTGTTACCAAATGCCAATTACTAGACCACAAAACATGCTAATAAATAGTCTCTCAATGCCTTCTGACCATAGTACATAAGAGAGTAACATATAATCTGTGCAAGCTGGGAATACCGACTCTATTCACTACCTTGAAATAACAATAAAAATAATAAAAATGAGAACTGTCACCACTCAGTGAGCACCTGGGTTTAGAAGCATAGCCAGGGAGTACCACAGGCAACGTTTTTGCTGTGAGTCAAGGTAAGCGCTGGATTCTGAAATACCAAATAATTGTAAACTACAACTCCTCTTACATTATTCCTTTTGAGATTATAGCCATAAGTACTCCTGGAACTGAGAAGAGAGTAGCGTACTGAAACAGCAGCACTTACACGTGAATTTCACCCCACAACACACCCCCAACAGGACAAAGCAGCAGTGTTGAATCTGGGCATCAAACTGACCTTTCAATTTATGGTTTTCCAGTCAGTAAGCTGATGTTAAAGAACAAACAAACCAGCCCTTTACAATATTGCCAAGTCTCATCATCTTATAGCAAGATTCAGAATATTTCTGTTTTCTATTAGAAGATACAGGTCAGAGTCAGGTGAAAAACAAAGCTTTTCTTTTATAAGCATACTTTTATTCACAGTTATGAAGAAAAGCTTGGAAATATGATTAATCAAAATCCTGAATGCCCAATAAAAACCACTTAACATGTATTCTTTTTAATACATATAGACTGCCAGTATCAAGATTTTGGGGAACCTCTATCACTGCTACTATATGCCACTTTTTCCTTATTTATAAATGACTTCATTCCTCATTTTAGCCAGCTACCAGTGACTTCGCCAATACAAATCTACACCATCATGCCTTTGGTTGGACAGCAAATTTTAGTATTTGTGGTTTAGAGGTGGAGAAAATGACTAAGGGAAATGAATTGACTTGCCAAAGACAGAGGTGACCTCAGTAGTAGAGAACTGGGTCAAATATAAAGATATTCTGGGCTAGATTATGGCCAGATTCATTGGGCTACAGCTTCAACTTGACCACAACCCAGTGCAAAATGTGCTTTAGGTTACATGATGGAGGTGCAATTACATTTATACTGCACCCTAAAGCAAAAGCTATGTTCAGCCCAGAGTTGGAGGAACCCCTAATTTTTGAGAGCTGAACTTGAACTGGAGCTCACACCTCCACAAGGGAGTTCCTTCTCAATGCTACTACATGTAGGGAGAGAGAAATTAATGTAAAGAAACAAGCTGTAGGCATCAGCCAGACAGAGCAGCAGATGGCTGATACCTGCTGGAAAAAAATCAGAGCATGCACGCAGCGTTAAAAATATATGCAGTAAATAAATTCTAAATGTTTTGTATAAATGCCACCCAGAATAACAGAAAGAAATGAAACAAGCCAGTCTGCCTCACCCAAAAGATCTCTCTTATTCAGTGACATTCTTTAATAAATAAATAACTGAGAGAGAGAGACAGAGATTCAGGCACATGCATGGAAAAAAATAGTTATTCTATTCTAACAAATCTAGGCTGGCTTTCTATTGTTAGCAGTCTAACGTGTAAGAGAAGCACAGCCCAGGCAGTCTGACATTCTTGCTTCTATGACTCAGTGTGCTACTATTAATAGCATTTGAGGCTCAACTGGGGAGCCAGGCTGAACCCCACCAACACTGAGGCATAATCCATTATGTCACATTTCTGACACATCAGAGATGTCAGGTTGTAACTCAACCTGGCTGTGTTATTTTTCAAACGGTATTTTGTAAACAGGTAGGGGACGGTCTCCTGAAAGGGGCACATCTGACCTTCATTCATAAATATTTGATCTGATGTGCAGAGCACAGTCTATGGATATACACGCATGGACACTGTTAACCCCTTCCTGTGATCCTCAGACACCCTCAGAAGGCTTGCAATGATTATCATTCATTTTTTGTTCCAGCAGCTGCTGACACAGAAGCTGCCTGCCGGTATCTGGACTTTCTGTTCTCCGAGTTCATTACCTCCATTTTTCACATGTGCTAGAGATTAGCACTGCTGTATCTCATCTCACCCGTAACTGAACAGAAGCCTTTCCTCACATCGTTCAGCCATGGAAAGCCGCAATGTTAGCCTACAGCATGCACATAAAAATAAATTTAAAAATACAGACTGCAGTATATTATACTAGAGATTTAGGAGTCAAATGTCATTTACTCCTGAGTAAAGAGATACAAAGAGCAGATGTTGGTATTGTAAATAAAATCTTTTTACACCAGGATGGTTTTTGGTTTCAGTCTCATTGTTTTAAGCCGGAAGACTAAAATTTACCCTGCTGTACAATTCAGAATCTACTCAGATATCCTAAACTGGAGATGGAAGAGGAATAGATAGCAATTCTAGAAACAAACCCCTGGTACTTACTGTTATTTAGAGGTGCATGTTTTAAAGGAAAGCAAAATAACCTTTTGCACTGTACAAATTAAATAGAGAGTCTCCCTTGAACACACTGTGGGTGGAAGAGTCACAATGAGTACACTATAGCTAAACAACGTGCTTATGTTGCTGTTATCGTCTGGTGAAAAATATCTTGTGCATTCAGCAG
>NW_008824986.1:15614071-15621528 GCF_000699105.1 Pygoscelis adeliae | reverse complement strand
TGTTGCTCTTTCTTGTACCTTGATAATGTTGAAAAAGCATGTGTAAGATATGAAAGCAGTTTAGCCATGATTTAAGATTTGTTATTTTCATTTTAAAAGCTGGCTTTCATATTTTTATCTTGCTCTCATTCTTCACAGATGAGATCATGGCTTAGAAGTATCAGCTCACAGTTTTTATACAATTTCTTCAAAACTGACTGATATCTCTTGTTCATCAACCAATGAAGGACACAGGCTGCTAGAAAACAGAAAGGGAAGGGGAGAAGTTGTTCTATTAAATAACATCCAGGAAAATACCCTCTGTTTAATGTCCTTGCTTCCGGAAAAAAGCCTGGCACAAACAGTTTTGACAAGAAAGCCTGCCACAGGCTTCCACAGCTTAACCACTGTACAACCTAGGTCAATCGTCATCACTTCTATAAAGTCTTGATTATGGCATTTTGCAAAATGCTCCCTTCTCCAGAAAGGAAATGCTGCTCTCTCATGACCTGCTCTAATTGTTATCCTGACTTAACTGTGCCTGCTCAGAGGAAAACCAATAATGTCAACATGGGATTTCTTGCAAAAGACCTGTGACCCAGCAGTTGTCCCAGTGCCCTGACGGGAAAGCCTACATTTGCCAGTTTTAGCATTCTCAAAAGCTATACGATTAAGTATTTCCTGGCTTCTGTTTCTCCTGACCATACCCTGCTCCAGCAGTCTATTCCTCTGATGCCTCTCCCTCAGCCACTTGGACAACTGACACAGTTTCCGTCTTTTGAAAACAGCTCAAGCAGCAGTGCTTCTTAAGGACTGTAGTATAAAAGAAGGCAGGCAACTGACTCAGGCAAAGTTTATGACATCGGTGCAGTTTTTGAGATCCACCCAGAAACACTGCTGAGCAGAATTCAGCCTGTACCTGACAAAACTGTTTCCCACACTAGGTGTATATAGCTGGGTGTTTGCTCCTGAAGAAAGACATAAGGTGTTTAGTAAGGCTGCTCTTGCACGTGTTGCTCTTTTGTCTCTCCAGGTTCTTACAGTACCCTTCAGTAGATCTACTAGTCTTCCCAAGCCTGCAGGCAAGCTGCAGGGGAAGTTCCCCTGTGGCAGTCATCCTATAGCCTTTCCATACCCTCCACACAGTTTTTGCTCTGTAATGACTTCATACTGCAGCTTGTGCAACGGTCTTAGGCTACCAACCTCTCCTTAACCCCATCTCCTCACCACACTGCCCTGTGTGGAACCAGCAGAATGTTAAGGAGCTATGAAGGCCCCCCAGACTGACCTTACCACCTCAGACCCTCTCTGTTGCCCTATCACAAGTTTTAAACAGTCTAGAGAGCGTAACACAGACCCACTGGAGAGGAACATGGTTCTTTCTTAGGACGTACTACAGTCCTGCAATCCTACATCTTGGGATAATCACGTTATCCTTACTGAAAAGGCTGATCCTCAAGCAAATACTGCCCGATGGCCTGGGTCCTACCCACAACTTTTCCGCTATGCTAGGCTTTTCTTTATAGTCTATGTCACCCTATTTTGAATACAATCAGTCTGTAATATCGGTGTTTACAGTCACGTGTCATCATTCTTTTAGAGTAAATGAAATGAAAATTTACAAAATACATCACCTGATTCAGCAAAATAATAGTGTATTCATACTGATCTGCCAGGATTTGGGGGTTTAGTGCTTTTTTAATACAACGATTTAATATTCTTTCATATTCAACTCCTCAGGAATAAAACATTTCTCAGGTTTTGACCTATTAAGAGGTCTGAATTTCTTAAAACAAAATTTGATTTTCTGAGGTTCTCACAAGCAAGATTTTCTTAGTAGGCTGCTATTCTGTGTAACAGTAATAGTCTGCAAAATACAGATAAAACAGTAAGGAATGTCTAATTTATTGCGAGACAAAATAAGGAAATAAGGACACTTGGCTTTGCTCTAAACATTAAGAAGCCTATACCACACACACACTTATGCAAAAAGCACCTGAAACCTCCAGATCATCTTATCTTTAGAAACAGATGAGAAAAGATGGTTACATTATACTTCTTTGCAGTGGCCCCAAAAATATACAAAGCTCACTGCTGGGTTATCTTCTCACTGTAGGTATGTACAAACATTTACCTCTGAACACACATTTATATTATTGATATAACAACTGGCTTCCAAACTGCTTATGTTATTGCTACTCCTTAGAAAGGAGATCATGCTTTCTTAACACCTGTGTGAACTTTTATACTATGCACACATACTTGGCACTGAACTGAGATATACTACAGTAATATGCTGCAGTGACAGTGGTTTAAACTCAGTATTTTTTTAAAGAACTACCATATAAAATCATCACTATTCACCTGCTATAAATTGAATTAATCTAGCCAAATCATGATCGCAACCAGTACTGTTGCTGATAAAAATATGAGTGTACTGTCAGTAACCATGACTGACAGTACACTCATATGGCCAGTAACCATGACTGACAGTAACCACAATTACTGCTAAAAACTGCAAATAACTTGCACAAAGGCCGGAATCCCCAACAGGAAAGCATTTATGCAAGTGTCATGCTTTACTGTGCATGCCTAAGGTTAAGGAGATTTGATACCGATATTGATAATCCACTTCAGAATTGGATTAACTCTGCGGAATATCGCCCACAGCCTGTCTTGGGAGTTTTTGCCTCAGTGAAATCAGCATGAATGCAATAAAGACTCAGTAGTCTAAAGAGTTTCTCTATGAGAGGTCCATGAAACACCAGATCGAAGCAGCTTCCCACCAATCCGTTAATTTGCAGAGCAAAGAAAAAAGTTCTTTGTTTTGCAATCTCGAGAGACATGACAGAGTATCTCACTAAGCATTAACCTTTAGTGTATGCCTCAGCAATACAACATACAGCAAGGCATGCAACAATGCAAGTCCATGATCCCTGAAGATGAGGCAACCCATCATGTGGACACTGGATATATACCACCCTTACATTTAAACTGGACTAATCAATTTTCACTGTGCCAAATGACAAATTCCTTCTCTTCTGATTCCATATTAAACTATAAATAGGACTCTAAAAAAAGGCACCTAAATCTGTCCTGCAAATGTATCATCTCACTCCCAACAGCTATTTCCCAGTCCAGTGTCCTATCAAATGAACCACAGAGGACCTCAAAGAAAAGATAAAAATATGCTTTCCAAGTAGATACGACTCGACTACCTAGTGTAATATTAATATATTCAAACAAGCTTTTACAACAAACACTTTTTTTTTTATCACCTCACTCCAGCTTCTGGAGCTTTTTTATTAGTGGATCTTCGATTTTATCTGCTAGCTGGGGAGGTAATTCGCTTCAGTATGTAAAAACTTGTATATTTGAAGCTTTCTTTTAAATTATTTGTTGCTGTTTCAATAGTAGGATCATCATAAAAATACTAAGCAGACACACAACAAATTGATATTCAAAACAGAGTAGGCATAACTGATTCCAGCATCTGCACCGACTGCAATTTTTAAAAGATAACTACAAAAGCTATTTTGCTGCTGCTGCTCTGTAAGAAGGTTTGCTCACAGTTAGTTTACACCAAACCGTATGGCTTATTGCCTCTGCTCCAAAGGAAAGAGTCACATATTTTAAAGGAGAGTTTGCCAACTTAAAAAATAAACAAACAATATTGAATCTTCCAAGTATTGATGTATACTGTATAAGCTAATTGGGTTTATATTTTTGCATTTTACCGGTTAATGCTTCTATGTTTTACATCGGAAACAGCACAGACAGCTCCACCATCTAATTCACGTGGTAACAAACCAGTGATAAACATTCCCTGGTACCATAGCGTTTCTGCCTCCCACCATAAAGACCTGCTCTTTAAAGGAAAATAACTGAAAAATCAAAAGCAGGATAATGCAAAAACTGTAATCACAATCTCCCATTCTAACATTGTCTTCTTTCCCTCTCAGTTGCACCTTGTCTGCATCGCCTGGGTGACGAACATTCCTGGTTCCCTTTCTTCCCTTCTCCTCCCAATAACTATTTGCCCTTTTACTGAAAAAATCCCACAGAGGTCTACCAAACGTCTATTATTCCCTCAGACTAAAAGCCACTTTTAAGTGGTCCCTGTATACAAAAGTTTACTTATTGATATCCCCACCTCTCAGACATAAAGGAGGAGAAGGAGCCAACAGCAATATTCATCCTCTCCTCAACCAGTACATGAGGGACGTATGGGAGTGGATGAAGCAAGGGAAGAGGCCACGTACCAAGCTTCTCTCTCCTCTTCTACTCCCTCCATGCCCCAAAGTCAAAGTCGGAGTGAGCAAGGACAGCCGTTTCCTGGGCCCTTCTCTCTGCTCTGAAGTTTCCCCACTATTTCACCTTTTGGATAAACAGAGCAGGCCCAAGCAATGGCTTTCAGAGGAGAAGAAATAGCCATTTCTACTTCTCTTTTCCCCATCCCAGTGCCACCAGTATTTTACCCACTGGCAAAAAGGCTAGAACTTCTTCAGCTTGCAACCAGCTTCCATTGCAGAATTACCTGTACCTTTCCTGCTTGCAAGAGGCTGTGGTGGCTCTGAACACCCACAGACCGCGGTAAGAGGGGCTGCTCTCTTGCCACTTGAAGCTGTGGAGGGCAAGCCACACCTGCTGTCCTGCTTCAACCCTGCCCAGGAAGGGGACTGCATTTCTCTCTCAGTTGTTTGATTAAAATACCAAGGTTATACAACTGCAAACGACGGACATAGGAGAGGAAGTTTCAATCAGATACAGAACAAAAGCAAGACTCCCTGTAAACAACAGTGGGGGATGTGTAGCCACAATACGCTCCGTCCAGTCAGAGCTGCCGGCACCCTGTCAGTATTATGGAGTTACAGAGCAAGTAAGATCTTTGCTTCAATTCCCCTTAACAACCTTCACATTACCGCTATTGCCTATGCATATAGCCACAGTGGAAACCACAAAATTTGCATTATTTCTTTCTACTTAAAGCTGATTTAGCTCATCTTTCTTGCTAGCATCTAGTAACAGTAGGAACTGCAATCTTGTTCTTGTTTATTGGATAACAGATAACAAAGAATTTAGGTGGAGAGGAAGCAGTGAGCCCTACAGAGGTGAATTCAGTTGCTCTAAACGATGCTTCATAAATGCAGATTAATATTAAACCATGGATGTTCTACTAAGCAAATTAGCTTGGATTGATCTCGAACACTGGCAACCACTTGTCCCACAGCGAATGGAAATCTGGAACAGGAAGCCAAGGGTTAAGAAGACATTAAATGTGCAATTATTTTGAGTAAAAATGTGGCAGTGATTAAATTGGAGTAGAGATACCGCAAACGGGCAGAGGATGAAGAACTGGTCCTAATTGATCACTTTTTCTTTTTAAATTTAATTTTAAAAAAAAAAAAAATCAAGCTAACTGTGCATATTTACAGAAGCAAAGATTATTAGGGCCTAACACAGACAGGGAGTTTCAGCTATACTTCTTACTCAAACACAAAACCACTACTCAGTATTTTTCACAAGCATATTTATCTGTGCTTCTCAGGACAATGCAGAACACATCTCCATTTGACAACCTCTTATTCATCTGAAGATTGACTAAATCCCTCATTTATCTCCACTCTTCCTAGACTGTGCAAACCTAATTCTATTAATCTTTTCTCATAAGTCTTCTTTCCTAATACTATTCTCACAGCCTTCTACTACTTTCCCTCCAATTTATTAGTATTTTTCTCAAAATGCAATGTCCAAACCTAGAGACAGTATCCAGAAGAGTTCTCTTCAGTAACAGGAACAGAGAAAAATTATCTACCTTGCTGTACATATCTCCTGCTAACACACCCCAGAAAAGGAATGGCTTTTTTTGCAGCAGTATTATACAGTCTATCTATATTTATATTGTGATAAGTATCATTAACCTCCATACACTTTTCTGGACTAGTGTTAGTTATTTTCCATTTCTTATCTGTGCAAGTCCAACACTTTACACTTTTAGTCACTGAAATTCAACTGCATGATTTCAAACCATCTAGCTGACTTATCAGGACTATTCTGAATTCAGACATTGTCCTGCAGAAGAATGACATAACGCTCCTAAACCTGGATTACCACAAACTTTAAAAGCATGCTCCCTATTCAATCACGTAAGTCAGCATTATAAAAAAAACAAATAAATTTATAGGGACTGAAGCCAGGAGAGATCACTCACTTGAAGGAATCCATTTGAAAAGCTATCAAAAAGAACCACCTCATCTGAAGTACATGAGCAGTCTGTTCAGCACCTCTCAGCATCTAAAGAGTACCACCTACTACAATGCCAACAGAACCTGTGTTTTTCTCTCTGTATCACCACTTGCCACATTCAAGATTGCTTAGCTTTGGACACCTGACAAGTTCACACAGCACCATTAAAATCCTTTGGCTGTAGGTCACATCAAATACACATTCTGTGGGGAGCTACTATGAATACCATTAGGAGGTAAGACCAAAGATTAAAACAGGAATTCTTTTTTTTCCATCTATGCCCTCCTTGTTTCTGTCCAGGTAACAACAGGGACTAGTGTTAAAAGAAACTGCAGTCTTCAGCGTGATCTTGGGCACTCCTTGGTACTAAGAATGGAAAATGGCAATGGGGCACAAAACAGTGCCTGTCTGTTTCCCTAGCTGGGGGCTCTAGCTTTCTTGCCATAACACAGCAAGAAAACCTTACCGATGCAAGCAAGCTGATATGTGGGAACTTAGATGCAGAACAGTGGGCAAAGATTCAAATGTTTATGCTGCAGCTAGTATTTTATAATTGGACCTTTTATTTCAAATCTGTGAAGCCCATTCCTCTCAAGAACACTCTACCTCTGTGTCTTCTCTCACATCACCATGTTGATCTCTTGGACCCCTCCTCCCTGCAAACATACACACAGGAAAAATCAGACCTTCTTTTCCCTAGAGCCCCATTTCTCATAGAATAGAATACGATAGACTATTTCAGTTGGAAGGGACCTACAATGACCATCTAGTCCAACTGCCTGACCAATTTAGGGCTGACCAAGTTAAAGCATGTTATTAAGGGCATTGTCCAAATGCCTCTTAAACACTAACAGACTTAGGGCATCAACCACCTCTCTAGGAAGCCTGTTCCAGTGTTTGACCACCCTCTCAGTAAAGAAATGCTTCCTACTATCCAGTCTAAACCTCCCCCGACACAGCTTTGACCATTCCCACATGTCCTATCACTGGATACTAGGAAGAAGATATCAGCAACTCCCTCTCCACTTCCCCTCCTCAGAAAGCTGTAGAGAGCAATAGAATCATAGAATCATTTAGGTTGGAAAAGACCTTTAAGATCACCAAGTCCATCCATTAACCTAACACCGCCAAGTCCACTACTAAACCATGTCCTGAAGCACCACATCTACACGTCTTTTAAATACTTCCAGGGATGGTGACTCAACCACTTCCCAGGGCAGACTCTTCCAATG
>NW_008824986.1:15575164-15613594 GCF_000699105.1 Pygoscelis adeliae | reverse complement strand
CAGCCACTCTTCCCCAAGCCTGTAGTGTTGCATGGGGTTGTTGTGATCCAAGTGCAGGACCCGGCACTTGGCCTTGTTGAATCTCATACAGTTGGCCTGGGCCCATCGATCCAGCCTGTCCAGGTCCCTCTACAGAGCCTTCCTACCCTCAAGCAGATCAACACTCCCGCCCAACGTGGTTGTCATCTGCATACTTACTGAGGGTGCACTCGATCCCCCCGTCCAGATCATTAATAAAGACATTAAAGAGAACTGGCCCCAATACTGAGTGCTGCTTTAAATTAAGACTGTTGCATAAACAGTTACTAAACTCATACAGGAGGTCGGTTAGATAATACGGTATATACCTCCCTTCCCTCAGGTGTTGAATCCAAAGAGTAATCAGTTTGGAGGGGTGCATAAGGTGTCATCTGTACAAGTGACAGATGACAGTATCTCATAGAAGAAGCAACACCACACAGTTCCAAGCCAATTTTCTCTTTAAAATTCCACTGCTCTTTTGCAACCAACTTTCAACTTTTGCTAGTCCTGAATATCAGACATTTTTCCACAGAATCCTTTGTATCAGAGTCTGGCCTCCAGAGGATCAAAGCCACATGCTGAACCAGGCCTTCTAGGCTAAAACAGATTTTGTTGCAGCAAATAACGCAGCCGGCAATCCCTCTTGTGGGAAGCAGTCCCTTACCACCTCCCCTAGAAACAGGAGGGAAGGTGGCTTATCAGTCTTTGGCTAAATGAACTCAAGGGAAATGCAGAATGTGGGTCCTTTCAGTGATTCAAAGCCTCTTTTGAACTCTTTTTTTTTTTTAAGTTTTCTTTAATTTTTAGAGTACTTTTAACTGTCAGTATCATGCCACTATTTAACCTGATGAGACAAGTTTAACCTCCAACATTCCCCCTATGAAGGGCATGGAATTTCATGATACGAGTGCTAAGTAAAAGCAAGTCACGGGTTAAATCGGCGAGACTCAAAAGACTCACTTCCTGAATACTAAATAGCTCTGCACTTGTTGATAATTCCTGACCTTCCAAAAACCTAAAATATGGGCCTTTCCTGATGGTTATGATTCCACTTATGAGCAGCAAGGAAAATATTTAATGAGTCTCCACATGCCTTGAACGGGGTAATTTCTAATCTCTGTTTGTAAAGCCAAATACAGACAGCAAACTGTCTTTCAGCAGGGTATATAAGCTGCTAAATCTTGCAGTACTTGAGGCACCATAATCCCCAAGCAGGCACATGGCCTAAGAGACAGACTCGTGCATTTTGCATCTTAAAGTCACATACAGCCAGGCCGTTTTCAATAACAATTCCACTATTTTTGTTCTAAGTAGGCGAGATTCTGATTCCAATTGTTGTAATTTAAGTAAAGCTGAGACACCAGACACCTTGCAACCTTTCAGCTAGCGTTATTCATGGCACTGGAAAGCAGGACCACAATACCCATTCTATTGATTAGTAGCACCCAAATTGTAGGATGAAAGGAAAAAAAGCCCCGGTGGTTATTTGCATTATCTATTGCAGCACAATGCTAATCAGAAGCTGTCCCACTATCTTTGTGATTGCTTACAAATGAGTGAAGAACTGCAAAATTCCAGATTTCTAGATTGATTTAAGCCCCACACAAATTAGAAGAAAATTGCACCTGTACAAAAAGGTGGCTCCCAGCCTGCTACAATGGCAAAGAATTCCTTTGGAGTCCTACATGGATTGATCATATAGCTGGTCACTGTTCATTCAATTAATTTTCTATCCTAAATTATGATTTATAAAAATTGCTAAATGGTCTGTAGAAGATTTCTCCAGAATACCCATGTGAAATGCTGGGGGGGCTGGCAAGGCAGAGTGATAGTTGCTTTTTCTGGTTCATAGCCATATTATATATTTGCCTCAAGTTTTAGCAACACCTTAATTAAAATTTTAGTTTTAAAATAATTGATTACTCAGAAGCAGTAACTATCCGAAACAGCATATGGGTTTTGGCCAGTATTACTCTTACAGTGTGAAGTTCATTGGGTACAGAGCTGACTGGCAAAAAGCTATCTGCACAGAAGAAAAAGTGTTATCTGGCACCAACGAAAGACAAACTTGAAAGCAGATCTTTGGAAAATACTTGCCTACCATATACAATCGCCCAGCATTAACATTTTGAGGAGCTGAGCGGAGTGACAAGTATGTAGGTGTTTTCTTGATCTGCTAAGTACAGGCAAAATTCCAGCACATAAGCAGTTTGGGTTATCAAAACTGAGGTCCATAAAGCAAGTCCTAGAAGAGAGTATCTTTGAAATTTATCTGAAAGCTTCAGATCAACATTTATAGTCAATTTCATAAATTGGAGCTTCCAGAAAACTTTTTAATTTTTAACGGATTGTAACAAATCAGTTAAGCTGATGAATGCCAGATATAAGTCCTTCCACCACTGATAGCTCTATGAAGGAATAAACCAGCGTTCAATATTAATTAAAAACACAAACTAAATTTTAGGAACTACTGGGAGGAACAAAGAGCATTTTTATGACCCTGTACATATACCCCACGTTATGCTACATGTTGAATATGGTTCTATTCCCTAATTTTTCAAGGGTTATAGTAGAATTAGAAAAATAAAGGTAAAAAGGATAATCAAAGGCATGACTGGCTCCTGCACAAAGAGCATCTCAATAAATTATGACTGCTTATCCTGGAAAAGGAGGTAGCTGGATAAAACATACAACAGAAGTCTATTAGACTCAAGTGACAAGAAGAAGGTAAACACAGAAAAACTTTTAATCACCTCTTCCAATTCAAAAATGAGACAGCTTCAAATGAAACTACTTGGCAATAGGTTTAAAACAAACAAGAGGGAATATAGTTTCATAAAACACATAGGAAAGCTCTGAAACACACTACCACAGGATGTTGTGCTTTCAAAAGATATTTTTCTAGCTTAAGTACTTCTGCAGATTAAGGCCCCCTTTGTCCCAGGACGGCCACATAGAGAGAGCTGCACCTATATCCATCAACTACTTTTTACTATTCAGATTCTAATTTGGCTTTTTATTCTTCTTTCCCTCCTCTCTGTCAGTGATAAAATATCTCTCCACACCTGAGCACACTTGCTGTCATAAAGCATCTTGCTGCTACACAAAAAATAAGCTAACTGTAAAGCAATTTAGCCTATTCACCAACCAAAAATCAAGATCCGATGCCTATCCTCACTTACCCAGATCCTCAGGAGTGTCAAAAAACCGCTCGCATAAGTAGTAGTCATCTGGACTCAAGTAGGGCAGTTGCTTCAGCAAGCTCTGCTTAGGAATGAGATACAAGACCTCTGCAATATCCCCATCCTCAATAAGTGACATCCTTTTGACTGAATTTTGGAATTTCACCTTTTCCAGCACCAATTCTTCAGTTTTACTTGATCCACACAGCTTCCCAAAGCTGTTTAAGATGGGGAAAGACAGCATTTCTATTCGGAAGAAGCTAGGTAAAGCAACCTGTAGTGCATGTAGTCACTTGCAGCACACTGCCCTTACCAATCCTTCTCTTTTTCTCTTAGCCAGCAAAGGAGATTAAGGAAGATACATTTTTAGTGATTATCTTCAAGAGATTATGACAGTATGCTTGATCAGGTGACTGCCATCTAAAACTATTGTAATCAGTTGCAACTCATCCCTGGGAATACAAAAAATCAGAAGCAAAACCATAAAGAGTATCTGAAAATCAGATTAATATTCAGGACAAGAGAAAGAACGTAACTGAGGTATATAAGAGGATTAGTTTAAAATAAAAAAACCTTGCTATGTCTCATATCTTATTATGGAAGAATCATCATCATCATAAGCTACAAATGCACATCTGTGCATTTAATCTACCATGCTCCTCTTCCATGCCAGGTCTGTACGTGTGCTACGGTGAAAAAGTTATAGTAAAGGTAGAGCACGTTGCTCCTCCTTTTTGAGGAACGTACAAAGGCTGGCTAGCACTACTTCATAAGCAGATTTCTTTGGAGAAATCCTTTCTGCAGCTTCCACTGCCTATTCCAAACAAAAGCACTTAAGCTTTCCCCTAACTATTAAGGATTGGTTCGCTTGTGCTCTTTCCTCTCCACTTTCCTGTGTAGCTGACAGGAGAAGCTTTGCAGATACTGTGCCAACCCTTCCTGCTTCACTTACAAGAAGTATTTACATTAATCCAATTCCAGTGACTTGCTAATCTAATCATCTAATGAATATTTCTCCCTGGGTAAAGACAGAGTTAATCATCAACAGGGCACTGGAAAGTCACAGGAAATTCCAAAGTGAAGGATAAAAAAAACCCCCCAACCTAAAACAACATTCATCATCTGTAAGGGAAAGTTACAGGTAGACCCCACACCAGGACCTGCTCAGGGACAGCTTCAGATTCTTTACTCAGCCAAACTCCTAGAGGCAACTGCGCAGACAGTGTTTGGCCCAGGTTTTCAATTCCCTTTAACACACAGAAGTTAGCTATAGCTGCAAAATGACCTGGTGCAATAATTACACTGCTTCCAGTAAGGCTTTTGCTAAATTAGAAGGCGAAAAAAACCACCAATAGGCTTACTGAGCACAGTGAGAAACTGTCATTTAATTCTTCCCTCAAAACCCAGAGTTCAAATACTACCTACGTATGGGGACAGGCTTTGAAGAGAAGACTGCTTTATTTACTATTTTAAAGAGAAAATATCACCTCACAAATCCAGACTTCAATCATCTCTTATTACACACCTCCTATGAGGTCAATTGCTTTTTATTTTTCAAGTAGTACGGCTTCTATGTTATCTTGAAAACAAGCCCAAAATCACAGTTCCCCATAACCAGCCATTCTCCTGGGTTTTATAATCAATCATGGACATAGCGGGACAAAGCCAGAACAAATCTGCACCACTGTACTAATTTTAATGGGGTGATGCTAATGTATATTTGAGGAAGAGCTGTCTCAATAAATATAGCAATTTGAGTTCTGCCTTAGAGTATCTTCTATCAGATCAGAGATCTCAGCAAATGCTGTAAGTATTCCCCCTAGGAAATTAAGCTTTGCAGCAGTTTTGCAATCTCTCACAGATTTCACAACCTACTGGCCTGCACACCACAGCCACTCAGTGAAAAAGACAGATCTTCTGAAACTCCAAAAGCTTCTACCACTTCAGCTGAAGGTGGATCACCATTCTGTGCTTAAAGCAGAGGGATGACTCATAGGAGACGGCTGGATGCACTCTAACACAAGCATCTCTCAGCTTAGTATAAGAGTATCATTTGTTGCTGGATAATCGGTGAAGGACGTTGACACCTGACAACAGCAGTGCCAACTATCCAGCCTCACCAACACGTCAAGGTGGACTTTGCTCTTTGAGGTATGTGAGGCAAAAACACACATTGCCCTGATATTAACTCTGCTGCAGAAGTTAATCCTCAGAAAGGAGAAAGGTGAGCTCTGCAGTAACTTTTTAAAGTGTTGCAACATTTGCTATAGCTTGGCTGCCTAAATCCTAGAATTTCTTCTAGCTTGTCCTTCATTGGAGTTTGAATGCACTGGTTTAAGACTGACTCGCAGTTTTCTGTTGTAGCCATGGTGACTCCAACCGTCCCGCTGTATTCACCTAGACAGTTTTTACACCAGCTATTGCAATAAGTACTAAACTAGTGTGACCTGTTGTGTAGCAGTAGTCAGAAGAAACTGCAGTCTTCTCCCACATAATCGAACACCGTATAAGCTGTATAAAGCCTCTATTGATTCCTTTAACTTGCAGTTTGCCCAGAAGAGTTGCAACCAAGTGATACAGGTGAAAGGGCAGAGCAAAGGCACAAGAGGCTGAACCTACCTTCACCCATGCAGGGATCTGTTCCGGCACTTGGCAGGCATGACTTCTGCAGGTAGAGCAACTCCAGCGTTAGCTTGGGAGGCAGCAGAGATCAGTGCCTTTTTTCCACAGTACCTCCACTACAGAAGCAGTCAGCCTGTGACTACTGTAGAAGGGTCCAATGCTATTTCAAATTGTGAAGTGCAATCCAGTCTCCTTCCGCCACCAAGACACGTGGGATTGGTGGGGGACCAGGGGAACAGCTCAGTTTAGACTAGTATTTTGTGACCCTAACATGTCACTGTAGAAGCATCCTGCCTAATTAAAAATAAGGTCCTCCTTCCTCTGAGAGAGACTACTCTAATGTTGCCCCTTTCCAGCCCTGGCTATTGCTGTCATTGTCTGATAACTACAATCTCAAAGACCACATACTAGCTGCTGCTTATAGCACAAAGCAATATGATTTTTTGTTAGTGTTTTTTAAGTACAGGGTATGTCTTTAAGAGCCTCCATCCTGTTAATATGTAATATAAGAGGACAAGAAGTAGACGTGAGCAAAACAAGACCAGGAAGCATCACAGTGGCTTCCTGAGTCAGACGAAGGGCTGTTCGGAGCAGTTGGCTCCGAGGGTCAGATCCTTTTGTCCAAGTTAAAGGACAAGGCCTGAGACAGCCTTGTACAACACACTGTTACCAAGCATTGGGATTTAGCCTTAGCCAGAATCAAAAAGACAGTGGCAAACTCCTACCACTTAAGTCAAGCACTCGATTAAGTGGAAAAGATTGACTTCTAATATTCTTGCTGAAGAGAAAAGAAAAAGGCAGAAAACACAAGGGCACAACCCTGTCCTTATGTTTCTTGAAACGCATTCTGAGGAATCCAGGGTGCCCAACCCAGAAGTAGTGTTGAGGAAATTTCCT
Source organism: Pygoscelis adeliae (assembly GCF_000699105.1). Taxonomy (NCBI): domain Eukaryota; kingdom Metazoa; phylum Chordata; class Aves; order Sphenisciformes; family Spheniscidae; genus Pygoscelis; species Pygoscelis adeliae. The sequence goes on along the minus strand of NW_008824986.1, from coordinate 15,606,872 downwards.
CAGTATCTGCCAAGTAGCAAAATATTTTTAAATCACTGCCAATTCAAAGCCTTGCCTAATCCGAGTATTCACTGCTGGGGGCTCGAGCCTTTACAGAGCACAGTTTGAGGTATGGGCACTTTCCAGACCAACAGTTTTCACAAGGGACTGGATATGAGACAGGAATTAGGCAGACTAGCTACTTTAAATATTTTATCTCATTACCAACTTCATAAATATTTTATTTATAAATATGTTCAGCTGTCTCAGGACCATTTCCTACTCAATCCCCTCTGAATTCACCGAACCAATTGGCTGCCCAGATGATAAAAATACATGTATGTTTCATATACAACCAAGAATAGAGGCTTCTGTACTAATGCTACTAGAACAGAAATAACAAAAGCATTTGACTGCAATCCACAAATAAATTGCACAACAGAATAGCAGGCACTGAATAATAGCAAAAATTAGACACCAAGGGCTAAAATCATAGTTGAAGAAATATCCCTCCATCCTCCCAAGCAACACTGAGGATTAAACTGGCCCTTCAGCTAAATAAAACACAGAAATGTGTAGTGCACTAATGCTGTCTTTAATTGCTTCTGCCATCAGAATTAAACTTCCTGCAAATACTTTATTCTTGTATTGAAAGCAACAAAAACCCCAACCAAAAAAACCAAGAAATTGAAGTCAGTCATACTAGTTTAGCAAAACCTAGCTGCAAAGAAAAATCAAAATAAAACCACAGAAAACAAGGTAAAAAAACCCGAAATTTTCCTTTTCTCTCATTCCGCTTCAGAGGGTAACTCATTTATTGCACAGGTAGATAGCCCCAAATAATGTTTCATGCCATCTGTCCAAGGCAACAGGATTATCTTCTTCTCCCATGTAATAATTCTCAGATATTGAGAGTAAGGGTGGGGGGAGGGGGGGGCACGGGGAAGGGCCTTTGCATAAATGAAAAATGAGCAAGCACTATGTCTATTTATACCAAGAAATATCATTATCCAAGCAATAAAATAACTAAAACAGCAAGAGAGAGCAACAAATCATTCTAACATTCAAGTTCACACACACACACACAAAAAAAGAAACAAAAGTTTTGTGGCAGAATTACTCCATACGTGCAGCTTTTTCACTTTTGACACACACAACTTACTCAAGACTGCAGGCTAACGTACAAAACACTCAGTTACTTACTGTGAACTTGAGGAAACACTTCATCCACATAACAGGAAACCAAAAAATCCACATGCACATCTTTAATTTCTTTACCTAAATGTCCAAAACAGGCAGTCATCCTTTGGGCATACTGACACAAGCTGTTCTCACTGTAGGGTTCCTCACCAAGGACCTGTTCACTCATTGCTTCAGAAGGAGCTGCCTTTCTCTGCAAAGTCAACCAACTACTGCTTGCTTGAGACTGATAAGGCAACAGAGCTTCCTCTTCCAATTTATCTCCATTAATAATTCAGGTACTACATAAAATTTGCTGAGCTTTAAAAACCGGCAGTGCAAAGCTACTTTGTGGCTTTTGAAGTAATCATGTTTTAGTCCTTAAAAAGTATCTCAGCTTATTACATTCCAATAGTTTACAGAAATATTTTCTAATTGCAACAAAATCCATTCTCTTGCTGCACAAGGGGAAATATTGTTGAGGTTATGCTCTGATCAGTGAGACATTTAAAATATTCACCCAGCTCAAACGCAGAAACAGAATGACCACCACTACTGAAACGCGTTATAACATACTCCAGCAAGCAGACATGTCCACTGCTATACGAGCACCACTAGTTCATCACATATTACCATGCATCACTTCTCAATGCTATATATCTTCTGAGGACTAAAAACAAAAAAAGAGCCCAGGTACTAACATCATCATATTTTCTGGTACTTTCTAGCACAATCTATTTCAGAAGAACTAAGGCACCACGGCCAGGAGCAACAGGAAGAGGGTATTTTCTCAGCTCACTCACTGGAGCATGAAGCCCATCTAATCTTGTCATTATCTTGGCTGAGAAGAAAATACATGAGAACTGACTCAGCAGTCCTGCTCTGGGCCAACTGCAGTGGCCACACATACCTGTCTCTGTTCTGCTCTTCAGAGACAAAGGCAGAGCACTATCAGACTAACTAGGGGAGAAAAAGCATAAGAAAATCCACTACAAATCACACAATCAATAACACCTACTTAGCTAAATACTTGCAGAATGGCTTTGGCTATATTCTCTTGACTCAGGTGACGGTTACCAGTAAAGAATAGGTGTTCTTCATAAACAAATACGCTCCTTGTCCACCACACTTGTTTCTTCTCCATTCACTTAACGCTTGCTGCTTCCTCACTAAGATCATATCCGCTCATGAAAAAATATTTAGTAGAGATCATATAATGACCGCTGATATCCATATTAAGCACTGTTGCTACTAAGTAGACACTTTAAAAAGAGAACTGTGCTAGTACATCTAGATGTAAATTTTACTCACAACAGATTGAAAAGCCTAGTTATTAATATTTAATATTACTTCAACAATTTATTGCCTATAAAAGAATAAGACGTATTTAAAAAAGAACTCAGGGGCATTGGTATCTTTTATTGTGCTAAAGGCTATGAAGGATCCAGACAGATATGAATTTTACAGTCCGCAGGTCTCTATCAAGTTAGTTTACTGGTTTCAACCCATACAAGGTTCTATAAGGTAAGCTATACTACTACCTATGGCAGGAGGAATATAAAGAGCACAATACAGGACATCTTTATACTGGCAAAAAAAGGGTGGGTTACTGAAAAGGGCTAGCTCAGGTTAAAGTGATATCAAAGGTAAAATGATTTGTGTTACAACTCAGCTTAGCAACCCAATTAAGCACCAGTTTCCCATATAGGCTTCTTATTAAGCTGCCAAGTCAAGATTTTTTTTCTTCACTGCTATGATAACTGACATTTAACTAATCATTAGCCAAACGCCATCCAAAACACCTGTTTTTGCAGCACACACATGCACAACACAGTACTGAAGAACTGTTAGGAAGTCTGTGAATGTCTCTTTGAAAGGATAGTAGCAAGTTCAAGTCTGAATAGGATGAAGCTACATTTGTATCATCTTACACTGCATCAAACATTAACTCTTTGAAAACGCATCTGGGGATCTGAGGTGGCGCACTGCAAATTGGATCTCAGTTTTATACATTAACAGCAAGATTTGCATGCACAAACTATTTTGTTAAACTAATTCAGAAATAAGAAAGCAAATGCTATTTTACGTATTGATTTCTTCTTGGTGTTCATTCCAAAACATACATGAAACGTCACTTTGCCCTTTATTCTTCTGTTACGATTTGCAACCAAAAAAACCCACAACTACATTTCTATCTCAGACTTAACTAAGGCCACATGGTAACAATTTCCTTTCCCAACTGATGACATTTGCAAAATCTTTCAGCTGAATTAAAGCATTGTGCTCAGCTTCCTGTTATCAACTACGTATGATAACTCTCATGGCACATGAGCCTTCGATAACAAAAGACCAGCTTTGCAGTGCATTGTAAAGCTGGACAGGCAGCATAACAAGCTCTTGGGAATGCTTTTCCCTTTGCTGTACATTCAGAAATTGAATCTGACTCACTTCCCTAAACCCCAGCATCCACCAAGTTTATTCTTCAGTGAAGCAGTGCACATAAAGATTAAACAAAAATATCTAAACAAGATGTTTGAGATTACATGTAATCATCTTTTTCTTGGGCAAAAGAGAGCGCAACACCAGCCATTTACCATCATGTGCAATTATTAGCTGGGCTGAAATAGTACACAGAAAAATCAATCCCCAAATCAAATATTTAAATGACATTAGGGAAAAAAAAACACAATAATGTCAGTTAGCAAAGTACGGTCTACTACCTCTGGAAGCCGTAAAACATTCCTTTCAAGCATCAGGTATTGGCCACTGTCAGGGCTCAGATACACATCCACTGGAAATGAAAGAATGGTTTAAATCAATTTCATAACTACATCGTTTCAATATTGTATAATCCACTTCCACTAAGAATACTGCAAATAAATAAACACAAATTGTTTTCAAAAAGCATCTATTAAGCTTATTTAAAAGCAAGCAACAAAACTATCTGTAGAACTTCAAATTCTGTAACATAAAATAAAATACTAACTCTTTCTACATTACTGTTCTGTGAAACTTGGGGGGAAAAAAAAACCCAACAACTTTCACTTTCCTTGTAATTCCCAAACTCACCAATTGGAACATTTTTAAAATCTACCAAAAGATTTCTCAAACGATTTTTCTACCTTCTGCAGGGAACTGGTACCTGTGAAGGTTACCCAGTTCCATTTTAAATATTCTTTCTTCTACCAGGTTTAAAGCTAAAGCAGAGACAGACAACTAAATCCCCAACCTGTGATACAAAATGGGCAATGTCTTTAGAGGCAGAAAGCTGAAAATTCATATCTTCAGAATTGGACCTCGATCTGCCAAAGGAACTAAACCAGGTGCCTTCATCACTCCCTTTCTGTCATTTGATCTTCACACAAAATGAATTCTGCAATCAATTCTGGCTATAGCTGTCCTTCAACAAAACAAAACAAAAGATTACATTTACTGACTCTTGAAGTGTCCATGCTTCCTAACACCTATGCCTAAAGGCATTTCTTCACCGAGGTCTCCGTTCCATTTAGCACTGTGCATTGTTCACAGCTGGCTACTGCCACTACCCAGAAATGAAGTGCAATTTCTGTGGCACTGCACCTGCAATGCTGATTTACTTTCCTGTTAATGACCAAAGGCCTCAGGTATGATGCTACACTAAGACAAGTGCTAGTGAAGAATGTCACCAACATCCAGATGAATTACTGCCATATCCAGAACAGCCTATGGAGATCCTATTCTACTCTATTTAAACAAGCAGCAAAACTATTTGCTGAAATCCATTTTTAGCATTTAATGCCATCACAGCTACCGAAGTATCTGCTTCCATAATCAATTATGCAAATTATTAATAAATAGTGCGATAAATAGGAAGAAAATGCTAACCTGGGATTTGAGAAACGTGCAGGCTCTGCTCTCCCACAGACTTGCTGTTTGTCCCTGAGCCATTCCCGTACTCTCTTTCACTGCGTTTCCCCATATCACTTTCCGCCCTCACAAGGGATTTGTAACAATAGGTACACTAAAAACTGAAGTTTTCTGATTCTATGATAATGGGAAATATGGAAGTACCACAGATAATAACACTAGGGAGTAACTGGTCAGCATTAAAAAAAGAGGTCATGTAAAGCATAGCTGAGTGCCTCTCCTTGATCTTAACTACCTTCCAACTTCATTACCATATTTCTTAATGATTTTCCAATAGATTGCAGCCCTTATTTAACACTAAAAATGCTAATTTCCCCTGGAGAATCATGTAACCAGATAAGGCAAACATAACTAATTCTGTACATCTTCTCTGACCTGAAAATTCCATTTTTAGCTATTGTGCCCCAAACAAGCAAAATCACTGTTACTCTGGTTGCTGTGACTAGAGGTGTGCACGGTTATCAGGTTATGACAAAAGGCTATTTACCTTACTTTATCAATTCCAATGTTTATTTCAGACTAGTCATGGAAAAAAAAAAATCTCTGTCCTCGACTATTTTCAGACACAAAATAACAGTGTGTGCATTAATGGATCCATCTATTGCATTATTACAAGATGAGGTGGCTCAGCATTTTATTTCCTGGCAGCACAAGGCTAATCTATTGATCTATACTGTCAAGAACACTGCACCATGTATTCTTCCAGCAAAACCAATCCTTGTTACTTACACGTAAGAAAAAAATCAACTGCAACTGCTGACAACTGATGCAATTTTGTAGGTAGGATATAGTGAGAGCTATATGAAATATAAAAACTGCTGCACCCCCAAGACTCTGTATGATTGAACAATTGACTCAACAACACAATTCAAGTGCTTGCTTACCTCAAAGCTTATAAATAATCCCACGACTTCCGTGGGGCCACGCACTATGCTTGAAGTTAAAGAGACGCCTAAGCAACTCTAGGGAATAATTAGCAAAAAGGATCCTGGCAGAAGCTGGCAGTCCTTCAGATATTCAGTAGGAAACTGTTTTTTTTTCTACTCCTCAGCAATGTTTAGGTATCTTTTATTTAAACAGATATTTGAGAAGCAAGTAAGCACTATGGAAAAACATTTAAAATTTTTAATTTTCTTCCACTTACTTGTGGTCATTACTATGTAACAGTTCAGCCTGTAATAGTCTGTAAAGAACAACTTAAAGAACAACAACCAAAATAAATAAAAAAATCAAAACTAAGTTATATTAGCTAGAGGCTCCAAGAGCTAGAGATCGTTCATTAAAACAGCTCCCCATTGTGTTTCATATTCATTTTGCTTTTCCAGACAATCACAAAGGTAGCTTCAAGTGAGCAAAGACTTTCAAGATAAATGTAATTCGTTTAATCAGACTTTTTTCTTTACTTTTCCTTTCTTGAACTTTCACATTTTTCTTCCACCTGAGAGAAGAAACTCTTTGTAACATTCTCTTCACAATGTAGACTTCCTAGTAACTGAGACAGAAATAAGTTGGGACGCAAAGAGATCAAAGTTGAAAGCTCAGTGTTCTTTCAATCCTCATATTTATTTCTTGTACCTTTATAAAGAGCTATGTGTTACAAGCATGACATCAAAGAAAGCACCACTCCTCTTGTTATGTATTAAAATAAACTGGATATTATTATACTCTCTCTTCTGACAAGTCACGTGATTACAGAAATATACACAGCAACTTTACTCAAACGCTGAACAAAGAATTGTATTAGAAAAAAGTCTTCTCTAGGTCACTGCAGGACTTCCTGAACATCTTAGTTTAACATTCCCCATTCTCTCCTAACAGTGGATCTTCTACTCTAGATGTAGAACCAGCACACATGATCATAAGAAGAATTAAGTATTTCTCTTGCCGCATCAAACTCTCAAGGTCTCCAACATCATAGCCATTCTTGGAGCATGGCATAACTCTAAAAGGATAACTTTGGCAGTCATACTGCCCTCTCCTAGCTTCAGTGAGGCCCTAAAAGAGATTCCTGCTTCGTACTATGAGGACTAATTTAAGTACCTACCAGAAGCCAGTACAAACTTTTTGTCAACGTCCATCAAAACTAAGAATAGGAGGTTACCTTTCTATATAGTGGAAAGTATGGCACTGCTACAGGATGCCAGAAATGACATCAGATCAGTTCATCCACTGCCAACATTCCTACTAAGAGCAGCTTTAAATATGCTGTGTTGGCTAATCTTTGTTTTGTAATTAAATAAATCCTACAGCACGGTTGAACCCTTCCTCTTGCGGTCAGCACTATCTTCTGGTTAAATCAGCTGCACGCACACACACAAGTGATCAAGAGCCATGTTAAAAACTAAGAAACTGTCAGTTAAGCAAAATTATGACTCTATGAGCAGCTCACTTCTCACACAGGGATCACATTCTGTACAGGCAAAAATGAGGCCTGGACACATCTGAAAAATACACTGATGGGGCAGACGAAGGACTCGGAATTTAGTTCAATTTATTCATGACAGGAAATTACATATAACATACCATATAACTACTGGTATTTGATAAACTGAGGTTTTGGTCCTCCTGGGTATCCCATGGTTTCATTGTGCTTGTTTTTTCTTGATAGATAAGAGGAATCTACTCAAATAAGCTCTGTAATCTGGCACCAACAAGAAAAGCAACAGAGAAACACATCAAACTTCCAAAGCTGACAGGACATTAAAAAGGAGAAGCATGTCCTTGACTTGACCACAGGTACAGCTGGGTTTGTTCTTTACCAGTGCCACTCAACACAGAACAGGCCTTATCTTATGATATTTCCCTGACATGTAAAATGTTGTGAAGCTGTGCCTATCAAAGCCTATGAGAGTTATTCAAAAATAGTGCTAAAACAAGAGTCTTGATCCTGCAGTGGAAGCGGAGGGCATTTGGCATTTAGCAAGCTATAATTTTGGAATAGAAGATAGGAAATAAGGTCTTACAATACTGGGAAAAATCGTTCCAGCGGTATCATAAACTATAGGAATGGTGAATGAGTCAAATGGAGTCACTACAAAGAATCTAAGACCACTATGTCGACTGCTTGATTGATATTTACCGTATTATATTTGCAACGGTTTACAGCAGTAAATTCTTCAGCAAGAATTTCTTGATCTTATCCTGCCACTGCCTGACCAAATGCCATCTATTGAGGTTATTTGGTTTTGCCAATTAAAGTCGTATGTGTCGTGGGCTACTAACAAAAGTAGTTTTTCCAGCAGGTGAACTTTGAACAAAAGTGTGGTTTTTTAATTATTTTTAAATAAACTAACTAAAACGTAATGTAAAATCAAGATGGCCCTGGCCATCTTTGAGAGAGAATCTGCTGCTACATTCTTAGTCATCATCACAGAGTCTCTATACTTCCTGGTACTTAAAATACATTAAACATTGCATCTAGACAGTTACTCCACAATGGGAGGTCTGATTCTTCAGTTTACGTAGAGTGCAAACAACTATTACCAGTGCATACTAGGAGCTTTGTTTGTTTGGGGGGTTTTAAGTATAAACACTCCCCCAGTCTAAAGCAAAGCTTAGTTTTCTTTTATTTGTGTTGACATTACCACTGTGGTACTTGTTTCATATACAGATTTACCACTGACACAAATCAATGACCAAAAAAAAAAAATCTATTTCCCATGCAGTTCAGCTTCAACATCTCTTCTGGTATTAACACTCTCTATGCATCTTCAATTTTTTGGTAGGAGTTTTGCCCTGGTATGATTTAGGAATAGTTCTGCAATTAACAACAACAACAATTAAAGAAAGTAGGCAAGCCAGCCAACCTGCCAGGCTGTGCTAATAAAAATTGATTGATGAACCTCTTCTAGCAGCACCGAGCAATATTTTCAGATGAATCAGTTAAAACAGGTGCTGACCACCACAGGATTTATCAGTAGAGAACCTTATGTTATAAACATATGTTGTGCAAATTTTCAGACTGAAATTAGTTGGCAGCTTCCAGTTATTTCCTTTTTAACTATGAATGAATTACAAGATAATGCATTATTTTGTAGTGGTTTTCTGATTGTTTTGTTATTGAGTTTTTTCCCCACATTTACGCTTTCTTTGGAATCCAAACCCTCCCAGTACTTTTCCTAGAATCAATTAATTGATTCTGAAGAAGTAAAAAATTTCAGTTCTCCAGCTGCTTACTGGATTATCATCAGAATAAGGTCAGGCCTTCCAACTCAAAACAGAAACAGACAGCTGACAAAAAGAATCAGCAGATCATTTTTCTAGAATGTGAAAGCCAGCACGTGAAACTGATTAAAAACGAAAGTAAAACTAAAGAATCTGTTTTCATTACCCACTTTAATGAAATGACAAACAATTATCCCCAAAAGCATCTCTCTATATATTAGATTTCAAAAGGGCTAGACTCTCAACCTCTTCCTAACGCTAGGGAAGAGAAAGTGCAAACACTACAGAGTAGCAGGGAGAAGTAATCAATCTTCTCTCCTGTGCTTCATCAGTGTGGCAGTCAGCAGTAGGACCAAACAGTGAGAAGAGATTTCCATATCCACACAAGAGGTCACCTGCACTAGCCAAAGCAGGCAGACATACAAGCAAGACCTCCCCAATTCTCAGTATATCTGGTCAGGAATGGAGAACCAGATATTCAGCCTAACCTCACTATAACGAATTCCCACGGGACTTGGACAAATGTTCATTTGATCAGTACGTTCACATAATGATATGGTAGTTTCCCACATCACACCAATATAGAAACAGCTGATTTTAACCAAATGCTATTGTATTGTACTTCTGTGGAGATTAATTTATATTAATGCAATAAATCCCAAATAGTATTTTAAAAATAAAACAGTAAAGAAATAAGGAGGGAAAAAGAAGTCATTTTGCACACCTAATTCAGCACACATTGAGAGAAACAACAGAAATAGAACTGTTACATGTAGTTCAACATTAGGTTAAGTGTTCGGCCTACAAAGACTAATTAGCAATGGTAAAAATTTTTTTGTTGTTATAAACAGTTGGTAGAAAGTTTGGGTTGTGGGTTTTTTTTTTTAGGTAAAGTGATATTTTTCATAAAGAGATGTACACACTTCATATGTCTACCTGTGCATTTTTTAAGCTCCAGACCCATAAAGATAGATGATATCTGTGAGACATTATTTTTAGGAGACAAATATTGGATTAGACAATGCAAAGAAAAAATAAGACTTTACTTCTTCCAGCTCTAACCCCTGAGGCCAAATGGGTACCCCAAGGGTTTATTTATCTGTCCAAGCATAACAGAGAAAGACTACCCACACCTGAGTTACCAAGAAAGCTAAATATATCTTTTTATACTTATGCCTCTTCCCCCGCCTTTTTCTAAGATTGTGGTATAAAACAAGAGAAATGTTTACTAAGCAAACTAAGATTTGCATGCCTCTTGGACGCAAAGAGCATCCACGTTGTATCACTTTGTTGTAACTTACCACCAAAACTGTGCTGAATGCGCTTTTGGTATTCAGAAGCAAAGTGCTTTGAGTCTTATCTCCTAGTAACTCCTTGCAGGTTGTTACACGCTGGCATTCTATACTGCACAGTCATACCTGCAGCACCTTTGAACAAAGAAAAAGTACTGCTCACCAGCAACAGCTGCTCAACATCCTGCTGCCTGTCTCTCTGTGCAAAAGCAAACAGAAGTGACTGACAGTTGCAGGACAGCCAAGGACTTGTAGGTGTCCTCAGTCAGTAAGTCACAGATTGCACAACAACATTTCCTCAGGTTAAATGCCAAAGAAAACTGCCCTCAACAGCACCCTAAAACAGATCAGTTATCAGCTTTTCATTCAAAGCATTAATTAACAATACTTTGAACGTTTATGCCACCTTCCGTTACAAAACTCTAAAACCTCTTTATACAGAACCTACCCCACAGCAACAGCATGCTGTCATCATCTTTACCTAGAAGACAGAGAAACCACAAAACAGACCAGGGAAGTACCTCTCACAAAAATACACATGGAGTCAGAGCCGGATAACAAGCCTGTTTAATTCCACCAAGTTGTGCTCTGCTCCTTATATTAAAATATCCAGTCCAGGGGAAAAACCCCTGGATGCATGCACACACTGTTCAGCCATGTAACAAAGTCCACTGTTCAAAGTCCATAAAATACACCAGACCGGGAAGGTGTTTAACTGTTAAATCAGTAAAGAAAAACAAACTAAAATAAAGAAATTGCTCTATCAACAAACGTCCCAATTTCAGTCCAACAGAACTTCCTCAGTAAATCCAAGAACTAATGTCCTGTGGATGGCTTAACCTACATAATTTATCAATAGAGATTTACATAGCAGAGCTGTAACCCAGGACAAACCTTTGCCGTTTGCAGAGCTCTGATGTATTTCTAGTTCCATTTGTGCTCTCAAGCAGTAATGTTTCTGAACCTCAAAAGCTACAGTCTTTTAGAGCATAGGTGACAAGCTGGAAGAACAACCGAGATCCTTCAGAGGTGGCTCGCTCTATGGCTTTACTCCTAGAATTTCCTGGGTTGAACAGTACTAAAGGGAGTGGCCTGAGCAAAATAGGTGTGTCTGTGTTCCCAAACAGTTTAAAGGAAGAGTTAATATTTTCCTCCAGATATTCCATTAGTCATCAGGACTGCGGTATGCTGTCTTTCAAACAGTGACATGTTCCAATGTATTGACCATCTCAAAGCAGCTGGCATCATTGATAACTTTCTTTTCCATACAAAAGGATCCTAACCAGCCTCAAAGGTTGACTGCAGACAGACTTGATTTTGCCCTGAGACTGTTTTCTTTCTATTTTATGCTGCATCTCACCTCCACTCCACTGCTTCGCTTTTACGGCCATATTGCACCTAAACAAGAGTAAGAGCCTGTGGAAGGTGGGGATCAAAGAAACACTGCTACCACTTTTCACACTCCCACACACAGGAAGGAAAGCCAAAGTCCCAGGCGTCTTGCCTAGGTTCCCACAACACCCCACCAGGATAGAGGCAATTAGGCTGACTGTAAGTGTAGACTTCCAGGCATTTCCTTCTACGCAGTTGTACATATCCAGAGACAAACTGTTCCATGAGCAGCTGAATTAATGAGTCTTTTTTTTTTCTGACAGATTTGCGTCCAACATCCTCAACACGCATTGGGTTTGCCCTACCTCCATGTAACATCCTCTTGGCAGTACCATTCCCAGAAATACTTTCAGTTCCTTTCCATTTGTCTGCTTTCCCAGTTCCTCTCCGTGTCCTTTAAATCCATCTACAGAACCCCTAAGCTGTCTTCCTGAACTGCTTCAATATCTTCAATTTCCACCCATACCTCCTAAACCTCACACTCTCTTCTTTCACTCTCTCATCTTTCTCCTGTATCCCAACTACTGGTTAGTATCTTTAAGTTCTGTTTCCCTGAAAGGAGGAGAGAGGGAAGACTGACAGAGCAGTTGTATAACCCCCATGTCCTAGGAAATGAGAATGAAAAGCAGCCAAACACAAGGTGCAGAAGTTGACAACTTGCAACCCAAAGCCCTCTCTAGAACACACTTACTGTACTGTGTATATTACTATGGACTGAGAGATGCTGCTTTAACAAGAATCCCATCTTATCCCTAAGATTTCTCTTTAGACAACAAAAAAACACTATTTCTCCTATAAACATGTATGAAAAGATTCCAGAAACATACAAAAACTTTTGGGTTCCTGGGTGGGAACTGCTAAATCCAACCAAATTTTGGCCAACTATTTTTAATTCCCTGCTTCAAACACTAAATCCTGAATTTCCTGAACTCTTGACTTCATTTGTCCCACAATTAATTGTCATTTTCTCAGCCAGCTTGTTAAAAATACACACTCATGCAGATGCACAGACAAATGTAAACACAGGCACAGAATCTGGTCTCTCTACCTTTATTCTCAGTCTGGCATTCTCCTCCTCTGGCTTTATACATTTTATTTGCTGCCAAATTAAGTGGAGTGCAGGACAGGGCGTTCACTCCGTTTGGCCTTTAACATGCCTGACTGAAAACGATTAGATCATCAGAAACACTGCTTTCTCTCCGCCCCCATTCTTCGTTTTAATAATCAAAGCACTCCACACTTTAATTACCATTACTACCACTCTGATGTGGTAAGCAGATACAATTATTCGTGTTCTACAGACAGAAAAATTAAAGCACTATATTCCCAGGAAGTGCTGACCACTAGCTTTTATTTATTTTATTTACTCTGCTCCTAGATACAACTGTGTATTGTGTATCTGTCTCAGATAAAATGGTGAAGAAGAGCTCTATGGGTTCAGAAATAAGTTCTTCTGTCCTCATTAAGAGACAAGTTCCTGAAGTATGCCAGTGTGACTTCTGCAGTTAACCACATTTATATCTTTTTTGTTTAGGTGAAGAGGTGAAAGAAGGAAGATGAGAATGATTCAATATACATCTACATATTGCACAAGTCATCATGCTCACACTAGCCATGTATTATTAGTAGCTACAGCATTAGATGCTATATTTAAGATACATATAAACTTAAGTCTTCTATATGGCTATGTATGTACATACACATCACCCCTGTAACACAATTGATTATATGCTGATTTTCATTTATGTTAAATTAACTGACCATACCTAGTAGCTTTGTACACCATGTGGGAAGTGATCACTTCTCACACATTGTACTAGTCCCAAATCTCATCTCAGGAATTCCTGTACGTTTCCTAATGCTGAAGGTCTAGCCTCCAGAAACTCTGGAGAATTTGAAATCTGCCAGTGTGCCGTCATAAACATTGTATGTTGTTCCCATGAAAAAAAAACATGCAAATCTTGCCAAGTGACAAGACTTTGAAATACTGCAGTCTACTATGCTCAGCAGAGAGATGTTTTTGTTGGCTATTAAAGCTCAGCAGAGACTTGCTGGCTATTAGTTCTCCGGCAATTTCATCGGATTTAGCTTATTCCATCCTACACAGTTCTCAGGCCTATTGTAATTCCTACAAAGTGACTGAGAATAATCTATCCCTGTGCTGCAAGGGATATGCAGAACTACACTGGTGCCAGAAAAACAGAAAGATGAGAGTGTTCTCCATGACTCCATTACACAGACCAACAATATGACATTTCCTAAATTTAAGAGCTCATTTCTGTGCTTTTCACTTTCTTCTAATGCCTTTTGTTTCCTCCAGACTTCATCTAACCCAAACAGAAGCACCCACATTTACAAACTACCTACTATCAGAAAATCTGCTAATCAAGAATGCTATCGGCTACTCCAGACAGCCACGGATTCATGAGGCAGTACATTCCTGTTGTGTCTAGTGGGAGACACACAAGGCATCACAATTTCTCCTTCAAGTTTTAAAAGCAGTTCTTCCTAAACAATATTAGACCATATTAGCTCAGCCTGCTCCCTGGAAGATTTTATCCCTGTTGAGATATTCTTTCCATACTACAGATGAAGAAAACACCAGGTAAATTAAGTGCTCTGTCCAGGACCACAAAACTATGCCCAGCTTAGAAACTGAGTCTAGGTCTCGTGAATCCCAAACCAATGGTCTAGCCATTACACCTTCTGTTTAAAGAAAATTATTTATTTAAAACAAAACAAAACCACAGAAGAAAAAAAAAGACAGAGACTTTAAAGGAGACCGATAAGCTCTTATCAAAGGAAATTAACTTACCCTGTTCCTTCATAGCTTATCTCCTTATTTCTTCTCACTCCAAGTCCCACATAATAGAAAATGCCCTTACAGAGCTCCTGTGGATGCCACAGCCTTTTCACCAGAGCTGGTTCATAAGGAACAGCAGCAGAACCAAGAGATCACAGGAGGAAAATTACAAGCAGACTCTTCCTCGTTACTTCAGCAAACAATTTCCCTCACCTCCCAATCTAGGCTGAGACTCCTGATTGCTAGTAATTCTTCTTCTCAGTTACAGCTTCCAGAGGTGACTCCTCCAGAATTTTTTCTCCATCCTGTGAAATTATTGCACCACTGTCAATGCCTCTTGTCTCACAGCAGAAACAAATTTACAATAACTTCCTCAGAGATTGTGCACAGCAATTATTTTCAAGTGTAACTGCTTAGAACTAAGTGTTATGCCATGTATTCTGTGCTCCAGAATATGAAACTTTATAGACATATAAAGTGTAGCCAGGCAAACACTCCTTTCTTGTGCATTGCTAATTGCATCTCAATTATAGCATTTTACATGTATTTATGCACCTTTCATCCTAGGGTATCCCAGAGCATTTTGTAAACTGTCACACGGTTTTAAAAGGAACTACTTTTTAATACAGAACTACCAGTACCCAGACATCTCTAGAATCCAGTGCAGCAGCCTGTAGATAAATTCATTATGAGAGAGATTTGGGCCAACGGGAGAATACTGAATCTCTGTAGTTAGATAAAGACCTTCCCGCCCCCTTCAGACATCATTTGAAATTCTGGCATATCCATTTCATTTGATGATCTCAATGTATTAAAAACATTAATTAACTTTCACAGTATTTTAATTAGGTAAGGCATAAATAAAGATCTAAAACCTGCAATGCCTCTGCTAGTAGTCAAGAGGAAGTGCTTAAGGGAAAAAGCATATGAACCAGGGCAAATATTGAGCGATACTTCTAGATTGTCTCTCACATTGCAGCAAAATGGTGGTTTAGCTGGAGACTGCATCCAGAGTAGTGTTTAATAGCTACCAATGCACCTATTCTCTATATTTTTTTCTAATTCTTTTGGGATACCTCCCTCCTTTTCATTGCTTTACACTCTGAAGTAGTGAGCTCCATCCTGTATTCCAGTGCAATATGAAGAAACACTTCCAAAATAGCTTTTTTTGCTTTTAAGCCTGTCACCTGCTCATTTCATCAGGTTGAGGCCAAAAGTCTTACAACCTCAGGAAAAAATAAAATAAAATAAAATAAAATAAAATAAAATAAAGAATCATTCTCTACATGCTTTCTCTGCACAAAGATTTTAGAATAGTTTATCGTGTCTCTCAACACCACTCAGTTTTACAGGTAAACAAACATGGAAGCCAAATTTTTCCAACAAAATAACCTGAAACAAGACTTCACATCTGCAAGAATACAAGCTGTTTATTTTTAGTTGTCTAATTTTAGGCAGCTAGTTTTAAAAATTCCACCCATACAGACGCTAAGTTATTTTCCGAGGTCACACATTGAGCTAGTGACAGCCCTGATGAAAAAGCCCAGGCATCCTTGTCCTTACAGTCTTTATCAGAAGGCAAAGAGAAGGAGTAAACTGCATGTTCCCCAACATATCCATGCAGGAAGGAAGGAGGCTGAGTCAATTCTACTGGGATTTCAATGTACGCTTGAAAAAATGCAAATATTTCAGTTGTGATACACTCAGCTTTAAATAGTTTTTAAGACTAAAATGGCAGTCTCCCATTACACTTCATTTAAAGATTTACTTAACAACTTTGTCTTTCCTTAAGCTAAGCTAAGTGTTTGCAAAGCTACAATAACATGCAACCTCCCTCTGCTTTTCCACACTCAAAGGTAGCTTGGGAACTTGCTGATACTGATTGCTTTCCCCTGACTTGGCTTTTAATTCAGGCACCAGGCAACGGATCACAAATGGATAACATGAAGATAAAACATTTGGCAGACACTTGACTGTCATATGCTTTCTGTTGCCAAGAAACAAAATAGGACCTATTAAAATCATCTCATTAATTAACTTTTCTATAATTCTATTTTTTATAGGCATCTTGTTGGTTAAGCAAATGCTTTTTTTTCAGAAGGAAAGTGTGTTAAGCTTAAGGAGTGGCTTTTAGTACCATCAGAGGCTGGCATTTAACAGATCTTTACAATAAATAACTTTGGGCCAGATCATCAGCCAGTTATGGTTGATTTTGCTCCCTGATACAAAAAAAAAAAAAAAAATCTCTTTGAGAAAGATGATGTTAGTGGAGGGATCAGTTTACATCAGCTGACAGTCTGAATCCTAATTTCTTGCCATCTTGTTTCCTTCAACTTTGGGGAGTTACTGAATGATTTACTACAGTACTGAAATTCTTACCTGTTGTTTCAGTCAGTGCCTTTAAAAAAATTACTACAGATTTTTTTTAATGGTCATATTTTTGATACAAGTTGGTTGCAACTGTGATCCACTTGCCAAACAACTCTCAAGGAAAAAAAAATATTTACATTCTGTCAATGGCAGAATAATATTTACATCCTTGATTTTTTCAAGGAGGACTCTTAACCCTCAAAGGAGTCAGCTAAGACCTAAATGAAAGGCTAAAGGATTAATTCACAATAAATAATAGCTGTAAAGATTGTCAGAAAGCAATAAATTGGTCTCTACTACACTAAAATAAAGCCTAGGTCTGTAAGCACTGTACATGAAAGAAAACTTACTGATGCTTACACATGCATCTTGCACATGTGAATGTTTGCTACAGCAAGCTAAAACAGACCAGAAATGCAAAAGACTATTTCCAGTGTACATCATTGCAAGCACAACAGCACTTTTTTTAAAAAGAAGACAGTTTAAACAGTGCCTCCATTTTTCCTGTCCACTTTTTTTCTTTAATGTCAGTGAAAACCTTTTCTTATGTTCTGAGTATTGTTCAGAGTGAGGCAGAATTCTGTTTATGCTCTGCAGAGAGACACAGAAAAACAGGGAAGTAAAAACAATTTTCTCTATAAAAACCTGCATGAAAATGTAGAAGTTACTAGCCCACAGCATAAACAGTGATAGGCAGAAGTCAATATTGCAAATGTTCTTCTTCAGCCTTAACACAAGCGGCATTATCTGTGTCAGGATTTTTAGTACAATACACCACACCTGACTGTCAGCTCAAGAACTCCTCAGTCTGTGACATGATACACCAGGGCATGAGCAATAGTCAGTAACATGGGTTCCCGAGACAGTGCCCATTCTCAGCAGCCGGCTTCCCACATGACCTGGTGGGAGTCTTCAACATGGAAGTTTATTTAATTTACCAATGTCTTTGTGATATTACATCCTTTGCAAGAATGAAAAGAATATGCTAATGCAATCTCTAAAGTGAAGACTTCACTGTTCTTTTTTATAAGAAATTTAGGTGTAGCACTGAGCAGAAAAATATCATACCCAGATGGAAGGAATGGATGCAACTTTCCAGCTGTCGTGGTTTAACCCCAGCTGGCAACTAAGCACCACAGAGCCGCTCGCTCACTCCCCCCTGGTGGGATGGGGGAGAGAATCAGAAGAGTAAAAGTGAGAAAACTCGTGGGTTGAGATAAAGACAGTTTAATAGGGAAAGCAAAAGCCACGCACGCAAACAAAGCAAAACAAGGAATTAATTCACCAATTCCCATCGGCAGGCAGGTGTTCAGCCATCTCCAGGAAAGCAGGGCTCCATCACGCATAACAGTTACTTGGGAAGACAAAATGCCATAACTCCGAATGTCCCTCCCTTCCTTCGTCTTCCCCCAGCTTTATATGCTGAGCATGACGTCATATGGTGTGGAATATCCCTTTGGCCAGTTGGGGTCAGCTGTCCCAGCCGTGTCCCCTCCCAACTTCTTGTGCACCCCCAGCCTGCTCACTGGTGGGGTGGTGTGAGAAGCAGAAAAGGCCTTGACTCTGTGTAAGCGCTGCTCAGAAACAACTAAAACATCCCTGTATTATCAACACTGTTTCCAGCACAAATCCAAAACATAGCCCCATACTAGCTACTATGAAGAAAATTAACCACTCCAGCCAAAACCAACACACCAGTGTATCATGTTCAGCTGTCAGCAATCACAGGCTATTACACCACACAACTCCTTACAGAACCTGAGCAAGTTCCAACTTAAAACATGTAACATTTAGAAGTTCCACTGGAAGGCTGGTGTAGGAATTAACTTTCTTATAGCTCCTATACTAAATTTGTTAATGGGATGTTCAGAAACTTTTTTCTTGTGACAACATCATCCATTAGTTAAAATGGCTCTTCTCCCTTCACAAGTGTCATATACTTTTGGATGTATGTCCTGACAGGTACATTTTCTCTTTTGTTAGGCTGAAGCAACACATCCTTGTTTAGAGACCTACCCACCACCATGCTGTCATCAAACAAGGCATCAACATTCCTCTCTACAGTCGTTCTCCCCTGGTAAACTCCTACTGTACAGCAAAAATCCTTCTTCTTAGTCCTCAAGCACACAAAGGTCTCTTACTTAGTAAAACTGAACTTCAACCTATTTCTATGATTTGCCCTAACCCCCCCGTACAATACGCTAATCCCCACTTGACACTGAATATGCCTCCCAAATGTGTCACCAGTACACTTCATTAGCAGACCCCTATGTTTCTCTCGTCCATCTTACAACTCATGTATGAACTGTAATCTCTTCCACCTTAATTAGTAATTTCTCAAGAACAAATATTCAAGCTTATGAATTTGTCCATATTTCATTTGCCCTGTTTTATACTACCATGTAAAAGAAAGACCCCTTATCAGTCACTCTTGCACTAAGCTGTTCTGGTGGCTCGAGTTGGGTCAAAAGCATTTTGTATCCAGAGTAAAACAAAAAAATGGTTAAGTTCTATCCTTAAGAATTTCTTCAAATGAGTGTTCAATTCAGCTGACATCCTCTACATTTCCAGAATAACCACAGCATTGTTTCAGGAGAAAACAAGAAGTGTAGCCATTTTCATCTTTATTTCAATAATGCCTACAGGCTTCTATAGAGGGTAAGACACTACTGGGCTAAGATCTGTAAAAAACATACTAACATTCCTGTGTTAATTAAAATCTGAACAGGTGAGATAACCACTGGACAGGAGACAAAATTAGGACACAGAAAGAAAGGAATTAATTAGTCTAAATTTGCACATCACAGATCAGTAGCAAAGCCAGACAGAGAACCTAATCTTAGAACACTCTAGGCAGGAACCCCCAAGACAGTTTTTCGGTTTTGTTTGTTTGTTTGTTTTAAGTACAGATGCGCCTGATGGGAATATTAAAAATGGGAACAAATGAACAATATAGCTCAACTAAAAAAATAATTGTCTATGATAATTGTTGCTTAGATAAATCATCAATATATCTGAAGACCAAGGCTCAAAAATCTGCTAGGAGGGGCAAATGTGAAACAGTTAAAGACTTTTATAGTCATCCATGTGCTTTAAGTATAGAGCACAGTTGATAGGCAAGAATACTGGAAGAATTCAAATGATGCCTTATAACTCCTTTTTTTTTTTTTTGCTGCAAGGCAATTTTCATCACAGCCTATTGGAATATATTAAAAATTCTTTCATTAAAATTTTATTACCACTGAAATTACTACACACAAGATGTGACTCTAGACCAAGAAAATTTCTTTGTCATCACAGTGATCAAAGCAAGGTGATACAGAAACCTAAACAAAGGGGTTTTTTTACAACCTTAAATTCAACACCTGTCTAGTCAATAGCCTCACTGGAAATATCAGGATGTTAACCACTAGTGAATCTGAGTAAATAATATTTGGCGGGGTTTGTTGTTGTTGTTCTTATTTTGTTATGGTAACCAGAGAAAACTGAAAGTACTAGCATAACAGACCTCAGGAGTATCTGCACTCAGTTTACCTAACAAATAAGCAGTAAAGAAAGTTGAACTGTTAGAAACATGCAGAATTAAAATTGATAGCAGGATTAAAATTGATAGCAGGATTAAAATTGATAGCAGGATTAAAATTGATAGCAGGATTAAAATTGATAGAGGTTGTTAAGTCAAAAGAAAGGGAGATTTATTCTTCTTTTAACTCACATCCACATGCTCTTATACCTGCATGTTTTCTTTAGAAGTAGGACAATGGCATTTGCTTCTAGTTAAAATGCATAAGAGATGCCTTGCAGAATCAGCAGTTCTATTTATTTATTTATTACCTGTGTTTCAAAGGACAGAAAATGAGAACCACGTCCACTGCTACCCGCCATATCTAACCAGTAGTTCCACATTGCTATTCCTATTACTCAGTGCCCCACGCATTATAAACCACACACTAGGAGCACAGAGAGCTCATCTGAGTACAACTCCTTTCTCCATTCTGCCCAAATTTTCTGCTAGAGTAAGCAGAATTCTGGCCAGGACTTACATGTGGGACAAGAAACCAAAGATATGGAAATTCACACTGACCATCAAGCATTTGTCAGGTCATTCACCATCAGGAGGACAGAGTGTAAAAGGAAGAGCCCTGACGAGCAAGAGCAATGCTTGGGGGATGGAGGAGGAGATCATTGCTTATGTGAATGCTGAAACTGTTCCGGTGTCAGATTCTACCTTATGGCTAGTGCTTTATTTTACAAGCAGCCCACTGATATCCTTACTGTCCCTTAAGATATGCATAAGGATGAAAAGATTTCAGCCTAAAACAGTATAGCCTGTGCCTACCAACTGCAGACCGCAGTGTGAGGATTGGATTGCTGAAGGGCAGGAGCCCCTACATTCAGCAGCCTACTGCCATCAGAATCCCAGAGTCTTAAAAGAGAATCACAGAATAAATCAGGCTGGAAGGGACCTCTGGAGATCTCTAGTTCAACCTTCTGCCCAAAGCAGGGCTACTTTCAAAACCAGATCAAGTTGCTCAGGGCCTTTTCCCACCAACTTCTGAAAATCTCCAGAGATTGCACAACCTCTCTGGGCAATCTTATCAAGGGCTCAGACACACTCATTGTGAAAAAAAAAAATTCCTTCTGTTTAGCTGGAATTTCTCTTGGTGCAATTTGTGACTGCTGTCTTCCGTCCTTTCTCTGTGCACCAAGGAGAGTCGAGGAAGGGGGCTATATAGAAAACATGGATCCATTCAGGTAGTTGAAGCCAGCAATTGTATCGGCCCTCAGCCTTCTCTTCCCCAGGCCTACACAAAGCCAGCTCCTTCAGCTTTTCCATCCAATGTGCAAGACTGCATTTATCTTTGCCGAATATCACAAGTTGCCTGCTGGCCTATTCTTCCAGATCGCTTAAGTCCCTCCGAATGGCAGCCCTGCTCTCCCTCCAGTGCATTGACTTTTTCTCCCAATCCAATGTCATCTGTGAACATGCTACAGGGGCATTCTGTCCCACCATCTAGGTCACTGATGAAGATGTTGAATAGCAGTAACTCCAGGATCAAGGCCTGAGGTACACTGCTTGTCACAGGCTGCTGGTTGGACTTCAAAACACTGATACTTTGAGCCTGAAGGTCTAGCCAGTTTTTCACAAACCTTGCAGTCCACCCATTTGGTCCATAACCCCCAGTTTGACTACAAATATGCTATGGGAGATCAACTACTTTGTGTACTGGCTTGGAGAACAGTGAGCACACTCAAGCTCAAAGCTGCACCCCTGCTACGCACCAAAGTCCAGACAGAACAGGTCAAAAGATGACCACCACTGGGTGAAACTTAGCAGTTGTTTGTGCTAAAAAAAGCTGTTTCATCATTTCAGAAGCCCAAGGTGTTCATATGCATGCATCCCAAATGGAAACAATCAACACTTGGGTCACCAACTGGGAATTCCTCCCTTTCCCTTGTATTACTAGGAACAACTTACTCCTGTCCATTTTTTTCCTATTATATTCACTAAAGGAATACCAGTAAGGCCTTTTGACACCTCATTCTCTTGTTATTAATTAATCCACTCGCCTGCAAAGAACAGAGAGCAGCTAAGATGTGGTCTGCTTCTTCTATTTAAAGAATGAGCTGTTATAGTTAACCATCCCTCCCAGATGAATCAGAAAACAATTCCACCCTTTGGCATCTGAGAACCCATGGAACAATTTTATGAACAAAAATTAATACAAGCCATGAGATTTAGCTGGCATTTAACTGAGCACTTAGTCAGCAATTTATGCACACTGATGACACCCACACACTAATTCTACTAATTTTTATCATGAGCTTCACATTTGTTCCACGATAAATCAAAAGTAGGAAAAAAAAAAATCACCCAACAAATCGTCTGGCCTTTTATCAGGTTGTTTATGTACACTAAAGGGAATCAGAAGCCTAACTCAAGGTCAACTGTGTTGCCAAAGAAGGCAGTTCAAAACAAATTCCACCTAGAGTACATGTGTCTGCTCAGAGATTTGAAAGGCTGGATAATGCATACCTTACAGACACCTACACTGGAAACACAAATCCTTTGTTCCACTCTGAGCATTTGTCCTTTTTACGTAGACACCTTTACATGGATCATATATTCTTGGAAACTCAGTTTCCAGATAGCTTTATTATAGTGTCACTAATTTTTCCAGCTCAGAACTATTTCCAGCTTCAGACCGAATGCTATTTTTAATTTTAAACTCTGGCTCATTGCTAGGCTTAATTTTATTGTGTACTTAAAGATGCATTTTGGATTGTTCTCATGTTTTTCCAGTGCCAAGAAAATTCTCCTGGTGATCCCTGGACTAAATTTACAATTACTATTCTTTTTTCATCAATCTAAAATACTAAAATAATAATAAACTATGGTATTATCCATCAATTTAAAAAAAACAAATACAAAACCAAAAACCTTAAATGCTGTATTGAGTCTTAGACTCCAAATTCAAAAGAGGTCATTTTGTATCAAAAGATACGAGACTTAATTTTCCTCATCTCCAGGCCACCCATACCCTATTCCAAGAGGCACCAGAATACCTTATACAACTGACTTCCAACTGATCTGACCATACCAGTTCCCCCCTCACTTCCTAGTCATCTGTCTTGGCAAACATAGACATACTCTTCACTATTATCATCAATTAATTTGCAAAGCAGTAATTCCTGGAACTCGAGAGTCCTATTTTCCAAAAAGTCAGATTTGGCAAATTTAAGAGTACAAGCAGCTTCCAGACTAAACAAATGAGCTGGGTCATCACAGAAAGTCATTCTCATTGTTCTTCAATTATAATCACATAAGAAAAGAAAAAAATCTAATCCTGGGAATAATCAGCAGTACTTATGTCCTGATACGCATTTTACTCACACTGTCAGAAATTAAAAACACTGCTCCTCTATGCAAATGGCAAAGTGTGGTTTTACTTTTGGGTAAAACCACACTAAAAACAGAAAAAAGCCTAAGTGTTTCTGTCCCGTTTAAGTTGTTTAAAAAAATAAAAAGCTTGTAGCATATAATGCAGTTAAAGCAGATGAAAAATCCTGGATCTCTAGAAGGCACTGCTTCCTACTCAACTCTGCCATACCAGAATACATGCTCCTTTCCAACACAAACACACACACCAAAATCTAAAGACATCGTAAGGCAGTCTGACAAGAGATGAGTTGGAAATACCTTGGAAATATTTTAAATGGCTCCAGTGCCTTTGAGAGGTAATTAACTGTCCTGTGCTAGAACTAAATAATACAGATGCTTACTTAAAAGTAGCTGAAATGCATGTTCCAGACCTGCCTGTAGTGACAACTCTTGTTTGCAGCTCAGGAGAAAAAAATTCTATTTAAGGAAAAAACTACTCTTGGGGAAGATGGCTCCAAAACTTTCCTTAAATAAACTCCCACTTAAACTTCTTTCCTTGTGTAAACCCCATTAGACACTGGAGCAGTAAGGTCTCTGCAAACAAATACTCACTAACTACGGCTGGACAAACAAGCTTCCACTGTTGCCAGTCCAAGCGACCTCCAGGTTATGTCCCTGGCTGCCCCACCAGAGGACCAGAAAAAACAGCACTGTGTTCTAGGATGACAGTGCCTATTCCAGAACTGAGGACAAATGCCTCCGCGTTTGAAGCCCGTCAGAGAAGATTTAGCCATCCTCAGAACAGTATGAGAATCACCTACACAAGCACCGCCATGCCCTGGGAGAATGCTAGGAAGCAGAGAGTCATCAACCAGCCTGGACCACTGCTGGCACGCAGCAGCTGCTGACAGCCTGCCAGCACACATCCCAGGCACTGCAGTAACAAAAACAACTTCATTAGCAGGCACCCACAGCCTACATGGACTTCAGCTCCTGGACAGTTTCCACATATAACTCTATGCATGGGCTCAGTCTTTAGTCCAGTGCAGCCACAGCTTCACAAGCAAAGCTTTAAGGTATCAGAGTATTTTATGACTTGGTAGTGCCTATCACAATGGAGACCAGCTCTTTATTTGTGATCCTAATGCACCATCTCGTTGCAGCATATCTCATTACTGTCATATTCCGCAGCAGTACTATTGTGGAAACAATCAATTCAATAGCAAGGGACTGAGACTCTTGGGAAGTCAATGCACTTAGCATTTGAGAAGACAGAAGATAAAAAACCACCTCTGCATATCCCTTAGAATTACCCCATAAAAGCAGAGGCCTTTTCTAAGGCAGCTCTGAGTATAAAAGGGATCTCCTGGGCTGCTGAATTAGTGCCTGTGACCAGCACAATCCTTTAATAATAGCATATGACAGGGCCCTGAATTTGAAGAGACATTCAAACAAACATCCTATTCCAAGCGGCTGAGAAAGGAGTCTGTCAGAATATTCTCAAACAATTTTTCCATGTGGCAGAGTGGCACAGGCACAGCACAAGAGTGATATTCCAGCTGTAATTTAGAGAGGGAATGTTACAAACAGCTCAGAGCAGTTCCCATGCACCCGTCCTTTCCTCCTTTTTCACAACTTTCCTGGATTTAAAAGGGAGATACAGCTTTTTCAAAACAATCTTGGCTGAGTCACTAATAAGAACAGCAGCAACAACAAAAAAATTACACACTGGGACTAACTGGCAGGACCTGGCAGTACAGGAAGCCTTCAAGGCACAGAGCCAGACAACTGGAGCTCACTGGCCAGGTGGTGCATTTGTTCCTTGGGGAACCTGGCATTAGTCTCACAGAGCAGCTGAATCACAGAATAATTCTGGCTTAAATGTTGGAAAAAGTGTTTAAAGACTTGCTCTCTCAGCTGTGGGTGAAAGTGGCATACATCAGAGCCAAGGTAAAGCAAATGTAAATTACTGCACTGGGAGTAGGAGGTAGGTAAAATTTATCAGATTTAGGAGTCCTTAGTCCCTGACGCAAGCTCGAGGCAATGGTTTCACACAGAGGAGGGACTTGGACGTTGGGGACATGGCACACTGGTGTAATACTATGCTGCCTGCAACCCACTGGGATACTGCAGTATCTCCCTCTTTATAATAATTACCTATTGTGGCACTGAGGACATGTAGCCAGGTAGATTTGTTTTTGAGTGCTTGCAGTCTTCATACACAGACTGTAATGGGTTTTCTGCCTGCAGACATTTCAGAAAATTAATTCAAATTAACTTTTGAAATGGATTACAGAAACTACTTTTGTGGACACTCTTGTTCATAAGTAAGAGTGACCTTAATCAATTTCAGTTAGCTCATTACAAGAATAAATTAAGATCAATCAGATAAGAGCCCCTCCAACTCTGAATTAACTTCTTTATTTGATTTCGATTAATTGTTCCTATGTCTCTCCATCTGACTGTGTCAAACTATGAGGCTGGAGAACAAATGGAAAGAAATAAACATTCCTGCATTATCTTCCTAGTCATTACACTGTGAGCCCCCTGTAACACAACATGCTCTCGCACAAGGCTGTTGTTTGTTGTTTCTAACACCAAAATAACCATGGCTGTAAAACTCACTGTTCTGGATAAAGGGAAAATATCCCAGTAATATCTGAAAGTGATACATTGCTACTGGGTTGCTTGGACACACCACTTGCATTGTTCATTCATATATTTTAGCTTCCTCTCTAGGGCTCTGACATCCACTCAAGTTTCGGGGCTCTTATAACTCCCCAGGAAGGTCTCAGGCCAACAACAGGAGCAGCAAACAATTGATGAATCTGTCATATCTAAAATCCTTCTGTCATCCAGCTTCACTGTCTCCTAAATCCCGTTACCAGAGCTGTTTTTGTATTGGTGACTATACTGATACATGTGGGACAGCATACCCAGGTACCATCTGCAGTTACAGCATTACAGAAAAGTGGGAATTGTTTAGTATTTCCCACGAATACTTGGCTGCAAAAACCTCATGTACTCCAGAAGAGCAACCCTAGCAATAGCTAGGTGCAGCCTTTCTCCCATCCCCAGTCCCCTGAAAAAGTTAGGTTACAGCTGGAGGTCAGTGAGGGACAATGAACACAGGGTGTCAGAAGTGACAGGGTCCCATGCCTTCACATCAGAGAAAGCGGCAAAAGCAAATAAGGCATCTGACAGACCTCACTCCAAAAGCTATCGCAGCTGAATGCTGTGGATGATGCCAACTGCGATTTGAGCTGCACCCGACAGCCCTCAGCTTCTCCTCAAGTGCAGACTATATGCAGAGACTAGCGAAGGAGCTCAAAGCAAATGAACCAGAACAGCCTGCATTTTACAGAAGTCTTCAGAGCTGGAAATAGGCTCAAGGATCAGGTAGCAGTCATTAAGCACTGAGACTTTTCCTTCAGCTGCCTCATTTGGGGACAGGAATAACCTGTTTTGACAGATTTACTGCTCTTGCCATTTCCCACTAAACCTTTAATGAAGTTTTTATGAACCATTTCCTTCAAACAACACCCTTTCACCAGTTGACAATGCAAGGAAGTTAAATTTGCAGAGTGGAACAAAGTCAAGCAGACAGATGGGAGGCAAAACAAGCTGAGAAGAAACTCATGCTGCTTGCCAAGCATCTTCCTAATATTTTCCATAACAAGCTGTAAGCAGCATTCGCCACTTTCTCAAATATCACATCTTCCCTAGGATGACAATTTTTAAGTCACCTTCTGCTCTTCTTACTAAAAGAACAGAATTAGTCAGACAACCTTTTTGCCTAATTGGAAGAGAAGCTTTCTTATATGTGTCAAGAATCTGTATTTATCCCCCATGCATCTGTAAAGCAGTGACCACTAGAGAAGTTGAGCAGCATTCCACTGGTCAAATCGGTATGACATTGACTTCCTAAACAAAATCAGCCTGGTGGTAGTGTGTTAACTGAAGGCTTCACCAGTTACTTTGAAATTCAGATAAGTGTAAACCTTTGGGACTCCAGAGACTGAGCTGTACTGTCAGTGAAACCTGAAATAGCATAAACCCAGGAGAATTTGTCCTTATGTTGCCACCTATTTAAATTACTATTGGTTTGCAATATGCATGCATGCCTGAGTGTGTGTATTTAAGATGAGGGGGTGACTGTGATTCTCTCTCTGTGTCTAGCATTACTTCACTACGCATTGTTGTGGAAGTGCCAATATTACCAGTACACAGCTCTGAGGGGAAAGGCAGCAAGAGTGAAGCATGGAAGAGCAAGAAGGAGGCGGTAATTAAAAGTCTGCAATGGCATCCAAGATGTCTGAGCTTAAACCGCACCTCTGTCAGACTTCTTGAGGAATCTTGGGCACATCATTTCTATCTCTCACATGTTAAAGTGAATGTGCACTGGAAAACAATGGCTGTTTTTACTTGCCTTAGGTCTAACACTGAGACTGACAAAAACCTATAAATCCTTAAGACTGCTTTGTCTTCTTCAATTGTAGGTTTCCTGAAAGTTCTTATATAACGCTGATGCAGGAGATGAAGGAGGAACAGACCAACTTTATGCTACGTTACAGAATGTATGCCAGCCATCCTCACTGACCTCTGAATTACACACATAGCACCATTTGTCCCAAAAAATTCAAAGAACTTTGCAACCTTCAGTGGAATATGAAGTAGGCTGATACAAAGTCCTGATATGCAGAACTCCCACTGCGGTGAGCAGGAGGGGTTTCACATTCAGAGAATCTGCTGGATAGGACTTGCAAATGCAGTAGCCACAGAGTACTGCTTGAGGGTAAATCCATACCCTGAGAGCAAAGCAGATTGTCTGAAGCCTATGAACTTCATGGTATGATTGAAAGAATTACTTTTTAACCATGAACAACTTTTTCTCTTTGTTTTACTGTCCATCTACTTTCTGTCATACAATGAAAAGAAGTCAAATATTGACTCTCAGAAACATGCGGGTACTCCTATCCCCTTCAAGATGAAAAAAGCCCTGAAGATAGACCAGGGAGGAAAAGCAGGGATGAAAAGAGGTAAGAACGAAGGTGACCTATCACTTTGCTGAGTGTTCTACCTGCATGCATTCAAATCCCTAGCCTAATGAAGACAAGTTCAAGGAAGACAGTCTTGTGTGAGATGACTTCTACCAGCAAAATCATAACAAAACAACAGGAAATGAACTGGTGCATGCAATAACTGTATAAGCACACTGTAATGCTTAAGACTAGAAGCTGTCTCTTACATGGAATACAACAATTTTTTGCAACACAGAGACAAGAAGTGGAGACTACCATAATCAAGTAACCAGAGCCTACCATATCTATAAAGTAAACTATTCAGTGATACATCTAAAAATATAGCAAGCAGTTATATGTGGATTAGGAAAACAAATAATAACTACCTCATTAAATTTGATCTGGGATTCCTGAAATGGTTTCAGGAATTTCAATGCGGTCAGAATCTTGATTTCACAAGGTATTAAACAGCACCTTCCCAATGAGCTCACTGATATGCTGCAATGCCATCTCAGCCCTGACATGGGGAGAAGACTGCACCCTGCAGAATGAAGGCAGCCATACCCTTTCGCCTTTGCCTAAGCTCGTTAGAGGATGAGTCAAACTTGACACTGCCTTACATTAAAAAAATTGCATGTGGTGATGACAGCCATGATAAAAAAGATCCACAGAGAACAGAAGACAAACATCTTTAAATTTTTAAAGTATAATTGACAAATATCCAATGTCAGTATCATCGATAGGCCAAGCATCCGTCATATTCCTTACTCGCAGCAATTTCCTGGTGAGAGCTAAAAACAAAAAGCCCAAAGTAATGTAGTCTGTGTAGTGGAGTGAATTTTATGTCTTCCTTCCCCTATCACGTCTGTTTATTATTCTAGTGTATTTCTAGCCTTGTCAATGGGCAGGTAAACACCTGTTAGAAGTACCGCTTCCAGACTGACTGGCTTTGGTACTCCGGTACTTTATGGTAACTTTCTCCTCTAGAAAAGACTAAACAAGGAAGGAAAGAAGCAAGCCTGAGGAAACTAAAAAGCTATTTTTCATGATGAGGCCTCAAGAGAAAACGGTAAGGTTTTTTTTCTCCACTCTCTTGCATCAGTAATTTGCTAGTAAGTCTCAAATTCCAAAAGCTGTTCTAAGCATTGCTGACATTACCAGTTTCAGATTCAAACTCATTTGTACTTATCACCTTCATAGGCAAAAAGGGAGACTGTCAGGTATATCTGCATAAGGAAAACATATGTGATACTGCTCCTCCTTTCACCTTACCAGTATTCAGCAAGTGTTCAGGTAAAGCTGGCAAGTAATCCTGCTCATGGGTATGCCACAGATTCATCTTAGGATTTTTCTGAGAGACAGTTTCAGTTGAATAGGAATTAATTTATTTAGAAAAAAGTTGACAAATACAGATACATAGTCCACACTTCTTCGAAGCATTTGGTTTAAACAATTTTCTTCCTGTAAATGAATGTTTATAGAGGACTAGATGAGAAGTCAGCCTGGAGAGCATGCCAAATATAACACCATTTTCATATTTCTGAGGCTGTCCCTGATACTGCTTAAAACAGGCAATGCAGTGTGGTAAAGGAACAAGACAGGGATGCCAACAGAACTGGAAAACAGAATTTCCAGGCAAACTATTGAATCTCTTGCTTTGCCTGATTAAGACAGTCTGTGTGTCACCTCTCAAAAATCAAATTGTATCTGAAATAGGCACCCAGAAACTATGGTACCCAAATTTAGTAGGTATCCCAAAAAATTTAGCCAAGTGTTTTTCAAAGGTTTTTTTTCCCCCTAAGTTTTTTTAAGGGACAGAAAAGACCCACGCCCATCATTCCATTTCAGTTAAATCAAAATTCAAAGCAAAAAATGCACATACAGACAGACATATAATTTGCAAGTATTTACTTAAACTCTTTAATACTCCAGCTTTTTCATTTGTAAAGTGCTGCTCTCTTCTCTACTCCCTTACAATATAGCGCTGCCACTGCAGTATTCAACTACCGGAGTACCCAAATTTGTTCAAAGCAGATTTCAACATTAATATCTAAATCCTGCAAATTACCCTAAAATCTTTGGCAAAATATACACAGGCTTATACATATTCTCTCAACCCCATGCTATACTATTATACATATATTAGTGCTAGACACCTGATAGCAGCTATATGCTTCACTAGTGATGGATTAAAGCAAGTTGCATTTCTTTTAATTAAAAGATACCAGTTATTTAATTTTTTAAAATGAGAGAGAGAAGTCAGAGTCATCAACAATGGTAAGTCAGTCGTTCCGAAATGAAGAAAAGGCGACAGGTGATAGTAGTAGGCAACTCTCTTCTGAAAGGTACGGAAGCACCCATTTGCTGACCTGATGCACTCTCTAGAGAGGTGTGCTGCTTACTGGGGGCTTGTATCAGGGATGTCACCAGGAGGCTACCAAGCCTCGTACAGTCCACTGACTATTATCTGCTGCTGTTGTTTCATGTGGGCACCAGCGATACAGTCAGGAGCAGTCTGAGGACTATCAAGAAGGACTACAGAGCCCTGGGAGCGGCGGTAAGGGACTCGGGAGCGCAGGTAGTTTTTTCATCAATCCTGCCAGTCAAAGGGAAGGGGTTTGAAAGGGCCAGTCAAACCTGGCGGGTCAACAAATGGTTACGGGACTGGTGCCACAGCCAAGGGTTCGGCTACTTAGACCATGGGACTCGCTTTGAGAAA
>NW_008824986.1:15564054-15571609 GCF_000699105.1 Pygoscelis adeliae | reverse complement strand
TGGATGCCCCATCCCTGGAAACATTCAAGGTCAGGCTGGACGGGGCTCTGAGCAGCCTGATCTAGTTGAAGATGTCCCTGCTCATTGCAGGGGGGTTGGACTAGATGATCTTTAGAGGTCCCTCCCAACCCAAACTATTTTATGATTCTGTGATTCCATGATTCTATGACTCTCTGATTCTGACAACCATCTAATCCTCCTCCCCGTTACAGGCATTGTGGGAACTCCGTGGGGCAAAAGCAAGGGAATATTAACAGCAGAAAGTCTTATAAATGTGGCATTAAACCTGTACTTCTTCACTCATCAGGTGAGTTTTTTAGGCACGATAAAATAACATTAGGCACTACAGACACAAAGCCACATAAGCAACATCTGCCTAATTTAACCAGACAGCCAAGAGGCAGGGGAATATTCCTAAGCCTTTCTGGTTTTCCGTTCCTTAGCTGACCCCATCTATTTGCCTATTTATTCACTGTTTCTCCTATATGAATTGTAAGGTTTACCTTAGCTTCTTCTGTGACTTTTTAAAACTTAACTGTATAGTAAAACATTGGTGTCTGCCCTTTCTGTTTGTTTTTTATACTGCAGTAACACAGTATAGCTTTCAAAACAAAAAGACAATTATTAAACACACAATTTTCACAACTCCCAGGCTTTTGAACTTTCAAAATGGAAAAAAAATTACTGCAGTTACAGTTAAAAAAATACTGGGGGAAGGTTACTCTCTTTAAAAGAGAAAATGTTTTTTTGTTCTAAGTTTTGTACAGCTATGGAGTCCACGTTGTAAAGAGTCCAGAAAAGTTTAGGCCTCTTTCATTTATGACTCTGATGATTACCCAGAAGCCAAAATTAAAGAGGACATAAGTGACACAGGGTTAAACAAAAAAATAATTAAAAAAAAAAAATCTTCCTAATGTCAGTTTCATCTGTCACCTAACCATGCAGCTACTGTACAGTCTGCCTTTTGCCAAATCCCTTTTATAATTGGTAAAGGAAATACCATTCATTTGCATGCAGCTGCAAAAATAAAGAAGGTAATCTTCTTACTCTCATTTCCATATGAAATAAAACACAATGGTTTGAAAAACAGAATCTCGGTATTTTTAAAAATAGGAACAGATAAGATATTATTGATTACCTAAGATAATGACTTGAGATAACAATTATTCAGAACATCCAGTTAGATAATTGCAGCTACTTCTAATGAGGTACGTCTACTATGGTCCCAGTTCTCATGAAGCTTCTACTCTGCTGCAAAGTTAGAAACAAACTGCAATGAGAAGAAATAGATACAAATGGCAGATGTAATGTTTTACTCTTTCACTCAAATGAATCCCAGAGAGCATTACAAACTTAACTAATTCTTCGAAAAGTGCCCCAAATCTTAAAAATATTTTGCTAGCAGTGAAGTCATCTTTTGGCATTATCTGCCGCTAAAGGCAGCTTTCCCTGGGCTAGAACAGTATGGCAATCTAACCATACTTATAATTTATATATAAGTAAATAAAACAAAAAAAAAATTCAACCAGAACACTGAACAGTGTTTAGGGAAGAGGAATGAAAAGAATACGTAAATAATTCTGCATCAGAAATAGTCCTGAAAAAAAACATTCTTCTCTTCTCCCTTCTATTAAACAAAGGTCAATATGAGATTATGGAAAACATATGTCTGCTTTACATGTCTGTAATTCTAGGTTCCCTAGATTCATAAAAATTACTTCCAAAATCAAAGGTAAGTCACCATTTCCAAGCCTGTTCATTTCACCTCTAGTATTAGCAACATCAATTATTTGACATAGGATGCAAACATTATCGTATGTCCAGATCAGTGGCTAAAAGGAAGTTTCTAAAACTAAGTTTCACACAACATAATTCCATAAAGATTTAACCTCTAGAAGAACATATAAGTAACTGAAATATACTTTGTATTTTCTTATTCTAAGCTGCAGTTGATTTTCATTTGATGGCATGTGGAAGTTTAGAATCCCTACATGGAAAACTCTTAAATGCTACTAACAATGAAGTAGCATTCTGTTTCAAAGTACCAGCTACTACCCAAGGTGGGCTTGCCGAGCTTCCTAATCCTAGAAGATACAAGTTAGAAGCCTCACGTAGCTTGGAGCGCACCTTCCCCATTGCACTGAAAGAGGAAGGAGTCATAGGAGGGGACTGAAGAAGTCACCAACTGCCAAGACACGCTCCAGACTGCCAGCAAGTGCCAGGAGGCACGCAAGCCTTCAGTCGATAAGCTCTTAGCCTGCGCATCCTGTTTCTATGCAGTACCATCACTCCTACAGCCCCTGCACAAACAGGAACCACTGGGCAAACGCAGCTGCCTGCGGAGTGCTGTACAGCAGGCATTTAACAGCGCATTCAGCCACTTAGATCCTGATGCGAGTATGCCACATTCATGTCCACATGTCCACAACATGTCTATGCTCTGCAAACAGAAGCATCTTTTCCACAGGCAAAGGGTGAATGCAATTTGAAGGCGGTAACAAGATTAATACTGCTACTCCTTCAGAATACCCCAAAACCACTGACTAAGCAGTATGTTCTGTAAGGTGATTAGCACGCTTGCCATCACCTGTTTTTTACTGTATACAAAAGGCACTTTCTGCCAATACTTCCACAAAATACAGTTTATTTTAGTGAATTTAGAGGATTGGCAACTGAGAGGATTATAGCACGTCTACCAGTAAACTGGATTTACATTCAGAACACACACCTGTGAAGAGCATAACACATTTTAAAAGATGTGTCATAAGGCAAAAATTGTGTAAAAGTGACATTTACAAAATATATACGCTAGTTTGGTCTTGGGAGAACAATCACAGAAGAAAAAAACTGTTCTAAAAAAAGTAAATACTATATAAATACATAATATATAGCTTTTCTGGATTTTAAAGTTCTTACAATGAAAAGCAAAGCCTCAAACTTTAAAAAGAAAAGCAAAGGACATACAGAATTTTTCAGACAAAAAAAATACTGTGCTGATGTTAATACCCTAGTGACAATTCTTTGAATTTTTAAAAGGACACAGAAAGTGTTTCTGCAGAAAAACACACTCCTAGGACTGCATTTCTTGTGATGCAGACAATGACATAGTTTTCAGGGTTCCACAAAGAAAGCTAGTATGAAGACTACTCAAGGGGAGAATATGGATTGGCAATCTGCAGAAAAAGTACTGGCCTGATCAACTGCATCTCTGGGGATTTATTTCAGAAAGAAAGGCAGCTCAGATTTGGACAGGCCTAGAAGCACAGGTGCCATGCCCAGGGGTGGTCATGGTACAGGCATCTAGAAACTGTTTGCTAGCACATACTCTTAACTTAAAAAAAAATGCAATACCACACATAGCTATAGTACCTTCCCTTACTTTCTTCAGTCTTACAATGCTCTTAACATAGTGTGTAAGCATAACCCTCTCACCTTATACCCAGGACTTCAGAATCAATAATTTTCTAATTTCACTAAATCTAGGCATTTGGATAGATTAGTCTCACAGACTCAATTTCTTTCTTCATTTCATTAATTTCTTGATTTCATCAAAAGCCCGTTGCAATGAGTTTCAAAGTCTAATCAAGCACTTTCATTTTTTCCCTCTACAGGTTTCCCATGATTTGTATTTAACTGAGTGCCCTGATATTTTTGTTAAGAGGAAATAAAATAAATGGTCCTTATCTATCTCTCCTATACCATTTATAATTTTAGCGACTGATATGACACAGAAAGGGGATAAAGAATGGAGCCTAAGACGATAATCCCAGGGGGGTTTAGTCTTTCATCATGTGTTTCCAGCACAGATGATGTTAGTCTCCCTTTTCAGAACTCTCTCTAGTTTAAGATGAAGTAATCAGAACTGCAAAATATTCCAGGAAAACCTGGATCACCAATCAATATAAATGAACAGTACTTTTTATATGCCACATTCCCTACTCCCTTTCACTTGCCGCTTCAATGTTTATAAGCAGCCTAAGAAGAGCAAGTGCTTGAAAGATATTAATCTGAATACGGAGTATTCAAGTCATGATGAATATTTAAGAGAAAAACGAAACCTAGTCTTTATATTTTCAGCTTCTACTGTACCGCCTAGCCAATAGTAAACTATTTCTAGTAACAGCTGCTAAGAACTTTGAAGAGTATTTTTAGGATGTAACCAAGCTCAGGGTATTTTTAATCTATGATTATACATTGTCTAAGTCAGATGAGCATCAGTTAGGAGGTTTAGCCAGACCCTGTTCTTGTTATCATACCCTCACATAACTTGAGACTGCTGCAAAACAAATCTTTATGAAGGGCCACTTAAGAAAGGGTGTAACAGAGAAAATTGAGCAGTCCCATTGTTTCTTAAGCAGGGAACATCTTCAGGAGACCTTCATCTCTTTAGACTCTGCAATAACAACAGTAACTCAATAGTAACTGCAGCTAGACAGACAAGTTTTCCTAAGTTCCATACACTGTGACACTGTGATTTTAGCCGTACTGGGAAAATTCATTAGTTTCCCAGGGTTACTTCAGATTTTCTCCAGTGCAGCATGAGATGAGAATGTGGCTGGTCTGATGAAAAATGTAGAATTCTGCAGCCTTGAGGAGGGGGCACTGCATCATTTTTCACTTGTTTATTTCCTCACTGTTTCCAAATACTAAGCAGCTGAGGTGACAGAATAATGTAACCTCAACCTTTTGCGTGTATCGCCAGATTCTGCTAAAGATTAAAGACAATTTTCCAATTATTTTTTCGTATCTTTGGGATTCTGAGAGAGCCTCTCATGGAAATGAAGACGTAGGAGGTAACTATCTTTGTCGGAAAGGCAAGCCGGCTTTGCACTGAGTAGTAAGGGTATCTTTTCCACCTCCACATTAATTACTTTTCGCTTTGCGCAGTATTATGTAACACATTGCTGTGAAACTGTCTTGCAGTTTAAGTTTCCCTACCCAAAACAAAGAGGGACCTGCTCCCTTACTGCCACTGAAATTGCGCACTGGCAGGAAAATAGAACAAATCAGCTGGAGGTTTCCAGACTGCACTGCTGAGAGGAATGAAAGAACAAGTTACTGTTAAATGGCTGCAAGACAGAGAAAAGGGATACCATCCATGCCAGAGTGTTTAACCAAACTGAGAGATCCAAAAAAATACTGCTTGCTTCTCTCACGTAACACGGAACTGAGGGCATAGGAGAACAGATCCCAGCAGGCCACCAGCTCACACTGACAACAGAAAAAGCAATATAAGCAATTTTAACAATCTCTCTCACACTATTCTCTGCCACAAGCAGTAGAAACAGGATGCACATAGATCCAAATAAAACCTGTAATTGTTTTAAATTATGTATTGAAACTCTGAATATTTTTCTCTTCTGTTTGAAGATCAGCTGCTTTTACTACACCAAAGCATAGAACAGGAAAAAGGAAATATAACAAGGGAAAAAAAATACCACTAAAGCAGCAGAGATGCAGGTACCTTGATACCCTCCCCACCCTATTGCTTCAGTATGACATTATCCGGTATCTCAGATCTATTTCAGCACAGGAAAGCCCAACTCAATGGGTGAAGGATAGGGAAGTCCAGCAAAGTGTTAGCATTTCATTCTAGGTTCACTGCAGTTTCCTTACTCTCTCCCCTGGAAGCATGTGCAATTTCACAACTGAGGGAAAGGGTTAGGGTACCAGCCTAGCCCAGCCAGGCAGACTACTCACCCCTGACACTTCAGTATTAACTGGGAAGAAACACAGATGCTGTAGAAATGACTCCTACCCTAGGACACTGACCCTCTTTGCCAAGGGAAATTAAAAGTGATTAAAGGAGTTGGGAGCGTCAGAGAGGGAGCATGACTCTGAAGAAATACCTGGGATGTGGATTCCCCACTCCAAGACCAAACTGAACTTATGAAACATTGTGTGAAGATCTGTAGAGCCTAAAATTTCTCCTTGTACCTACTGCACTGTGAAATAAAATCAACCTCTTGCTAGAAGAACTAACTCGCCTGTTTCTTTTACAGGTGAAGCCTGTCATTCCAGAGTCATCACCTGGAAGGATGGAGGTGCTCCAAGGAGGTCACAGAATGCAATTACAATGCCATGATGTCTGGAGTCAAAAAAGACCAAAGCTTACCTGCTCCAGGGCTAGGCCACCTGCAGGAGAGTTGCAGACGCAGCTCCAAAAGACTTCAGAAACTGAGTTACAGGCAGCAAGTTCCTTTGGACACAAGAATGTCTAACAGGGGCCACAAGTCATTTCATCTTTCTCTCATTCAAACCCATTTTATAGCTAGGAATGCAAAACTATTTCACAGGAGTTCTGGGATGGCTACTGCCAATCAAACCAGTATCTACAAATCATCTGTTCCCAAGGGGTAAGCTGTTTACACACTAGAACAGCATGAAAGCAAGGTGATTAAATTGAGTGAAAGTACAACTATAGGACTGCAACTATTTAGTTTCACAAATCCAAATCTGGTAAACTGCAAGAACTATTTACAGACGTTCAGAGATTCAAAAGCCTTGCAGATTGACACAGAGGAAGTTGAGATTCAATACAAACATGCAAAAATGATCTGCATTGAAAGCCAGGGTGAAAAAAATCTGATGCAGGCAGGCTCCATACTTACCCGGGTAAGCACACAACCCTGTACGACTATTCAGAGTAACCAGAGAGAGAACCAGCAAAGAGTGGTCAGAAAGTTTGGTCTAACACTCTGAGAGGTCAGTATGTGCAGCCTAGTACCTAAGAGATCCCTTCACCTCAATTTTCAATAACATCCAGTGCTGAACGTACAGGCAATAGGGGAAGAAAGCTGAGCAGGATACAGGTACAAAATGGGAAACACTGGGAACCACACTGGGAGCACGTTACACTTGGGGTGTGTGCTCAAACCAGGAGAATCCGATGATCTTAGAACAATGAAGGGGCTAGCATATAAAATCACAAGCTACTTAGCAAAAAAACTAATAATCTATTCAGAGGCATATCATAAGAATATGCAAGAACAAACATCATAGCTGTGCTTAAGAAACAGAAAACAGAGATCCAAACAATTCTAAACCTGGTTTTCTGATCTAAATGCACAATCTATAAAAAATTGACTGTGCCCCAATATCTTTTTGGATAATTATTTTTAGGTGAGGAAAATTCAGTATATGTAGTTTAGCAATAGCATTTTATACAGTGCCATTTTATACAGCGCCACAAAGGAAATTACGAGTGTAGCTGGAGAAGGTGGGAAGATTGCAGGTGAGCTGCAATTGCAGTCAATTAATTGCAAGGAATTGACCACAAGAGAAGAACAAGAGGTTATGCAAAAAAGGGACGTGTGAGCTGACCGCCAGCAAAAAGCAGAGAACTATTCGGCTGCAGTTTTGATTGCAGAAAACGTTAATGGTAGGGTCCTGCAGGAAAGCTGAGAGGGAAGCTTAGGGGTCAGAGTGCTGCCCGGAGAGCCGCTCGTACCATAAGCGAGCGGTGAGCCTCCCACCTCCTGCTTCCCCATGTGCGGCCACAGCGTAGCTACTTGTCTGGTCACCGAACAGCATCGCAGCCAAGGATGGCCGACGA
>NW_008824986.1:15541612-15563036 GCF_000699105.1 Pygoscelis adeliae | reverse complement strand
GCACCGCCGCGGCGCCTCAGCCCCTTTCCCCCGCCACCTCCAGCCCCCTGAAGGAAAGGGGTTTCTCACACCCCGCCTTCTGAAGCCTGCGCTTTGGGCGGTGGGCTCTGTCAGCAGCGGTCAGAGCCCATGGCGGGGGAAATCCGTGCGAGGGCTCTGAGGACGGTCAGGAATCCCGGTGCAACTCCTCCCCCGTGCCCATCGGAAGTTCTGCCTGAGGACGAGGGAGGCCGGTCTGCCAGGCAGTTCGTTCTGAAGTACCTTCTTCTACCCGTTCTGCTGGCGGCTAAGTCATATTTAAGAACTTGACAGCCTCCATACTTACACTCAGAAGTGACCTAAATTTGTGGCCACCATCTGAGGATGGCAAATGGCCTCCATATGCATCAGTTTCAGCTTTCACTTTTTGTGGAAAATGTATTTTAAGACTGATGTTCTAAATCTTGTGATTCTCACTGCTTTGCTAAAGATCAGTAGGTACATTAGAGCTAAAATCATGCAAGGTGTAGCTTTATTTCAACTTTCTAATCTGAATAAAGTAAATAAATTGATTTAAAATGTCATTTTTACATGGATTCTCTATGTACCGGGATGTAACAGCCAAAGTTAAAAATGTGCCAGGCGGGTATTAAAGTCTGTCTCACAACCCCCCTAACACAGCACAACACCAGCACATACCTCTGATTAAAAGCCCTCCCTGAAAAATGGCACATCTCCCTTTACGTGCAACAAAGGATCGACTACTCTGCCATGCAAAGTGAATTTTATTAACTTGATTCAGGGTCTGTCACTCATTTTTCAACATCATACGTGCACCTATAATAGATGTCATGGTTAATCCACTTGATGATCTCTATTTATTTGTTCTTCTCTGATGAACTCTGGACAATTTGCCTGCCAGCCCAGTTCCTTTACATAATTCGGAGTCCGAATTATTAAAAAAGCTTTACATAGTTTGCGTTATTAATAAATAAGTAAATAAACAAAGGCAACAAACTCTTTCTCTGTTTCAGCTGTCTATTCAGATTAGCAAGTCCTCGGGCACTGATCTTTCACAGTGCGTAAATGGTACTTGGCACAGCGCCCATCATTCACCCCAGCCTTGCTGGGCTTCCCAGTGCAAATCTAATAATATAAAGCATTTTTTTAGAGCAAGATTCACCTTATCTATCAGCAGTTGCCCAAAAGATAAGCATCTCCTCCACACTAAATCATCAACGCTTTCTCTCCAATTAACATAAAAAAGTACCTATGAATGTTAATTTTTCACTCTTGTCATATATTTTTCAGGACAAATGACACTTTTTATTATTAACCATTTTTTAACCATTTTTATTAACCATTCAGACCAGACACAATAAATGACACCTTAGTCATATGTCAATGTATTAGTGTCAGTTTCCTCAAAGAAAAAAAGTAGTCCACAAACTAAATGCTTGCCTTAGGTCAACTCAATACAACGAGTGTTAAAGGAATCTCTGCAGTTTCAAAAATGGGGGGAAAATGGCTTTAACAGACTTAAATGAGCTTAAATCACATTTCCAAAAAAGTTTGTTCTTCCTCAAAAATGAAACCTTGTGACACTAGCAAAATGGTATTATTCCTCCCCATTTTTCTGTAATGAATTCTGAAATGCACAAGGCAAACTTTTCATGGTAAGTATATTTCTGATAATCAACATCCAGATCTTTAAAAAAAACAGTAATTTTTAATCTCATGACTAAAACTATTTCTCCATTCAGCAACTGACATTTTCAGACTTCAATGCAGGGAATCACAACACACCATAAAGTAGCCTACAATAAAAGATTAAAACAAGGAGTAAAAGGAAAAGTTTTTTATGGTCAATCCTCAGTACTAGGCTACAACAAATGGAAAAAAACTTGACAGAAAAAAAACAACTGTAGGAACAAAGCCACAATTGGCAGCAGTCTTTTGGCCATGACCAAACACTGCTCAGGCAAAGGGCCACCACGGACCATACCCAGCCGTAGGCTCTTGAGGTGGCCTGACCACTATTTTAGCCACAAGCCTGTCATGAAAAATCACTGGACAAAACCCAAAATCTGCAGTGCCCTACTAATAGTACACAGCCCTCCTCTCCCCACAAAAATGCCATGGAAATCAGTTAATTAACAAACTAGGAAGAACATAATTACAGATTGTAGGATATCTTTATCACTATGAATATGTCATCACATTTATCACTGTTTCCTGTCACCACTTACAAAGAACACATCTTCAGTGCAGTTAGTTTAATTTACAAGCTCCAAAACAATCATTTCTCACCTCTATTGACATTTCTGGAAGTTATTTTTGCCTTAGAAAAAGCCACCATGAGGATCTGTGAGGCACGTTACACAAAGCAGCTTGAGGCTTTTATCTGTCTAAACAACTAAATAATGGTGTTAGAAAAGTGTTACTTCTGCTCCCAAGCACATTCAGAATCAAATTTCACAAAGAAAGAGTGACCCAGTTCAGCAATGTAAATACATGTCATCTCATTAGCTTAAAAGTTTAGCTGAAATAACATTCAGATGCTACAGCTTGCACTAGTTTAGCTGAAATAACATTCAGATGCTACAGCTTGCACTTCAGACAACAAATTCCATAAATATTCCTTATGATTAACAGGACCAGATAAAGAGATGGCCAGATCATTGCAAACCGGCAGAGGTCACTTCAAAGGCCACGCTCTTACAGCTGAGGCTTTGCTAGGGAATCTTGTGAGCTGTATTCTTCAGATGTTTGCATTGTTTCAAGCAGGAGGTCAGCAAGCGGCACTATGGAAAGACTAATAACCCTACAGTGAAATCACCATCACCAGAGTATGCAAACTATTCCCAAAGCTATCCCAGGAATAATCTCTCTACATTTGCCTAAGAAAACCACTCTGGGTATCTTCAATTTATTCCTAATATGATCTGTCTCCTTCACCTGTGAAAGTTATTTTTAAAAAGTTACTAAAGCTGGATTAACTTCATTCATAAAGCTTTTTCTTATAGCTGTACTGAGGAGCCAAAGGTGACCTGTTTTTGTAGAGTTTGATGTGTTCCGTATTTCTTTTTTGGGAAAAAGCTCCACCATGCCTTTGAAAACATGAACATATGAGAACTGCGCGCTAGTATTAGGATCCCGCAGCCCTCGCACTGTAACACAGCTGAAAAGGGACCTTCAGTCATCAAAACCTTTCCACTTCTCTACAGCTGTTTACAATGAGAGTAAAGAAACACATCTTCTCTCCAATCCAGCCTGGATGATTAACTAACTGATGCAGCAGCAATACTGCAGCTGCGTTTGCCAAGTTATCATCCTCAGGACCATAATTAACACAGAGAAAGTTCCAGCGGGAATCAGGCTTGAACGACATCAGTGGTAACAATTAAAGCTCCTGAAGCTTTTACAGCACTTCAGAGCAGCTTCTTAGTTCTCCGAGCAACCCTTCAGTTCTGCCAAATGCCTCTTGGAGGCAGCTCAGGCTCAGTTTGTTTTTACTGGACTCAAGGATCATCCTGGCTGACAGAAACCTCTGACCTAAGGTTTTGCTTCTAAAATAACAGTGTTTTGCATATGCCTCCCCTTTATCCCGATTTTTTTCATGTAAACAATGAAAGCACCAGAGAGAAGTCCACAACTCAAACAGGAGATGAGGGGACATTTCTCCCTTCAGCCTGCCTTTTGGATTTGTTGATCAATTCTGTAGTTCAAGGAGGCAAGAGATCATAATGCTGGCTAAATATACTTAACTATACCCTAGTATTGTTTTGGCTTTCTTCCCCCAACATCCATACTCTCTAAATCTTTACAGCTCTTAGCCATGGATATTCATGCCTCATGGCATAAAACCCAAACACCAGACTGAAGCAGTATGTTATAATATGTTAACATAGTGGATTCTTAATGTTTTTGTTTCACCTAGTGGAGATATTCCCATTTTCACCCTTGATTAATGCATCAACCCAGTGTACAAGATTTCCCAATTCCTCCCAGAGACATCGGCCTACCCACAGACAGCAGTTCCTAATGAGGCAACACAGTTCTCTCTCCTCTAAAACAAATGCAAAGAGAGGACATCCTTGATCTTTTATTGCCTAAGTGGTTTTGGTGCAATGATCTACTCGCAGCTGACATTTGAAACTTGAAGCTAAGAAGAAGTTTGCAGATGGGATTTGAAGGTCATCCAAACACAGCTTTAAACCTGCCCTATCTCACTCCCTAATGTAGCCTCGATACAAGCCTCTGGTTGTAAGTTATCCTGTACTTTTTTCCTCCAAGCTGATCATCTGGTATATCAATTTATGACTGGGCAGGT
Organism: Pygoscelis adeliae; assembly: GCF_000699105.1. NCBI lineage: Eukaryota > Metazoa > Chordata > Aves > Sphenisciformes > Spheniscidae > Pygoscelis > Pygoscelis adeliae. The sequence goes on along the minus strand of NW_008824986.1, from coordinate 15,558,724 downwards.
AAGGGCAAAAATACATTTATAGAGATTTTCCTAATGATATTTTCTTTTAAAGCAGTAAAGCTGGAAAACTTGATTTTGTCTTTTAACTTACCCTGTTCAAAGAAAAAAACCCCTTCTCTCTTTTTCCCTATAATCACATGACACCTAACTAGAAATAGATCTGCATCATGAAATGCTGCAGTAAACGTCTGTTATATCTTTTCAGGACAGTGTGTTAGAGATACTGTTACACTCCCTAGGCTACTAAGTAGACTTAAAAGAACTTGTATTTGTAATTCAAAACTGTTCATTTTTGTGCCTATCTACATTTGAGCAAAAAGGCTAACTATGTGTTTGCATAAAAAGCTGACTACAACCCCATGCAAAGGATTAGCCCACATCTGCATGACACTTAAATCCTACTTAAGCCTATTCCAAATATCATTAACGTTCTTCTTGCACAAATGAGACAGCACCACTCTGGATTAGGTAACGGGAGACACGCTTAGCATGCTGGACTAGATGACAGAGAAGGAACAACATAGCATTACTAGATTATGCTATCATCTGTGCTTTCTAACTCCCTTGGATATAACAGCCTCATCTTACATATCTTCTCCTACACCATGACCTGCACCTGCCATCATAGATCATGCTAACCATGGACACCTGGTATGTTGACTCACACAGTAGGAGAGAAGCTGCAGCATGGAGCTTTCTCAGAGGAAAGTCTGAGTTAGCCTGTACTTAGCAGTGGAGCATCACAGAACTAGGGTCAGCTCTGAATGACATCAGTGGTAACTTACAGACACAACACTTCCTAATTGCGGTGCTCTGGATCTTGTTAAACACACTAACAACAATGACTTGCTATAAACACCCAACTATTTTAAATTACATACTTGCTTAGTAAACCACAAATTCAGGCTCACTTAGGAAGTGGACAGAACTAAGTAATAAATGTTTCTGAAATAAAATCCCCAAAATCTAGTGATGCAGGCCACTTCACACCGCAAACTCCAGTCTGAGTTTGGACATGAGTAAATGTTGCCAGACAAGGCCTTGAGCCACCTGATTTGTCCCACGTCCTCAACAGGCAGTTCTGTTCGGATTGGCATGACTCTTTGCACTCAAAGGAAAAGACCAACTTATAGGTGACAGCTGATGGCTATGATGGTGAGAGGTCACGCTCAAAATGTGTTCCATGACTGCTGACTTAAATTATTTTCATTCCACAATTCACTGATTTTAAGGCATCTACTGTCACCCAGTCTGACTTCTGGCAATAAAATTTATGATGGTGCACGTAAGTCTCAGAAAATGCCTGCTATCCAGATACTTTACAATGAACGTCACTAACACTAGCACAGGTGTAAGCATGTTTTCTCACTGAGTGATTCTGTATGTGGGCTTGCGATACTTCATCTCCCATAACTTGCGCTTCTTAACCATTTCTCCTATACCAAATCTGAAAACCTTGTAAATACAGGTGAGGTGATTTTGCAGATCAGCTTTTACAATCTGTCTGAAGATCTCTCAGAGCTGTTGAGAGGGAAGTTGTTCTGCAGCTCCTGACCCCACCGCATGGCAGCGGTCAGGCTCAGCCCTCAGCTCATCTGCACAAGAATAGAAGCACTTGTGTCAAGTCTAGAACTGCTCTTCTGGACATCAGGAAAGGCAGAAAACCACTATGGGCAATCACTTTAATTATTAAAGAGCTTGATCACCAAATGAGGGAGCATTGATTTAACAAAGTTCCTCTACTGCATTGCGCATTAAAATCATTAATCCTCAAAGCTTTATAAAATGGACCAACACAGCTGTTTGTGAGCAGCTGTCTTCAGCAGAGAAACCAAAGGCCAAGAGGAAAGGAAGTCACTAGGTGTTAGCTAGACTGCATGTTGACAAAATAAAGATAACACCTGAAGCTATATACATTTATAAACCTGCTGGTTTTCATTCTGGCCAGCTGTGCCACACGGAGAAAAAACTCAATGACAGGCTGGGCAGCATACTGGGTAGAAATTTGCAAGAATGCAACCAAAAAGGATAGAGGAATTCTGAAATGAATCTCAGGGGCTTGCCTAAAACCACATCAAAAGCATAACCATGGCAGCAGTAGCCATACTCAAACTCATATGAAGCTTAGGAACTAACATCAATTAAGTCACAGCAATATGGATTTCAGCTCAGCCTATTTAACAAAACATACAGGTTTTTTGCTAAAACTCGAGCCACTGTGACTTCCCTTGTACTGTTACCCAAACTATCTGTTAAAGATGTTATGTCATGTCATATGGCAAGTTACAATCACACCCCTGATCTGTAGACAGGCGCAACAAAAGGCTTTAATTCCTGCATACCTGGACTTCAGCAACAGCAATATAGTTCACACTCCTGTACACGGCACCATTTCCAGTCTCCTAACCAGGCTCTGCCTTCAAGAAACCAATACAATCTCTTTCTGGTCCTAACAAAACACTCACAAGGCCAACTTATAAGTAGAGGGAAAGTGTCATGAAAGTAATATTATGCCTCACATAGAGATACACTTGAAACACAGGATTGATATCAAAGGGTTCAGGTTCCTAATATAAAAGGGAGAAGAATACAAGCTTCTTTAAAGTTAGCAGATTGGAGACACAGGCCCACCACTGACTTGTTACGGGAGGTACAAAAAGCAGTTATGGGCTGTTCACATGACCCTGAAGGAAGCTGGACATTACAATCACGGAAGGAAGAAACCTCACCAATAATAATGTTTGTGGAATATACACTTGTGCCCAGAAGGGTGTTGACAGCCTCATTTTCAAAGAAACAGAGATACTGTTATATAAGGGAACTTGTCCACTGAATCCAATACCATTCCCTGTACCCAGTACACAATTAAAGTCAACACACAAACCTGCAGTAAACCATTCAACTACCTAATAACACTGTATTCACTCCCTTCTGCTTTTGGAGCCATCCCTTCTGGAAAAGCTGGGGCAGAGAGCTACAGCAATGCAGGGCTTGGGGAGATATCTAGGGAATAAGATGCACCCTAAATGCAGCCTAAAAGTATAGGCTCTGTAAGCACTAGCTCTGGGCCATTAGCAGGTCTCAAGTGCCCTACAGAGCATTACCAAGAGACAAGTATTTATTATTTGTTTTAACCTGGATAGAAACAAAGTACTGGAAATTATTTGACTGGTTTCCATTTACTTGTCCACAATTTACCCCAAGCATGCCAGGCATCTTCACACCAAGCTCCCTCAGAGCTGAGAAAACAAGATGAAATTTCTCAGTAACCTGCATAGCAAATGGCCACCTGCAAGACCCAGTCCAATCCTGATGTAACCTTGCTAATACCACTGCGCTTACTTTAGAGCTGAACATTGCTCCACTTTTAACACAGTTAACGTGTGTGACTAAAGCTCTGCTCAGCTCCAGATGGCCAAATGTCAAATAAATTGAAAAACAGTAATTGCCAAATCTCTCCTTAAAAAAAAAAAAGATACAGAAGAAATCAAAGAGGGAGCATGAATTCAGCATCAGAAAACATAATGCAGCACGCTGCCTTCCCTTTTGTAGCTCACTTTTACAAGGTATTTACCTTGTCAAAGGTAATGAAAAGATGCAAAGGTCATGAAAACATGCAATAGATCTCTGCCCCTAGCTACTGAACATCTCAGCTCCCTTCATCCTGCTGACAGTGTTTATGTCCTCCAAGACAGAAAGCCACCATGCTCTAGGTTCGGGGTGAGACCTCCATGCCCCTACTGGCACACAAGCTGTTCCAAAGAGGTATTAAAACTAAATAACAACTACATTCCGATACTGCACTTTCTTTAGAGTCTCCTTAACATGACTAGAAAGCAAACTAGAAAGCAAACTATGTACCCAAAAAAAATGGGTACTTGCCTGTGGTTCAACTAACCCAGAAATCATGATCAGCAGCAGCTGATCATGAATAACTATATAAAAACATACATATACATGCACATACAATTTGTAGAGTTCCTCATGTTTCCAGCAGTTTTCCAACGTGGTTGCCAGGATGGCAAGAGTATTCAACGGAGCTACCCAGTTCAGTGCAGGGTTTAGCCCAGAGGGAGGAAGGGAGAGAGGGAGGAAGGGACAGCAATATTTTGATTAATATACAGAACTGGAACTCATTAAGAGTAGGATCAATTTCCAGTTTTACACAACTTCTCTTCCCTGCACTAACCCACATCTGACATCAGTCATAACACTCTAGAAACAGCTAAAAGTAATTTTCACACCTTCCTTCTAGGATAGCACGTTATCTAGCATGTCCTAGATCAGATAAAGCAGATTGTGGATGAAATACAGATTTTACCTAGACTCTTGTAACTGCCAGGATGAATGATTCCCCAAAGACCACAATGCCTACTTTCGTACTTTCAAATGGGGGGAATGCTTATTCAGCTTCATGTAGCTTACGAATCACTGTATACAGTTAACATTCTTTTATACATGCCAAAGTATAACTATCTTCATTATCAACTAAATTTCTAAATAACAATATATTGTTGAGGCTCTCTGTGCTGCTCTCATATACTAATGAACATGCAAAAAACCCTCGTTCAGACTCAACACAGATGAATAAACCCATACGTCCCATAGCACAGAACCCTGTAAGTTACAAAATGCTAATGGTGAAAGGGACTTGACAAAGCTGTGTGCCTCTTCCTGCCTCAAGGCAGGATGAACTGTCTCTACAACCATCCCTCTGCTCAATGTCTTCCTCTACTTCATATCATCACCAAAAATCTGACCAATTCATCTCTCTGACTAGCACAAATCTGGAATTATGCTGCTGGCCTCCACAGTTATTCTAGATGTACACAACACAAGAGAGTATAGCTTGTCTTCCAAGAGCTCCGCAACCAAAAAAGACTTTTTGTCAATATATTCTTTGCCCATAAAATAAGCACTGCAGTTTCTAAACAGTCATTCAGGCAAGAAATAGATCAGAAATAAAAGGCATGCTGATTATTTTTTGAAGCACTTCAGAAAGATCAAATTGCAGTGTCTGTCTCACCCTCTGATACTGCAGAATACTATGCTCAAGTGTAACCAACAGTACTGCCCAACATTTTCAAGACATATAAAACAGGAAAATAACCATTTTAGAAAGGCTTTTAACTTCCAGTTCCTAGTGGAAAATGAATTTGATGCTAAACATTTGCGCTCCCAAGATGAACTATTAATATTAAGAGTACCATGCTTACAGAACCCATAAATATTAGCAGTAAATAATGTGGGACAGAATGAAAAGCTGAATTAAAGATTTCCTACTGGATTATTTTGCATTACAGAAATTAAGGAGGGTGGGGCAGAAAATGAAACTTAATAGTAGTCAAGAAGTATTTCAGTCCATGATGAGTACTGTTTCTGAAATACAGTCTGGGGAAGAAACATCAATGAACGCTTTACTAAGAACTCCACACTTGAAAGAAATTCTGAGCAGCCACACTAACATGAATTTTAAATGGAGCAACACTTGCCCATATTGGTGTCAAAACATCATTTTTTTATCCCAGAACTTGGAAAAATCTCAGACACTCTAACTCTTATGTGGTCCCTTGGCCACACTTTTGATATAACATTTATTGCCGGAAATCAGAAAATGAGAACACACTAAGTAAACTGAGCTTTCCTGCCAGCGTGAAGGAAGATACATTCTGACTAAAACTGTGAAGTTTGGAACTGTTAATAGCATTGCTAGTGTTTAGGAAGCAGCAGTGATTCCTGTGGACTTTATTTTCTCTTCCAGTTATTCTTTCTGTCTTCTCAATTTCATTTACATGAAGTGTATTTTGCAAATAGAAAAACTACTTGTTACATTCACGAAAACACTTTTGATCTGTTCTGGCTGCACCTGTGGGGCTCTTTAGACATGTCAGAAATCAAAAAAAGGACATTGTAGCTGATCTCATAATTAATCCATCCTCAGTGAGTTAACACAGGACTTCTTCTGTTGGTGTTATGCTTTCTAGTTTCTCTACATGCCCCGGCTGATGGGGTTTCCTAATTGCCCTAGCAAATCTCTTAATACTTCTGTTCGAAACATTAACTTCCAGTGCAAAGAAAGCATTAGTAGAAAAGAATTAACTCTGTATTCAAGGAAAACAGCAGATTCTACTTTTAAGTAGCAACACAGACTGTGTAACTCAGCAGGATGGAAACACACCAGGGCTGGAGCTGTTCACGCTCACTGAAGATTAGCTCTTTGCTATGCAAATGTGGAAACACGGCACCAAACTTAGTTTTCTATTTCTCTCCTCAAAAGTCACATGCTTGCCCACATGCTCCCCCCTCCCTTTCCAGGCCCTACGCTTGTGTGATATTGCTAGAGAAGTGTAACTTCATAAAGTTGGGAGAGAAACCTAACTGCTTAAAAATAGGATCTAGCAGAGCACCAGCTCCTAGATCACTCTGCAAAGCGTTCAGAGGTTTTAGGCAGCTAAGAGTTTTTCTTCAGGTGATTACAAACTAGTACTTCCCTCTGCTACCTTCAGAAAATCACAAAAATATTTGCAGCCATTGTAAGGACAGTTACTCCAGCACACACTCCCCTTGACTGACTGCTAGGCTACTTGGGGTGTCCAAAAAGCAAAGAAATAAAAACAAAAAGCTTTTTGACATCAGAACACTTACAACTCCTTTCTGCAACTCTCCAAAGGTTCTCTACTCCCATCTCTTTTAATCTTTTTTAGGTTCAGGGCCAGTTCTGGTCTGTGTCAGTTCTGCCTCTGTACTAGCTTGAAGAAGGATTTCCACGCACACTCTCTTGCCTCACTCTGCTTTAAATATGTCTCTTTTGTTCACTGTTCTCAGGTGCCCTTCTATTCCTCTTCCACTCTCTACAGCTCTTACTCACTGTCTCCTTCACCCGCTGCTCTCGTGACTTCTCAGTCTCCAGAGGAAAATGTAAGAGGCAAATTTAACAAGGGCAGAACAAGGCTCAATCTCGACCTTGCTTCCTTAGAAAACTGAGCCATAATCTGTATTAGCAACATACAAATCTTGCTGGACCTGTGTATCTGGAGGGAGGGTTCAGCTATGGAAACTGGGTATCGTATAAAAACCATTCCACGTAAACTCCAATAATCTTTCAGGAACAGGGATTGTGTGGAACAGGGCATGAATTAATCTCCTCCCCTCATTCAAATGGCTGCAATGAGCACAGGTGATTATAGTTTCTTCAGTTGTTTTCTATACATAGACTCCAAATCTGTTTATGTGTACACATACACATTCATATGCACGTACACAACCACCAAAGGGATCTTTGCCAGGGTTATCCCTTCCCTGCAATACCAGCCATAGTACTCATTAGCTTCAGCTGGCTGCCTCCTGACCTACCCTCTCTCAGCCATTCCCTTGGGCAGCAGCGCCAACAACCTTTATTAAAAATACGTCCTGAGCATCATAAATAGCAAGATGGTAGGATTCTTAATCCCCCTTCAGGCACATAGTCTTTTTGCTTTTGATAAATACAGAGTGGCAACAATGGACAGAGAATGAAGTGCATCTTACAGTACTGGTCTGCTAGGCCTGTGTGCCTTGCAGAAAGGAAAAATGAGAACTCCCAGTATCCACAAAAGCGGTCACCAGAGGACAAGAGAAAGAAGGGGAAATTGCTATTGCAAAAAAGTCACAAAATCTCCCAAACCTAAGTTTTGAACATGTTTAACTCAATAGGATCTACTGCCCAAAACACAAGACCAGTGTTATTAAATAAAACTTTAGTTCTGCAGATTATCTGCATCAAGCAGGGAGCCAGAGAGCAGGAAAGCTCACAGCAAAAGAAGGGAAAGGTTGAATCTTGCCCTGCTTAACTTTTGCACCACCAAACTGTACAGAACAAGCTGAATGCACAGTGCCAGGCCAGCCTGGCCAAAGGAAGAACAAGATCTAACCCTTTCATGGCACTTCACTCTTGAAACACTATACTAAACATTACATGAACCTCTCAACATCCCTGCCACAAAGATTTGAAAAACCCCTGCATTACATAGGGACCGAGGTCATGTTATATCTAGATACACAAAATACATTAAAGATCCTAAAATCAACCGCCATTTGAATCTAAGTTTTCAGCCATTTTCTTTATTGAATGTATTATGAGTAGAAATTCAAAAGTACCAAAGAAACTTTACAAGTCTGTGAGCTTTGTTGACCCATACAATTCTGGAATTTTCAAAAATCTCAATTTATGATGAAAAAAAAGGTTAGATGCCCTTTTTTTTCTACATTCTCCTTTAAGTTTTAAAATATTAAACCTAGAAAAAGTTGCCACTGTCCAGCTGCAGCTCTAAAGGAAGAACATCACAAATGGTACTTCCTACACAAACGTGTGTAGGAAAATATTTACTATGTTGCAAGCATAGAAAGAAATATGGTATCACTGTGGTAACTATAATGCAGTCATAGACATTAGCCATATAAAATTTTTAAACTTTAAATGACATTTTCAGAAAGATAGCAAGATAATGGCATCAGAATTTTATTGTAAATTAATCATACTATATACGAACATAATCAGTTAACCAGAGCCTCTTTCTCTGAAACACTAGACTCCAAATGTGCATTGCGCATCTAAGTACACAAAACATTTTTGTCATTCATCTCAAATATCAAAACATCTGGCAACAGAAAATAGAAAAAAATATTTATAGACATTTTTGGACAGAGATTACTTCAGGTCAAGTCAGAAAGCACCCCTAAGCTGCAATCATCAAATTCTTTTACCAGTTATTTTGGATTTAGCCAGTGTTACTGAGAGAAATATGACATAGGCTTTTTATAGCAGCTGCCAATTCAACAATGATCGAAGTTTTATTATTCTTCCTTAGATCAAAGTCTGGACTCAATAATTTTGGGATTATCTCCAGCTCATGAAGTAGAATAAACAGTTTTGAATAACCACATTATTATACAACAATATTGTCTTCTTGCAATAAGTTTTGTTGTTATGTACATATTCCACAGGTTTTTAGTGGATTGCCTGATTATCATTTAATTGTTTTATTGGCTTACTAGGACAATAAAAGAGAAAATTATACAACAGCAGCAGAAGGCCATAGAAACATTCAAATCCTGCCTTGTGTATCTACACTCATATGCAGAGGATATTCATGAGAACAGGTGAAACTACAATTAAAAAAATAGAACTGGGCACAATTCCAGTGAAAGGTAATCAGTCATACAGCTCTGCTCATTATAAACTACTCAAGACATCTGCAGATTGCCTTTTGTGGAACAGAGGCATTCACACACACCTCAGCACAGCCTGTTCATGCATGCAAGGGTGTTCACACACCTTTCCGACTGGAATGAAGAAAGTCCTCGGCAGAGAAAATTAGTATACTTACGTTATGTCGACTTTCATTAATAGGCATAAAATATTACTTCATGGGTAATACTCAGCACAACTCCTTTTGCAACTAAACCTAATTTTCAAGGTGCTTAGATTTGTGCTTCACTCCGGTGTGCTTTCATTCAAGAAAAAAAGGTTTTTCTCCTTTTGGTTTTCTTTCTGAGAAAACCATTGATTTCCACACTGTCTATCGACCATAGGCTCAACTATATTCCTGTTCCACTGAACAAGGTATTTACTATTATCTTCAGTGAAACTGCAAGTCCTAAATCCATCTCTTCTTTTACACCCTAATTCTATGAAATTCATTCACCTTACACAGTCTTTATTGAAGCCAACTCTTCCACAAATGTACATCAACAGAAGTGGCAACCTAGGAGACCAGAGAAAGCCAGTACTTTGGCATAAACTGTTTTGCATTTTCTATAGGTGTAGGGTCACAGTTAGAGCTGGAGCATCATTTTCAGAGCTGTTATTATACTCTCTTTGCTGTGTTCCTTTATCATTAACTAGGTTTCAGCTCTTATCTAACCTGGTTGTCTCCCAGACTTTCTAATGCCAAAAATAAACTGAACGCTTTCATCACTAGTTAAAAGGAAACTGTAATTTGAACAGCAGTTCTGATGTCTTCTCTGTTGATCAAAGATGCCTCATACGAGCCTGATGCGATAGAAACAAAATCAGCTTTATAATAACAGTAATTAAAGCAGAATCCTTTCACTGAGTGAAATCCCACAGTCCTTACTCATACAAGACTTACATTGGAGGAAACAGTAGTTAAAAGCACATTAAAAAGTACTAAGTTAAGGTTCCAGGTATAGCAAAGGGAATGATAAACACTAAGAAAATGTTACAGAAATTGTTTCAACTTTGCACTTTGGATTAAAATGTGTCCAACTATGTCAATATATGATCTGTTTGTGCAGTTCCAGAAATAGAATAAACCATCTTTATTAGTAAGGAAGCAGTAGACCAAAAGTTCTTGTCATGATGTCCTGGGAAAGTGCCCTGCGGTAAGGCCACTCACTTCTCTGACCTATCTCCAAAAGGATCACTGCTAAGCGCCATGCCAATAAGTTACCAAGAAAACGTTTATGACCATGAAATAGAAAAAGACATCGTTGGCTTTGTCAATGAACAGCAACACGAACTTCACTTCTCAGCACGCTCCAGAAGGAGCTAAGCACAGGTCTAAGGGCTTCAGGCAGTCAGAACCTCACAATCTGCTGATTGACTTGGATGTTTTTCTTTCACCCCCCTGCAAGTTGAAACTGCAAATATACCACAGGGGAAAAAAAGTACCCTTTGCCTCACCTTTGAGAACATTGTCTTCTGGATGTTTCCGATTTCACGCTTCTGTCCAGAGTGTCCCTCAGTCACAGCTGCACAGAGCAGGCATTTCTCAGCACTCCTACCGGCACAGCAGGAAAACCCCAGCACCTCCTCTCTGGAGGCAGAGGGCATACTGGTGCCACAAAACACTCTGGCTCATCATACTTTTTTACACATCAGTCTTTTTTACAATGATGACAACAGATCCTCCTTCCACTTCAAAATGTAGAGCTCAGGTGAACAGATTAATAGTTTTCAACAAACGTGAAGCGCACGCCATCTTTTCTAGCCATGGGGAAGTAACTCCAAGGCTATGTAATTACACCATACTCATCACCACAAGTGAGTTTGCTGAGGCTGGCCACAACAAACCATTCGCAACAGCACAGCAGTCAACATAGGCTGCAAATTCCACACAAGAAATTGGGCAGGTACTCAGACAGGTAGCTCATATTCAGCTCTCGCTAAAGCTCTACATAATCAGCGCCACACTAAGTTTAAGTCTAACTCCAATGTGTGTACATAAACTGCAGGCACTGCATTGTGGATGTGGCCGTGTTTCATGGTTTACATGAAAACAAACTGACTCACCAAAGCGCTAGTTCTGGCTTATGAATGGGAAAAGGAGAGCGTAAGACTCCTCCATCACAGGTGTACCTTGCTGAAGCCCATCTGGTCCAACCTAGTTTACAAATTAAGGATTTCCCTCCATAACATATGGGACCGGTAAACATACTGAATGCAATGCTCAATAATGTTTACAGGATTGGGACTCTTATTTGGGTTTCAGCTTTTAAAAATGAAGTTCTTTCTGAAAACACGCCACAATAAGGGCTGAGCATTTAAAAAAATGCGTGTCTCACAGAGTTTTTCTCTGCTATTACTATATAAAGTCTAGGAGTTTTCTTTGGGTTTTAATGAAGAACAACACCTACTGATAAAGACACCATAGCCTAAACAGTACATGACAAAAAAATTAGGGGCTACTTGCTGGTCTCAGAACTTACAGACCAAAGTCTGCTTCCTACCGTGTGTTTCTCCCTTTACTCTGCAAAACTAAGAAATACTACACCAGTCACATGAACTAACCATTTTCAATTATTAACAGATTAGATTAAAAATAATTAATTCAAACCTATTAAAAGAAAAAAAAAAGAAATCTCAAAAAGATCGTTTTCAGAGACTGCAAAACACATGAGGTTCTGGTGTTCCTCACTAAAAGCAATTTTGCTGGCTTTTCCATCTATAAGCTGATGCTTATTTTCCTTCTGTGCAATTCCTTTCAAAGCCATGCATCTAAAATAGATTCTACCTCATTGTCCCAGTTTCCTCTTGTTGTTGCCATTAGTCTATGCAATTTTTTCCATGCATTCAGGACTAATTTTCATTAAACACAAAAGTTAAACAGCACAGACTAAGCTTTGTTGAGGGGTAAAAAAGATGGCATGAAGAGGAAAAACTTAAAAAGGAGCAGCTCAAACCTATTAAAAGTGTTTAAGTCAGATACCTCAGTAAAATATTATTCTTCTCCATCAAAACAAAAGCTCTACCAGGCCTAAAGATTCAGCTGCAGCTACTGATTCTCACATACAGACAAGTAAGTACAGCTTGCAGTGACAATCCAGGTGCTGATCCTGAGCTACTTAAGCCACTAAATTGAGGTTCAAGCCCTAAAATGAGTAACTGGAGAAAAAAACGTAAGTCATTACATGTATTTGGAATAAATAAACAGAAAGTACAGATAGGATTAAATAACAGCATGAAATCAGTACAGAAGAAATTCAGGACAAAAGCTGGGGAGAGAAAAACCTTCAAAGCCAGTTCCAAATTCAGCACTGCACAGGTATTCCAAGTGGGAAACAGCTGTGTCGACATGACGGCACAGACAGCTCTGCCTCAGGTAATGCTGCAGAGCACCGAACCCTGCCAGAACATGCTCCTTTGGGCTATGGAGCATTATACCAAGGAAAATGGTGGAAAACACTAGGACTGGAAGCATTTGAAGCTACAATAATTAACTACTCTAAACATGCTAAAATTCTCCACTTCTAAAATTAAGGAAAGGTCCAGCCAGCTCACACTGCCTCAATCTCTAGGTTGCTCAGCCTGAGAGCGTTCGGTGATAGCCATGTACTAGTCACACCACAAATTAGGGAGGTTATTACATGCCTGAAAGAAACACCTCTGACAAGAAGTAGAAAAACATAGCAACAGATTTCAGAAAGGATCTGGCACGACAATATTGCCACCTCTTAAGTGGCTGGTTCCTTTAGAAATGAGCAACGTTACTGTGAAAATCACAGACCATACTAAAACGTTGACCAGAAGCTCCCAGCAGCTAGTTTTTAAACCAGTGAGCATTAGACCTCAATCAAAACCATCACTGCCAGCAGGAGCAGCCATGTCTACAGCTATCTGAGGAGGACGAGACAATTTGGAAAAGAAAAATAAAGGTTATTGGTGGAACATGTAGGAGCTCAAGATTTAGTATGTAAATTTCTCATGTGATTCTTTCACACGAAAGTTCACAACTGTGAGACGGATCAATAAAGTGATGTGCATAGTGCAGATGAAGAAACTGTTACCAGAGCAAAACATAATGAGCTGCAGTTTATCACTTCTGTTAGAAATCTATTATCAACTTGTGTAAGAACAAATGAGGAGCCTGAGAAGAGGCCCAGAAGGCAGAAATTCCCCTGCTCCGACCTGGCTCTGAGACTCAGAGAAAAGAAAAAAATCATTTCAGTTCTTGTCTCACCTGTAAAATGAGGATAAAATCTCCCTCACACCAGTATTATGGTGATTTATTTGTCTGAAATGAGAAGTGTTTGAGCTACATTTGTTAAAAAATCAAATAGGAAAAGACAGGGATTGTAGTATAAAATAAATTCTTAAGCTAAACAACCCTACTACTTTGACTATTGAGTAGGCTAAAAAATGTAATTACCTTCTCTACAACACCCACACTTGCAGCATCAGAGTGGCACAGTACAACCTGTAAATATTAGACAGCAGTAAGATTTCTTTAACACTGGCTTCTGTCAAAATTCAGTGATTTTTTTTATGGCACAAAAAAGGCTGAAAAGACACCACTGTTGATAAACCTCCTATTTTACATGCCTTCGTTTTCCTGAAGAAGTTGCCTACTGGACTAAATACAGCTCATGCTAATTCTTTCAACATTTAGAAAAAAAATTTAGCAAAGATCTTCGTATTCGACCATACCAAACACTACCACTGTGCCTGTTTGCTCTAGCATAACTGAAGATTATAATAGTTAAAAATAGCCATTTTTCCATTAACTTAGACCTTCATGATAACAAGTAGTTTTGACAGTTTTCAAGCAGTTTGAGATAACATGCACAAGTAGGTCACAGTTATACTTGGCTTTAGAAAAATGTCTTTCATCCAGAGAATTTACAGCTCTTTGCAAACAAGCCCTTAGGTAAGCAACAATATATAAGGCTTACTCCAACACCCAAATTCAGTCATGTATGAATCCTAATAACAACTACTTAACAACAGCTGAAAGTACAAGATGAAGCCTTTTGCAAACTGCAAAATTGAAAAGCCCGACTGACGTCAACAGCAGCTCTCCACTGATCCCAACAGGCTGCAGAGCAGGTCATGAGAGTGCCCTGGGAAGGACTCCAACTTGACAGTGAAGTAAAAAGGGATTTTCAAAGTTCGTTTCAGCTCCGAGTTCAATCACCAGATTTCCAAAATGATTATTTGTTCAAGCTTCTGGGAATACACGTCTATGTTGCTTCATCTGGCATATGGTCAAAACATCTGCTAGAGCTGTACTATGAGGAAAGCGGCAGAAGAATGTTAGAGCCCTTACACTTTCATAACAGCAAGAGGTGAGGGACAGGTGTGAAGCACTGCAACAGCCTAGTCTGTGAAGGGTGGAAAAAAATGAAGGAAAATTTCAGAAAATTCATCTTAAAGCACAGGTGAGCCATTAGCCCTCACAGCAACCCCACTGAAAAAGTTAGCTACCATTATTTCCATTGTACAAGTAGAGAAGCATAAAACTCTTCATCCGGAGTTCCATTTCAGGCAAAATTACATGAATTTGTCTTATTAGTTACACTTTATGTATTGACTTACAATCTGTCATAATGTCATTGACTATATGGGCAGCTTTGGTTAAATAACAACAGGGAACTAGAGCAGAAGAGTTAAAAGGAACGGTCCAAAAGTACAGAAGTACCACTGGATTTCAGGAGTTTCTTCTGTCATCTGTTGCAGTCAGTTCACTAGACCATGCTGCCTCCTGGAGCAAAAGAGATGAATAGAGAGCTGCACAGATTGAACACTGATAATATTGTGATTTTTTTACTATCCCTTGAATATCTTCTGCAGTTTAGTAATAAAAATGGCACAGGTGAATGTTTAACTCCTTTGCTATTCTTGTTATGCTTGGTATATAATCAACAAGCAGACAGCTCCAAGTGTCTGATGCATTCAGAATAATAATGACCACCTTTTGGACAGCTAACACAACATAAAATATTAACAATCGATATTCGCTGAGCATGCAGACCCTAATGATACAGTGGTTTTAATAAGACTGCATATGCATGAGGTAATCTGCCTTCATAAGCAAAGGGCCCTATCTGGTATTTGAACAAAGCCCTAATCCCTCAAAGACTTACTTCTTATTCGAGCTACGTTCTCATGAGTAACCTCATTAACACCCATCATACCACATAAGTGTGTAAAAGTAAGTTCATATGTAAGATTTTAACAGCAGTAGTGTTTAAAATGGTTAATAATAACAATGGTCTCTACTGCTTTATACAGAAATAGCCTTTGGTAAGTACTGAATAACTATTTACTCACACAGACACGCTTATTTTCCAACTAAGTCCATTTGTTAAAATTGAAAAGGAGATACTGATAGAAATTAATATCTTAATCTCTTCTGTGAATCTTATTCACTACGTCCCTAAAGTCCTATGGACTCTCTCTCTCCCCCCAATTAATTACTCTGAAAAAACTAGATGGCAGGGGAGAGGCTGAGAAAGAATTCACCCTTCTTCTCCAGGCAGCTCTCCAGCAGAATCAAGCAGGCATCAAACATCATGTGTTGTGCAGATGAATAGGAAAGAGGGATGGTGGGGGGAGGAAAAGGGAATATGGCCAGTGGAAATGTTCTCTGGCTTCCTATTCTGCACGGTTCAGTTTTGGGGAGTCATCTGCAGAGCCGAAATTGCGAAGTTTTTCCATTGTTTCCTCAAATCCAGGTACCCCTTTGAAGACAACAAATCTAACCCATGCTATAAAGCTTGGCTGGATTTTCCCCACAAGTATTAATGCAGCCTTAGCACAGCACTGATGCTAATATACTTAGTGTTCTTCCAGAAATTGATTCTTTGGAGACTGCTACGGTCCATTTCTTCCTAAAGCAAGAATAATACTGTGCCACGAAGAATTATGCTGCTATAACACCATTTATTATTAATATCTAAAATGGGTGTGATGCTTTAGGAATATGGTCCTAACCACGAAATGCTGACAACCTTTCAACAGTCACAGGATGCCTTCCATGCGCATGAAGCTCATTTGGACGTCAACATGAATCCAAGCAAATGAAAGAGCTGGTCCATGCTGAGCAGTATTTAATACATGAAGATGCAGAGAAATAAAGGGACGAACAAATAAGGCATATCCCTACATTCAGGGGGTTGTTAATTTGTAATACATAATTTTGACAAAGTATTTTTTCAATTCAGAGATAACCGGGGAGTATTTTTACTTGTCATTATTGTGCAGATAATCTTCTCTCTTCAGGAGATGCTTACAAGTATTTCTGCTTTGTTACGACAACATTCAGAAAAAGCTTAACTTTATGCCTCCAGTTCTTTAATTGGTACTTACTATACTAAAAAAACTAAAGCACCAGTCTTTGGGCCACACCTGCATCAGAAGCAGAAGTTTGGGACAAGACAGGATCTGCAGTCAATGAGGGTTGATCTGTTCATCTCCAGCCCAGAACTACCAAACACACAGTCAAAGCCTACGCACAAATACACGCAAAGGACAAAGGCTATTCAAGTTTAGGCCATTATTAAAACAAATGCAAAATTGAAGTAAAACTTCAAAATGTTAATTTCAAGCCAGATGCAAATGTCCACCAGAGGTATAATCTGACGATCGGATTTACCACCGCACCCTAACAGGAGCACTTGCTTTACAAACGGCAGCACAAGCCAGGTGCCTCACTAGCGCCCAGCAGACACACCCGTATTTCCTAAGCAGTAATAACCACCGAGCTCTGACCCTAAACCCACCCTCACCACCATATTCCTTTCTCTGCACACATATACTCCCATCATCATTTAAAACGCACCAAACCGCCGCACCCCCCTGCGCTCCCCCCGCCGCCCCCCGGTGGGAAAAGG
>NW_008824986.1:15527482-15540943 GCF_000699105.1 Pygoscelis adeliae | reverse complement strand
CGGGGAAATGTCACACGCTGGGTGTGCAGCGCGCGTCTCGTCGCAGGGCGATGCGCTCGGGGAGAGTCACACGGGCTGCAGAAGCAACGCTAGAAAAAGCACCGCCAGACCTTCCGCTCCTTAAAGTGCTGGATAGACGGGTCGTCTTCTAAAATCACTGACAGTGCTGTTCGACGGCATTTCAGCTCATTTATGACCCGACACTGAGGTCTGTGGCTCAACTTGAAATTCACCCACCGAACAGCAACAGAGCATAGCGACTATACACCTGCATATCTGAATGTAAATAGTATATAAACATAAGAATTGTTGCAATGTTGTCTGCAAAGCAATCTTGGCATTGACCTACAGAAAAGAGTACTCAGCTTCCTCCTGGCACCTTCATAAAAAGCAGCAAGCAACCAACTGCAAGCACCGAAGAACAAGATCGGTATCTAGTGGACACCCCCCCCACGGTAGCCTAGCCTCCAATCTAATAAAGCCAAATACTCCCAAGCCACACTAAAAACAAAACCCCTATGCCACCAGTTTATTAGACGCTGGCAAGAGTTAAGCAAAACAACCACCTAGTTTACCAAGAATAACAGGTTAGAAGACCATATCAGCATAGCGAAATTAAAACATTAGAGCAGACTCTACTCAATTTCAGAATGGGCAACTATGAAGTAAGAAACAGAAAGCGCAATCTGTGATGTTCAGTGAGGAGCCAGCGTGCAAACTAAATGACAGGAAAGACTGAATCACACTCCTCCACTCTGCTCTACCATACACAATATATCTTCATACTAGCAAGAAGCCTACACAATTTTTCCATCCAAAAAACCAATTACCAAAATCTTCATATCTAAGAGAGGTGACAAAGATCGCATCACAGTGTGTCCGCAGAGCAGAAATGGATGCTAGTAACAGACGTATCATACGTTCCCACTGCCGTTTGAAAGTGCAGCCTAGCCAGTGTACCTGCTCTATCAGACCGACCCTCTGGCAGGGCTTTTATGCCGCTCACCTTCCCCATCGCGCCAACTGAGTAGGGAGTGTGTACGTGTAAGAAAGCACGGAAGGAGCAGCAGAATGGACAGCACACACATGCCTTCTCATCGGGTGATACACGCACAAAAAATGCATCGGCACATCTGCTTGTCTGAATTCGTGTTCATGCTCACATGCAGCAATGACTTCTAGTAACATTCGGATCTATTTGCCATGCGTTACCCCAGTGTCTCCCACAGTTCAGTTCAATCATACTCATTATGTTGTTCTGTTTTCTTGCCCATTGCAAATGTTTCAGAATCCTGCAGCCGGAATGAAATAAATCTCAAGTTCTTCTCCTTCCGAACTCCTATGGCATTATGCTTAGTCGGTGATCTGACATCCACTTGAAAAACAGTTCCTTTCCCTGTCTTTTCTGAAATGAGTAGAATTTTCCCCTTGCAAACAACTCAAGTTTTCCTTCTTGTCCAAAAAAGCAAATGTTTTCCTCAGTCAATGTAGTATAACAGCATTTTGTATTTTTAATTGAGTCATTTCCTATGCATTTCCTTCAGTGAGTTTCTAACTGGCACTATCAAGGGTTCTCCTGTGTGATGTTTAATAGATGGCTTTAAAAAGAAAGTTCAGGAACATGCAGAAATTAGCTTTTTAATGAAGAACTTCCTTTCTTTATACTGCTAGGAAGTAGGAAGGGAAAGGCATTTGTAACTTGGGTTTCTATAGAACACAAAGAGTTTATTCCATTTACTGTGTAAGGTCTAAGAGAAGTTCAACAGACACGTTAGAGAATGCTAAAATGGATCAGATACAGCACTTATTTATTAAAAAGAGCTTTTTAGGCGGCTTTCCAGAGGAATCGAGGCTGATATAGAGTTTTATTTTCCTGTCTGTCCATCAAGTCCCCTCCAAGAATTTTCAGATTCGGATATGGAGAATTTAAATTCAAGTTGACTAAAAGGTATAATTCAGAAAGAGTTCTACATCCCTACAAGATTTGTAGAAATTAGCACAAATATTAGAATAAGAGATATTAAAATGAAGGAGAAAAGCTGCAGTGGGAACTCAACAGTTACCAGTTCTGGAGGGCACGTCTTCATTAGCCACAGGTACCAGTCAGGCAACCTGCATGTGTGCAGCTGAATCAGCCTCCGCAGCTGCTGTCTCAGATCCTGCCAGTATCTAGGGAATGTGGAAGGAAGCTGAAGAGGGTGGAAAAGGGAGGTACAGAGAAGAAGTGAGACACGATTATTACTATTTCACAGATGAAGACCTCAGATACTTAGGTGAGAGATGTTGAGTCAGAGAAGATGGACAAGCCAATCCAAGAGTTGACTCTTCTGCAAGGGGTGGTCACATACCCTCCTATGCGCTCCCTCTTCTCGTACTCCAACCCATCTGCTCCTGCTCCTCTCACTGCAGCACTATCACCGCTGGTCTGACCCTCAAGGAACTACTTTAGCTCATTAATTAGCAAAGAATTGCTCACTTTCTTGCACTGGGTTAGCTTTCTGACAGATAAGGATACAGAACAATAAAGAAAGAAACCAAAGGCTCAGATAAACACTGGAGCTGACAGAAGGCGAGTGCAGAACTGCACAGCCAGGAAGGGGTGAAGAGGAACCATTAGAGGGAAAAGAGATGATCCTTTTGAGCAGCAGCAGCAAGTTGTTGAGCTGTTTGATTGACTGAGCCATTTCCTGACTACTTTAGAAGTCCATTAAGGAGCAGTGATTGACATTGTCTTATTTCAGTCATCTACCTGAGGCTTCTGAATTAGTCAACTGGGAAGCAGGATCCTACCTCCTACATTTTCCTATTTACTGTACAGACAGCCTAGGCTTCTAACTCAGATAGTGGAAGAAGATCCACTAAGGTAATTTTTTAAAGGTATTTGGGCTTTAAGAGATG
Organism: Pygoscelis adeliae; assembly: GCF_000699105.1. Lineage (NCBI taxonomy): Eukaryota > Metazoa > Chordata > Aves > Sphenisciformes > Spheniscidae > Pygoscelis > Pygoscelis adeliae. The sequence goes on along the minus strand of NW_008824986.1, from coordinate 15,538,045 downwards.
CAAACAAGCACCTTGGGATTTTTTAGAGATGCCCAAACAGATTAATATACTTCACCAAACAATAGGTGTTTTCAAATCCCCTATTGGTATTTTCAGATGCCTAAATGCCCTTGAGGAGCTAAGTATGTTGTCCAAGGTCACAGAGAAAATCTATGTCAGAGCAAAGAATAGAACCTGCATCTTCGAATAAAAGTATCCTAAATATTGGACTGTATGCTCTGTGCAGCATACCTTGCTGTCACTTAGCCACTGTGTGAACATGTAAAAGAAAATTCAGTTTTTCTTCCATTAAGTAAACTGGGTTTAGACAAACAGAAAACTCTTAAAAGAATGATGTCCAGCTAAGCCACTGAAGGCTGGATTCATAAGTTTGAAATGTGAAAACATTAATAATTTTTACTGAACTCTTAGAGCCAATACATTGTCCCACTCATGATCAGCACAGCAACATGGGTGAGAATCTCTCCCTTTGCTTTTCAGTAGCTTTTGGACCAAGACTCAGGCACCTAATGTCAGACACTGTAACCATCTTTGTAATATACCGCATATGTGTAACACATCGCTGCAAGTTTTGTGCTTTGGCTTTCCAACAATTTGCTAGTACCAGTCCCTACAGTCCCTGTCCTTCTCCCTACCCTCTTCCCATCCCCTCAAAAAGAAGAAATAAACTATTAATATTTTTAGCATCAATTCCCAGGAAAATTAGGTTTATAATCTCATTGTTTGTCCCTCATCACTTTTGAACCAGTTTGTCACATACAAAAGTAGGACAGTAGTTTTAAAAATAATTAAGATCCCATCAGCTGTATGTAAATCTTTTTTTTTTTTTTTCATTTAAATCAGGGGAGAATGACTTAGCATGGACGAAAAAGCAGGTAGAAGTCAGCATTACATCTTTGTCTGACGCAGACGACTCATCAAAACATACCCATCTTTGCACAACACAGTATGTTTCCTCTTGAAATCAGATCATTGTGACACAAGTTAGGGGTTTTTTTGGAACAAAAGACAAATTCTTACAGAAGTAGGCTTCAAAGAACAACTTCTGTGGGCAAGGCAAAGAGCAAGGATGGCCTGAATAATCTATTTATGAAGTTTTCATAGAATCATAGAATCATAGAATCATTAAGATTGGAAGAGACCTCTAAGATCATCGAGTCCAACTGTCAACCCAACACCACCATGCCCACTAAACCATGTCCCTAAGCACCTCATCTACACATCTTTTCAATACTTCCAGGGATGGTGACTCAACCACTTCCCTGGGCAGCCTGGTCCAATGTTTAACCACTCTTTCAGTAAAGAAATCTTTCCTCACATCCAATCTAAACCTCCCCTGGCGCAACTTGAGGCCATTTCCTCTCGTCCTTTTGCCAGTTACTTGGGAGAAGAGACCGACACCCACCTCGCTACAACCTCCTTGCGGGTAGTTGTAGAGCGCGATGAGGTCTCCCCTCAGCCTCCTTTTCTCCAGGCTAAACAACCCCAGTTCCCTCAGCCGCTCCTCATAAGACTTGTTCTCCAGACCCTTCACCAGCTTCGTTGCCCTTCTCTGGACACGCCCCAGCACCTCGACGTCCTTCTTGTAGTGAGGGGCCCAAAACTGAACACAGTATTCGAGGTGCGGCCTCACCAGTGCCGAGTACAGGGGCACGATCACTTCCCTGAACCAAAATTGGGATGCTGAAAAATGACAGAACTACAGGGTTTTTTTACAAGTTTTTATCACATGTTCCACCATTACTCCACAGGCTCCTTCCTTAGGGAAATCAGATCTATAGCAGTCATACTAGAAAGGAACCAAATCTACAGCACTGCTAAGTCTTATGATTTAATCAGAATTTTAATAAGCTCACAATAAATAGTTCTCTGTGACATGAATGACATGAAAGCAAGACAGCTCTCTTACTTTCAATGTAAGACTCTTACTACAATCTGCAATTAGTCAGTAATGGACAGCAAATTCACATAAATACATGGCCTTTCACTGATTTCAGTAAGCTTCAAGGCCAGCTCCCACTAATCTCTTTTGAGGAAAGTTCCCATTTATATCTTTCAAAGGAGAACTGAGCTCCAAATTACTCACACCAAATATTAATAGAAATGTTTTACTGAAGTTTTTTTTCCAAATATCTCAAATATATGTATTTAAAGAGACTTAACCATGAAACAAAAAAAAAAGGAAAAAATCAAAAAGTTAGAAAGTTTCTCTGAGTGAGACAAAGCCCAAAGTCATCTTCCTTATTTTTTTCATTGTGTAGAACCAATTTTCTTAATCGTCTGCATGTTATGCGACCCTGCATGTTGTCTGTGGTATATGCGCTTTTATGGCAAAAAATACAATATTGAACCTATGTTACCCTGAGTCAGTACTGACTACTAGACTCAAGAAACCAACATTTTATACACAGATCATATAAGATCATGCTATCACATAAATGCTGTAGGTTTTATATAACCAAGAAATATCGGCGATCCTGGCAGCTAAGGAAAAGCCCCCAAATAAGCCTGTTAATATCTAGTCTACATTGCTTTTGCACCAAAATGGCTAATGTACCTGTGGGAACATAGGGCACAAGGGCCAAAATGACAAATTAGTTTCTGAGAGTCAGGTTTGGAAAGATCAGCTAAATGTTGGCCAGCATTTACTGCTGAATAACTTCAGTATCACCCCTATGTGTGTATCCTTATCAGGAAGATCCCAACAAAGAGCTCAGAGTCAGAAACTTAATCAGGTTTTGCATCAGGTTCTCACAGGCTCACATATGAAGTATGTACCATGAATAAGAGCTGTGAATCTTGACTCCTAAATAATTTTTTCTTCTAATTTTGTATTCAGTGCATGCCTTCAGGAGATAAAGAGACAATCCCATAAACTGCCATTGTTGTTAATTATAAATTGGAGTTTTTAGATCTGCATCAAGTAAGGGCATTATCTCACTGTGTGCCCTACTTTACCCTTTACCCTAAAGAATTTGCTGTGGCCAAACTCAATTAAATTATGCAATCAGAGTTGGTTAAATGTGCAAGCATTTTTACACAGAGTAACTTTTACATCATGCTATCAATGTAAAACATGACAGATATTTCCTTGGTCAAAGTTCACATTAGCAAAGATGTTTATGAATAACATGGCAAGAATAGCAAAGAATATTCTGAATAAACCAGAGTCAAAATCTCTCGGCACTTCTATACATGGAGAAAATTTTAGGAATCAGAAGCAAAAATTCACCTGTAGTTTCAATTACAGTGAGCCAAACTCTGAGAAGCATATACATTCGGCTGTGAACAGTCATGCTTATGTGGGGTAGAAAGTTTGGGGCCAAAGAAATTAATTATCTAAATCAATGTGAAAGTACATCAGTGAGTAATTTGACGTCCGATCATAAGAGATACTTAGGTTTCTTCCCATGCTCCTGGAATACAGACATTGCCAAGGCTGTCTTAATTTCTCAAATGCTATTTTCTTTATACATATTTTCTATTCTGAATACTACTATTGCAGGGCCCTCTGGCTGAGAAGTATAGAAGTGAACAGTCCTTTCTTCAGAGCATATCTAGATCATTCCTTAATTAGCTGGTGGACGCAATTTGATTTGAGAGACACAAAGTACTGGCTCTTTTTCAGGAACTGAATGCCTTGTTCCATGTCATACTAAGTCAAGATAGCACCCCCTAGTCCCAAACCCCTAGCAGTTTTACAGCTAAGGCACATGCCTGCGTGTAGACACATCCTCTTAGACAAAATCTCCTTGAAATTGTGATGGCTGTTTCACAAGGACTCAGGACACACTTGGGAAAGAACATGGGCCAACCAGCCAAAGGCACAGTCTTACAGTCATGGTAACAGTAACTCAAATCTTGAAAGATTCCTGAAGCGATTTGGAAACATGAAAAACACATTTCTTCTCCTGTTAGTCTTGCCCAGTACGTTCAGGTACACATATTACAGATATTTTCTTTCTCTTGCCTATTGACATCTACCAATAAATTTATCTGTTGTACATGTGAGCTGTTTAAAGCTCAGGTCTAGCTGAGTTTTCTTATGCAATAACTTTCTTTCAGTATGTTTAAAAAAAAACCCAGAAGGTTTAGTTTAGTCACACGATTATTTTCTTGGTCCACTTTTGAATCTGTTTAAGTTTAGAGTTGATGCTAATTCTCCACAACATTCAGTTGTTTATTCCACAGCAAGTCACACTGATAGAGATGCCAGCAGATGACTGAATTCGCCAGCCGAGCACATTGCTGGAGTAAAACACGAGGTCAGGCTGCCCTCTGCGGGCTGTGATCTAGCACTGGGATGAATTGTATTGCAACAGCTCATGGAAACTGATTAATGCTAGTACAAGATCTCTATGTCTGAACACAGAATTTTGATGTATGCTGTACATGTAATGCCAAATACAACAATTGGCTTTCTGCTGCCTGGTTGTTGCTGCTGGAGAGGGAGAAGGAAATGTCTGATGCAGCAGTCAAGCACCCCAGGTACAAATAACAGCTCAATATGACACCACCTGGGAATTCCCAGGAGACCCAGAGACTGGGGATAACAGCTTCTGAACATAAAACCAGAGAAACTAAATGGATGGAAATACTTCACTCGGCACATGAGCTGCCAGGCAGGAGTCAAGGACAGTGCATCGCAGCACCACTCCAAGATCTAATCAGGAACAGGTTCCATTATATTAGGCATATTACAAACACAGGTCTGCTTACTTCAGCATTTCACAACATGAGGACTGCATGTCAAACTAGTCAAAAGCAGCCTGAGGCAGAACAACAGGGATGAGCAACAGAAACATTTCTGAATGGCCCTGGGTCTAATACAAACTTCATTTTCATTGCTCGTTGTCAGTAGTGCCTCCGGCTCAGTTCCTTAAAGGCTTCATCCAAGTGCAGACGCTTGTTCCTACAGGGCTGATGACTCAGAAAGAATTACAAAGGATCAAGTTGTGCATACTTTTTCTGGAAATGCAGTTTGGCTCAGAGTACAGCTTCTGAGCATGAAATTCTAACTGGGAGTGTTCAGATGGCTCCCTCTACCCTCACCTACAGGTAAAATAATGCAATGGTGATGTACATGGTCACTCTTGGCTCTTTGGGAACCACACAAGAATTCAGTTAGCTGTCAAGAAGGGCCAGTCTTTGAATACAAGACCCTTCCTAAATTCATTGGGGTTTAGTTGTTGCAAAGATGCAAATACCATGTGGGATGCGATAGCCGCAGGGGTAAGTCAATGTCTTCATAAACTCAAACCAGTCCTGTAGCTTGAAATAACATCATTTGAGAACCAAGTGGGACAAGTGAACTGCTAAGATGATAGGCTGTCATGTGTAGCAACCAAAGCTTTTACAAGCCAAATAACACGCAGCAGCTAAGCCCAGAGGTAACATTACTAATTCAGTCTACACAGGATACATAGGGTTATTTTTTTCCCTAAAAATAGCTATGAGGGATTCTCTCTGAACTTTGCAGCCTTGTGTCCTAGCGATGAAACCAGGTCATCTGTGCCCTCTGCTGGTAAGTGCAGGTTCCTACCAAGAAGCTATGAACGGAACTCCTAGGAGTTACTGACCACCTTCCTGGTGTAACAAAATGCTGAAGAACATCACTGGACTTTTGTCACGTAACTCTATGGATAGTGAACACTGGAGAGCGTTGTGACACTAGTATTTGGGCCTTTCTAGATAATTGTGCTATCAATAATTTAAAATTAATCACGAAGCCACCGAGTACCTCACATCATAAATATTTTAGACACCTGCTTCAAAACTACGACATTTTACAATGCCAAAATTTAACATCAGACTCCATGAAAGATTTCAATTATGCCCCAGGACAAAGATATCTGAACTGAAACTCCGACAAAGCCCTACTTTTAATTGTGGACTAATGCGAAAGAAAGCTGCAAGTTTCTATACTTGCATAGTAGTAGTGTGCCTGAACTATTTTGCATAACACATATTGACTATCAAGATCAGCTTTTGTTTATGATTAAGCAGATTATCTGATGACATTTTAGGGATGAACAGATTATAGCCCTAAATCCAAAGACGTAAGTAACAATGAAATCTTATTATGCATTAGAAAACAAACAATGCAGTCACAGCTGATCTGACAATTACTCGGGAATCTCTTCGTAGGGTCAATGCTAAGCACCTAAATTCTCCCCCAAAATGTATGCAGATTCTGGTTGCTAGACTTCCCTCTCTGCAAGTACACAGATGAATGATTGAGAGAACCAATTTATAGCAGCTGGATGGCTCAATTATTTTTTTCCACTATTTTGGGGCAAAATCCAGTTTTATGTCTATTTATATCACATTCAGACTCTTGCAGTCATTACAGTTGCAATATAGCATAAACCCGGAACTTTATCTTTGCTTCAGCTTCCACTACCACAGGAACAAGTAAACTTGTGGTCCTGCTAACCTGCAGACTTCAGTGAAATTGGCTAAGCTCTAACCGATCATATTTGAGAGTATTTTATCTGGTTTCAATAATTTATTTTATGCTAACACTTGCAGATACTGTGTGGCAGCACATTCATATATTTACTTATAGAGGAAAGCTTGGATTATAATGCTTCCAGTGGAACAGAAACATTTGAGGAAAACATGATGTGTTTGGAAAATAAATGTCTCATTTCACTGACAACATGTACTTCTGACCTCCTTGTGGTCTCCTTTACAACCCATTATATAAGCTAAAGCAGGGTAGTACAGTGTACCTGAAGTACAAACATAAGAAAGAGCCTACTGGGCATGCATAATTGTCCATCCAGTCCAGTATTGTGTCTTCCACAGTAGCAATGAGCGATGGCATAAAAAGACACTTGCAGATGTGACAGATGAGCAATTAGACAATAGATTAATGACTAGGAAGTTTGTAACCCATCAGAAGACAAATGAATGTCTCCACAGAAGGAGTGGACGTGCAGATGTGGAGCAGGATGCAGAGACCAGGAAATGCCTGAAAATGGGATTCGAAGAAATACTGTATGAGCTGATTACATGGTGCTACTAGCAAATCAGCAAGGAGGGAGGTGTTGCATGCAGCTGAGAGCACAGACAACCAGAAAATTCATGATGGAAAATGACAGCGAACAGAACCACACATGATACTACATATAAGACACTGATTAAACTTGGGAGAAGCATAGTTTGGACTTCAATCCCACTGTATGCTCTTCGGTATCCAATGCACAGAATGCTCGCTTTCTATAATAAAGCCCAGAATTGGAAAGGTATGAAGATGATTTTAAACATCTCTTTAGCTCTCCTCAAAAGCAGAGATCATACTGAGCCACTAACACTTAATTCTTTATTTCACCCAAGTAGTCACTGAAAACATGAATGTCAATCTGGTTATTATAAACACAATAAATTCCTGCACAGAATATAAACAGATTTTACACATAGCTCTACTAGCATGTTTACATTCTGGGGTACAAAAATGAGGATTTGGATTACCTTCCAAATCCTCAACCTCTCTGAAGCAAAAGTCCAGACTGCAGGAAGTTCTTCTGTAATGTAGACAAATACATCCACTAGAGACTGGCCTGGTGCCATCAATCTAAATAGCAGAGATTTTCAGATAGAAAGGCTAGCACATTAGCTCACTGTCATACTCCATTTAAATTGATTTAATCCAGACAATTTCATTAATTTGTAAGAAGGAGAAAAGTACCCAAAAGCTCTATCAATTAAAATAGCCTCGCTTTCAAGCTGTGTCTTAACTCACATTCAAGCAAAACGCTCACTCACTGCATGTGCCACCCCAAAAAAAGAACTACCTTGCCAAAAAAAGTCCCAACCCCAAGCCAGCAGAACTCTGCTCTCAAGAGTATTACAATAGGTAGTAATACTTGTGTTTATTTCAGTGGAAACAACATCAGGCATGAGCAGGTGAAGATGTATTGTTGCATATGACATGACATTGGTAGCCCGTCCATAACTGAGTCATCTCCAATTGAATTATCACCAATGAGAACAAGAAGTATCCAAACAGAATGTAACCTCAGCTGAGTTCTTTTGCACTGACACTGGTGAAATAATTTTTCCATTAGTTTCCAGTGATTTGCATTATTACTGGTCTGCCAGTATTTATCTAATATTCCCAGCAGTGAGAAATACCTCCATAAACTTGAGAAATTTGAGACTACTTTAAAAGAGCATAAAACCCCCGTATCTACAATTTGCAACACGTATAAGCACCACAGACTGGGTTCTGCAGTATGGCTACAAATTCAAGCTCAATATATTGGTAAGTAAATGCAAGGTTATTTGCAGAGACTCAATTTGTTTAATAAGCTTAGGGATAATCGTATAATTGTAGTATTTTCTTTGTTTCCTTTACTGCAAGGCATTTCATATTGAGGAGTCCTTATAAGTCACTCTTACAACCAAAACCTGAATTCCAAACACAATGAAATGTTCTGTTTAAAAAAAATGGTTTTATATACATCAGGCACTCTTAGAATAACAAGAGGCTCTCAAGAATTAGAAAAGCTTTACCTCACCATCTGTGAAGAGGTGACTTATGATTTCATAAATTGTGAAGTACACTTAGGAATACTCCAACTGTTATAAAACTGTCTCCTTTTATATCTACATATATAGATAAGACACCTTACTGTTTCTTTATTCATTCTGCTGCTCAGAGATGGGAAGGCCCAGACACACCCAAAAGACATTTTTGCAAAAACAAATGGATTGCAAAGAGCATTTTAAATTACCATGTTCTCTTAGACACCTTAACCAAGCACGTGTGCCTTAAATCCACATTTTCTTCAGGAACGATGCAGGCTCCAAAACGGTATCTATGGTGAGAGAATGGGAAGGTCCCCATTAACATGGTAAACGCCCTCACATTGATGGGAGAAAAGCTGTACCACTACTCAGCCCACTTGCTGACAACATTTTTGCATTCAAACCTACAACTCGTCATTTGTTTTTCTTTTTTTTAATAAAAGCAATACAAACCTGCAATACAAACCATATAAGCAGGCTGGATGTAGCCCCTGAACTGTACTTATAATACATATAAGTATTTACATATACAAATATACATTAAAAATTATTTGGATGTATTGCAAAACTATAGTAGACACCACTTAAATTCATCTGAAGAAGGGTTTGCCTCCTTTGCACACTGTAAAAGTCTAATAGAACTCTCTATGTTAAACCATCGAAGATGATAGGCACCTTCCAAACACAGCATCCATCCAGGTAATAATTACCTAAACACAGAGATGGTACATATGTTTCATCATATGACTACCCACATAGAAAATCTACATTTCCTAAGAACATCTATAGAATATAACTTGACAAACCCACAATAAGCAGATTTTTTTAAAAAAACATAATTACCTTTTAAATTTATGATATTTGATATGTCTGGATTTTGAGAAGGAAATAGCTAGCTCTGCTCCTGAGCCACTTCAGCAAAGGTGTCCACATAGAACTAATACTTACTTCCATACAGTACTTGGACTGTAGCTCTCCATGCCTGCAAAGCATGGAGGTAGTAACAACAATCAGTACAGCAGAATCATTAGTAAGACTTCATCACAAGATCAACAGTCATAGTCAGACTTCCCAGATGACACAATTTAAAACACAGCAGTTAAATGGTAGTTTTGTCCTGTCATTTGATTTGTCTCTCTCTGCTTGCTCCTAGCATATGAGGAAGTTGGTGTTCATTCATCTCCAAAAATTAATGAGAAAATTTTTCTCCATTTGGTATTACAGGTTCTCTTCCCTTTACCATACTGGTTCATCACCTTCCCAACATTTCACTCTGCTCCCCCAGTGCCAAATCAATCCTGTTCCCCTACTTTTTGCCCAGCGCCCAAACACTATCCCATGAATTGCAGCTGTTCCCAACCGCCCACCAGCTGTATCTATAACCCACCTTACCTCTGCTTTTCCTGCAGCACAGGAAAATGGAAGGGATGATCTTTTTCTCTGAAGTATTTGGCTTGGAGGTGAAGTCAAGCCCCCTTTGTCTCCTTCAAAGCTCTGGGGAAAAAAAACAGCAGTGAAACAGGTAACATGCACTGCCACAAGCCCTGTCATGCTGTGGTACACTGCAAGCCCTAGAAGGACCACAGTCAGCCAGGACCATGCCACCAGCCCCACTGGCCTCTCACCCAGCAGCAAGATGTCACTGACTTTCTGAGCTTATCACCCTTACACTGTTTTGTGGAGAGCCGGGCATTTCAATGCTTCCCAGAGGACCTCACAGTCCCTGCAGACGGTGACAGATCCCAACTGTCCCAGCAGACAGCACGCCAGGCCTTCGGCCACCCATGCCAGGACTGCTCCTTATCTGCAGCATGCTGGCAGACGTGAGTGGAGGCCATGGTCTCCCAGTCCTCACGAAGCATAGCAGCACATGTAGACCCAGAGACCTTTGTCGGAGCCTGATGGCAGGCCTCTGGGCACGGAGACAGCAGTGGTGGGCGCCCCTTCCCCCTCACCCCCCTGCCCGGGCATTGCCCGCAGAGGCGGGGGGGTGGCTCCCCGCACCCCGAGCCCACTGCCCGCGCCCCC
>NW_008824986.1:15501092-15526445 GCF_000699105.1 Pygoscelis adeliae | reverse complement strand
AGCCCCCTCGGCCAGCGGCAGCAGCCTCCGGGCTGTCACCGCCGGTAACGTGCCTTCCCGGTAGGCCCCGGGGCCCCGCGCCGGGCGTGCGGGCAGCCCTTACCCGGCCCGGCCGTGCCGGCTGCTTTCTGCGAAACAAACAAGGAAGGGGGTGAATTCAGGAAACCCCTCAGGATTTTCTTCTTGTCGTGGCCAGCAGACAACAGTCGCCGTCTCCGGTGGTTTTGTGTGATGTTGTCACTTCCAAACCGACGTTTGCATCCCTGGTTTCTTTTTTAATTGGGTAGGGTGGAAAGGGAGGCCGAGAGGACCCGGGGTTGTGTGTGTTCAGTTAGATTTCATCATGGAGCCTCACACAGCTGTGCCCGTCGTCGCGCTGGGGAGAGGAAAGCAGCAGGGCCTATTTCTGAAGCTGCCATTTCTATAGGCCGCGTTCAGCTGCCTGCTTACCAGGACTCGATTATTGTCTACACGATTTATTTTTGTTTGCTTTTTGGTGAGGTGGGATCCTGGTAGTAATGTCTCTGGCTTTCAGCACCTTTCTCAGTAAGCCGACACACCTACGAGACTGAGTGCATCTTTGGTTAGGTGCTAAAAACTGGCAGTGAAATACTGCTGGAAGTGAAGGCAGAAAGCGTTGAAGGAAAATGGTTCAAATGGTTGAAAAAAGAGCCCGCACGCCAAATCCTAATGGTTGAAAAAAGAGCCCGCACGCCAAATCCTACCTCATGTGAGGGGCACCCTTTGTGCATTAATGTACGCCTCGATGCTGCAGATACTTAAGCATATGCTTGACTTTATGTGTGCCTGTAGTTCTGCAGTCTTTAGCAGGACTATTCAGGTTTTAAAGTTAAGCATGTATTAATTAATTGCAGCTTCCCGGTTTGCTTTTTTAGTGGTAGAGTGGCAATTGGAAAGAAATCTTTTAAATAATAATGAAACGACTTACTTGAAAACTCTCTATGACCACATATGAATGCCTTCAATAGACAGTGCTTTCATTGGAGGAGAAACAGAAATTAGTGGCTGCCTGACTAAAGAAATCTTGTTATGGTGAGCTGTGCCACAGTTTGAATAAGAGTGGATGACCGAGAGATGCAGGAGTGGAGGAGAAGTTATTCCTTCAGGCCTACCGATTCAAGATGCCTCATAAAAGTTATGCCTAGAAGAACGTTTTCATTATTGATATGTACAAAAAATAAACAAAAAGAACTGCATTTATTTGAGATCCATAAAAAACTAGGAAAAATGAGTGAGTTGAATGGAAAAGGAGAAAAGTAGAGATAGTAGAGACTAGACGATCTTTTTTTAAATTAAAAAAAAAACCAAAACCGGAAACAGATTGATAACATCATTTTGCAAGTGACTGCTGTCAAACAACATGCCATATGTCCTTGCTGAGCTCTGGTGTCCCTTTTAGAATTGCCTCATCCTGCTAACACCACTGTGATGGATCTCCTGATAATAAATACTGCACTAAATTGCATTTACAGGGTTGTGACAAATACTGAGCACCACATGCTACGAATGAAACATGGAATCACAAAAGCAAGAGGATGTTAAGAATGTTTCTTTATCTAGGAAATTTGACCCGCTGATTCAAAGACAGAACTGAGAAATAGAAACTTTTAACCAGTTTTGGGGCTGTATGTGACTTTAAATTGTTGTTTCGTTCTCTCTTTAACAAAAGCGTGTGGGCTACTTAGCTTTGCTACTCTGAAAATGAAAACTGGTGTAAATTCTAAATATTAGATAAATCCACCTTGATGCTGCCTGCTGTTTTCAGAACCTAGAGAATTCAGAGCATCATTTTTACTTGCTGTTATTGCTGCAAAGCAAGTATAGCTTGTGCAGACTCAAGTAGACTCTGTTTCAGCCCTGAATATCAGCAACAGAACTGGTAACTAAGATATAAATTCTCAAAGGTTTTGGGTGCCTACCTCGCAGAGGAATTCAGTTGCAGCTGAACAGTTTTCAGCTGAGCTGGACACTTAAATACACTTGAAGTGCCTACGCTTAACTTTCATTGGTGGGACTATTTTAAATTAGAATTGTTTGAGTAGCCCTTCTCCCTTGTTGTTTCTCCGGCACATCACTTATATAATGCTCCTGTCCTGCCTCAGGGCCCGCAGGCCTGCAGACTTCAGAGAGATGCACTTAAATAGTAAGAGTTCCTATATTACTAGATAATCGTTGTTATCTTACCCTCAATATGCCATCTCTCTGAACTATGACAGTCTAATACACATAGGAGTATTTGTCTTTCACTTGTTGTGAGTGTACCACTCTGCCTTCATGACAGGACTGTGATGAGGCAAACGTAAGGGACCAGTTGCTTTTTATTAAGACTTTTTCATACCTTGAATAACTCAAAACTTTGTCCTTTCTGCCTAAATTGTCCAAGTATGTGAAATCATATTCCTGATTTTCATTATAACTGAATCCTAATTTTTGCCACCTCTTATCATATGTCAATCCTGCCAGTATTTTAGATATTTTTGCCCTTTCTGGATTTCTCTGCAGCATCCAAATGAGCAAGCACCACTGTGGTATCATTGTAACAGAGCATTCTTAAATTGGGTTGGGTGGGTTGGTGAGAATGGTGGAGGGGACTGTAGTCTTTGTTCTGTTACCTTACTTCAGGGCAGAATAGAAATGTTGTTGCTTTATGGGGTTAATGTTAATGAATCTGTGACAGTTTATATATGGCTTGTCCCCAAGATGTTTTCTCTTTGCTATGCATTTCTGATATACTTTTATCCCAAATGTATTCCAGGAGTGCTACATTCCCAGCAACATACAAAACGTAGTGTACAATAACAAAGCAGCAAGTTAGACTTTTTTTTTCTCTTATCTTGTGCTCTTCACTCATGTTTCCCTAGACAAAATAGCTTGTCTGTAAAGTGGTCACTCAGTGTTCAAAGGACTTTCGGTTGTGTTTGATTTGGGCTTTCGGGAGATGTTTCATCTTAATAGTCAACTTAAAAGGATGTTTTTGAGCTGTGTACCTTGAGAAGGAAAAATATGATTTTGGTTGTTTTGAATTTTGCAATTTGCTGTGAAACAAGATTATTTGTATCACTCTCTTGGTATCTGGGAGTGAATTTAGATTTTGGTGTCTGCTGCACATTTTTGGCACCCCTCTCTGCCAACCTATTATTCCACTGTATCTCTTGCACTGGTACCTTAATATGCTTTTAAGTAGCTTCTTTTTTGTTCATGTTTTGAGGCAAAACTGAGCTTTGAAAGAAACTGAGTCACTTGCTACAGGTACTGCTCCAAAATCGTTAACTGCATAACTGCTCAGAACAAGATTTATTCTTCTTGAATCCACTTTATTTGATGTAATGACCTCACATTACTGAATGTTTTAATGTTGTGCTGCTATTAACAAATTATGATGACAAAATTTAGTGCATGGCTTGCAAGCATGTGCAGTCTTAATTTTATATGGGAAAGTAGTGACCATTATAAACTCTGCATTCATCAACTGAAGAAATAAAGTAAACCTTCAAGTATTAGTCCTTTTTCAGATTTTCCCTCAGGGCAAACAGTCACACTAGTAAAGTAGTAAGATCGAAGAAAAACATCGAGTGACTGCTGTAGTTTTCCTTGTTTCAGTCAGGGGAGTGTGCATGCACTTCCCTTTTGTTTCTCTTTGACCCAGTTTCTGCTTTCTTTTTCACTCTGACATCTGACCAGACAGTACCTGTTATTCTTTTATACAGTGTTTTCTTTACTTTGTGAACTTGTCCAAAAGATATTGAGGGGTATCACCATCTTCCGCTGTTTCCATTCTGTTCAGTATTCAATTGCACTTCTGAAAAGCATCCATGAAAAATATTACAATTGATTTTTACATGCACCAAGGAACTGCTGTTAAATACTGAATATTTATAGCTTTCTTTTCTCTTGACGTTTTTTTTTTTTCCTGCCTAAACACAAATTCTATATACTTTTGAAAACTAGGTGGAATTGTATTTTGGACAGATTTTATAACGAGCAGACTATAGTTCTGGTCAAAGATCTCCTGAGAACAGCACTTTTCCTGGAAGGAGTGGGGTTCAATCATTAGTAACGTATTGTCACCAGAATGATAAGGCAGCATGTGTTAAGTTTAGCTCATAAATGAGAACACTTACTCGCTGGCTCCCAGGAAGCTTGACTGCTGGAGCTAGGGACCAGATGGAAGAGCTGATCAATGTCTGCTCAAATGCGCTGCTTTTTAGTAGTGTTCAGTGAGTTTTGGCTATTTGATATACCAACACCTACACTGCAATCTTTAAGATGTTGGGTTTCTTTCCCCAAAGGAGGAGAACTTCACTTTCAGATTAGGAATCGATAGCTCAAAATTGGTAAGAACATATGTAATTACATCAAAATTAATTAATATAACTGTGAGAAATAACTGCACTTTTAAAGTAATTCCTTCAAATTAGACAAATAGCAGGAATTAATGGCCTTCACAATGAATTTTGTTTTGCTCCAGAATCTTTATACAAGTATGTGTACTTTTACAAGAGAGTGATTATTCAGATTGGCAACTGTAACATATATTTCATCTCAGCTGGTAGTTAATAATTCATCCTAAAATAGAAACTACAACTTCACCATAGAATTACCTGTCCTAGTAGGGTTAAAGGATGTCAACCACGTGTTTGGGAGCTCACATTTTTCTAATGCTTTCCAGTGCTGGGCTTTGTTTGTATATAAGCTGGTATCTTAGTCTTGGTCTTTACCTCGATTTTGTGTCTGAATAACTAAGTTAAGAGGGTTGGGGTTTTTTTTTTCATTTTTTGTCAGTAAAACACTTCTCTCAGAACAATTCATAGCATTGCTGGAGTTACATCTCTGTTAAATATTCCCTGGAATAGCTGTGCTGTAAAAAGCATATTTATACTAGGTCCATCTGCAGTGGGAAGAGGAATTTGGGGGTGGGAGTATTTGGGGCTGCAGATATTTTAACTGAACAAGTAAAGAAATTCGATTTTTCTATATTGTTAGGAGTTGCAGGCGAAGCTGCCACAGCCAGGTCCATTTGGTGGCAAGGTTGATCATATGTTCCCAATAGGCGTGCATGTACACACATGCATAGGTGCATACATATGCTAATGGTATCTCTGTTTGGTATCTCTGTCTTGCAGTCCTTGATCAGAGAAGACTCTGTGAAATCACTGAGTATTTTAATTTAAAAGGGCAGGACCTGTCCCTGAATTACCTTTTCACCTCTGAGAGGAGTCCCTGGAGGCGTTTGTTGGGAAGGAGAATGTATGTATCCACAGTTCTCTCCCGCAGCGGATAAATTATTGGCAGTGCTGAGAAGTGAAATCCTTTTCCTGGCACTGCTCAGGGGCACTAAATTCATCTCGAGACAGATGAAACTAGAAGACGTGGAGAGGAAAATCACATCAGTCAAGGATAAATCTTTAATGTTATCTATCATGTGTTACTTTGGAAATAGAGTGGTCTGAAAGGCTAGGTGTTCCTCAAAAGTGGTCTCTGTGCCATTCATCAGCCAGAGTTGAGTTTTTGGTATAGTTCTATTACAGAAAGATGCAAAATGATCATTACATTGCTTGAAATACACATCTACAGCAGCAAGTGTGACATACGAAGCATGATACGAAATATCGTGTGCTCAGTCTTCAGTTTGTTCAGTTATTCTTCTGAATTTGAATACACTAGTAAACTTCATAGTAAAATAAACTAGTTTTGTCCAGTGTGCGGTGTCCTGATATTTATTCTGTGGTAGCTGGTGTGCTAAAGTGCTACTCTCAGTGCCCAGCCATGGAAGTATGGAAGACTTAATGAGTCCACAGACTGCCAGGGAATGGATAAGCAATGTCAGTTTGATTTCCTAGTTGCCATTTGTGAGGGCACATTTCCACACAGGATGCAGGCGTAGATAGTTGCCAAGCACCACTACTTTTTTAAAGTCTTGCATTTCAAAGTCCTGTGTGCAAAGGGTCATTAACAATTAGCATTCCACTTTCTTATCATGGCAGGGCATGCTGTTCATATACTGGGCTTTACGTCTTTACTGAGATAAATTTAACTGTCATTAAATTAAAGGAAAAGACTGATGTGGAAAACTTCCAAGGCTTTTTCAAAGAGACCAACACTACCCAGTGAAGAGTATACATGTCTGAGCCCTGTGCTTCTGTTTTTCCAAGAACTGAGGCAACTCAGCACTTTTTAGGCCCTATGAGGAGACACTAGAGCAATTCAGAGTTATTAATCTCAAGTGTGGTATCTGTAGCTTCTGGGGCGAAAACGTTCACTGGGAGGGTGACTGAGACCTGGCACAGGTTCCCGGAGAGGTTGTGGAATTTCCATCCTTTGAGATACTCAAAAGCCGCCTGGACATGGTCCCGGGCAACCGGCTCTAAGTGGCCGTGCTTGAGCAGGGGGGTTGGACCAGATGACCTCCAGAGGTCCCTTCCAACCTCAGCCACGCTGTGATTCTGTGAAGGACTGGACTCTATAGCTTGTCAGGAAGGTTCAACTCCTTATCCTTCCAAAACGGACACACCAGCTTATACATGGAATTCTTTTTGTTTGCCCACAGGTGTCATTGCTACCATCATGTCAAGTGATAATCCTTTATTTCAGGATTGCTCATAAAAGAATGACTTGAGGACTTGATTGTCAAAAAAAGGCCCCAAGCAAGTAGGATTATGCCTCAGGAACAACAGACCCTCATATGATATGTTGACTGGTGGCGGTTTTCCCTATAGGATTCCTGATTTTACCAGCACTGAACATTTTATATTGTGCTCACAAATTCAGTGTTTGCCTCAAATCTCACTTTGGAGAGCAGAGTGGTAAAATGATCGTAGTCCTTCTTTTTTTCACATGCTGCTGGTGGTGTAGCAGTTGTTTGTGCCTGTGGTGTAATGGGCTGCAGGGGCTGGGCACCCAGTTCTCAAGCTCAGTGAGGAAGGAGCAGTACTGATGTTGACTGGGTGGGAGGCTGCGTTTCATTCTTGCAGCATATTATTCCTGGATGCTAGTCACGCCCAACTGGCCATCCCAAATTCCTCCAGAAAAGAAGAAACTTCCTTTTCTTTCAGAAATTAAATAAGAAATATATTTGTTAAAAAAAAAGAACCTGTCAAGCTCTGGGGATGGGCCTGATGTGCAAAAAAAAAGAAACAAAGATCTTTTAAAAGTTGTGGTTAACAGGAAAAAAAGGCATGGCAAAAACTGTATGAAGCAGCTAATCGGTATTTTTAAGGGAGCAGAGGGAGGGAGGAGAACAGAGCGTACAGAAAGGGAAGATGGCATCAAGAGCAGATGTAAAAGAACACGGTTTTTTCCTACGGGACAAAACTCTGAGATCTAAACAGTTCAAACCTACGTTTCTAGTGTTGCTTTGCTGTATGAGCAATTGCTTTTGTTGCTTCAACTAGATTGTCTGGTCATCGAGACATGACAGAGATTATTACTGATGTTCACAAGCTAGGCAGTATGACATTGGGCTTATGCCATGAATAACATATGTAGTCCTTGTTAAAGGTAAAAGAGCACAGAGTAAGAATTGTAGCACTAGTCTGCAGCAGTTTACTTCCAAGTGTAAGCTAAAATTCAGCTTAATCTCTGAGGAAATATGTTTATTTCATTCCTAATTGATTTTTGTTTGTTGTGGTTTTTTTTCCCCATAGCTCGCACCTTCCCTTCCATTACAAGAAGATTTTGTTTACCACTGGAAAGCAATCACCCATTACTACATAGAGACGTCAGGTAAAATAAGAAAACATTCTGGTTTTGTCTCTTTATTGTGAAAACTAGAATTCCCAATTTCGGTGTTATTAAAAAGTAAGGATTAAGAAATACTAAAATGAGTCATGTCTTTTATCAAAATACCAACAATAATAATAATTAAAAATATCATGTACCTCCATTCATCCCTTAAAAAGTAGGCATGAAAAAAAATCAAGGGAAGGTCTTCTTTCCTGAGTACCATGTAGAGAATTGTACCTTTTCACGTCTGACCCAATTTCTGTCTGCACATACTCTGTTTAATATAAACAGACAACTACAGAAGTGTAGTCCCTGCTGTTAACCTTTTTATTGTTTTGCATCAGGGATTTTCTTTTTCTTCCCAAGATTTGAACAAAAGTAATTTTGTGGTCATAGATTTTACCAGACATATCTGAATTCTATGTGCTCAGTATTAGGTATTTTTTCTTTAGTGTCTTATCTCCATGAAAGGAATTTTGATAACATAGCTCTGAAAAATGAATTTGTGAGCAGATTTGGAACACATTTTGTTAAAACTTATCCAGACCTTATTCTGCTTTTCTAAAAAATTGGTATTCTCATGAAATATGGCTGTAGATGCTTTTTCTTAAACTTTTCCCTGGTTTCCTACAACAGTTATGCAACATTTATATTTTTAATTTTTGGTCCTGGTTATTAAACTATTAAGTTTTAAAAGTGAATGTTACCGTGTTATCCTCAAGCTTATTAGTTCTGCATTTCTGCTAGAGTAGCTATTGAATCTGTGTTTGTTTCTGGAACTGGTGATCTTGTTTATATCAATATTTACTCTTACAAGCCGAAACTCGACCCTTGGTTCTAAATACCCATCTTTTGGAACGCTATGTGATGTTTCCTAAGGTAGAAGTGACAGGGTGGTAGGGGAAAACTGATACCTGCGCTTATGTGGTGCAGAATAAAAGCTGACCTCTCTCCCAGACTTTCAGAAAGTCTTGTGAAAAACAAGTTTCCACTCAGTGGATATATTTCTGTCCTCTGCAGTAGAGCAGAACTATGCCTAGGAAACTCAAGCAAAACACTCTAGGCTAACTGGAGGTTGTGGTAGAGACCGAAATCACTTTGATACGGCAGTTTTCCTTTGTGATCTTGTTGCCATTTGCATGCAAGTGACAGTTATTTTTAGATTATTGCATAAGAAGTAGTAACTATTTCCCTAGTGGGATATTTGTTCAAGTAGCATTTAGCTGAAAAACATAAAAAGGAAAATCTCCACTTGTGGACGTGCTCTACAACATGTTAATGCCAACTCCCACTGCCAGTGCCATAAATCCACAACCGTTTCATGACTTTAGTATAATGAAATCAGTCTTACCCTTTCCTTCATAAAGTTTGACAGAATGCTATCTTAATGCAGAAAGTATAAAAGACAAATCTAAAAACTTTTGAAGAATAAACAGCATAGAGTTTGGGTTTTCTTTGTTGTTACCATCAGAAAAAACATTTATTTAGTTATCTAGTTTGTAAAGGAACTGATCAGCTGCAAATTAAGCTGATCTTAGAGGCTGTTTGTAGATTTCAGAATACTATGTGAAGAGTCAGAGGAAGTTAATTAAGACAGGGTGGATACTAACCGGAAGATTGAGAGTTGAACCTTTCTCTCTAAGCTTGGTTTCTGGCTGTAAAAGTTTTCCTTTTTGACTGTGTAATTAATGCATGTTTTGAAATTTGGCATTTCACCTTTTTCCCATTGCAAGATTAGATATCTGCTTAATGCATATTCCAGTTTACCTTTCCAGATACAATTCTGAAAATTCAATTTAAGATGTTAAAAGAATTATATACTATATATAAGATTCTTTAAATGAGTGGTCATGTTTTTAAATCTTAAACTTGTAACTGAACTTAAGAAAAGTGAGGACAATATTTTAATAATTCTTAATTGCACATCTCTTCTATTTAGATGACAAAGCTCCTGTGACTGATACCAACATTCCATCTCACCTGGAACAGATGTTGGATATTCTAGTTCAAGAAGAAAATGAGAGGGAATCAGGCGAAACAGGACCATGTATGGAATATTTGCTACATCACAAGATTTTGGAGACACTCTACACACTAGGAAAAGCTGATGTATGTACTTCTCAGCAGAGCAGATTATCTTTTGTGTGAGCTCCTAATTGTAATAGGGACTAAAGTTCTACAGTAGATGGTAGTGTGGGACACTGAACTCTAGCAAATAGCTGTTAGCTTATGTTAAAAATAAGTCTTTTTACAAACGTGATCAAAGTGAGACAACCAGTGAGATGCTGACTAGGTAGAACACTGAGATTTGTTACTTACCACTCTGATAATATTGACTGTGAAGCTAGAAGTAGGAGAAACATTTTTGTTCAGTCTAGCATTTTTCTGGCTTCTACAAGACAGTATTATCCCTCTCTCTCCTTTCTTAAGTGTTGGGAGATTCTTGGGTGAAATGTGGTGTATTAAATACAGATTTTGTTTGATTTTTCTGAATGTGATGAGTTATTGCTCAGAAAGACTTCCATGTCAGAAAGCATTAATTTAAGCTGATCCCCAGAGAGCTTTCACATCTGAGTCTTTGGTATGAGTGCAGCCCTTGGCAATGTTGTCTGGTTCTTCTCATGTCTGGTTTGTGGCACAAGTGAAATTAGCTTCATGGTCTTGGTGCGTTCTTGTTGATGTCTTTCTTGGCAGACTTTTGAGGTGAAATGTATGGGGTTGGATGGATCACAGGGTGAACTAACTTGGCAGCCCTTGTGCTAGAACTTTTTGTATCATGGTACAGATGCAGTTAGGAAAGCATGGTGTGTGCTGTTCCAAGGATAAATGCAGCTCTCCATGGTTTCATTCTCAGTCAGCCTTTTACATGTTGTCGTGAGTTTTTAATCTGCTCAATTTTACATATGTAGACAATGTAGGGTACTAGCTGTCAGAGACTGGGATGTTCCTTGCTCTGGAAGGACCAGAGCTCTACAATTCTGGTTACTATACCAGCTGTCCTACGATCAGGCTAAGATACCTGATGTATTGAAAATACTTGCTCAGAAATACAACTCGTTCAGTAATCTATAAACTTTGTCAAGAAACCAAGATGAAATGGAGCCATATGTGAAGCGGGTAATTAGTAGCATGTTTCTAAGAGTTGAGAGAAGTCATTTTGCACTCATGCAAATATGCCTGTACAGGCAATTCTTGTACAGCCTGTCTTTATACTTTGCCACTTGTGAGTTGATACATCTGAAGCAAACACACAGTGCAGTGCTTGCAAGATGTTGCAAAGATCTGTTGCAAAAAGAATAATAGTCCTTCACAGCAATCAGTTAGACTTACTACATTATTGTAGATGCACCCTGATGGTACACATTTTGTCATTCTTTTCAACAGATTGCTTGACAGCTCATTGACAATTAGGGATTAATAATCTAGGGATAATTACCTTGGAAGGAGAACCAGCTTAGGCAGTTGTCATTCCTGGCTGTTGCCACCCATGCTCCATTCACCTGTGCGGTGAACAAGATGAGGGAAATGATGTGGGTTAAAACTAACCTATGGAATAACAGCATTTATTAACATGGTAGACCATGTTAGAGTCAGGGGGGATTTAGCTAGAAACAAAGGTACATAAAGGACCACGAGCCATCAGATCTCATGGAGATAGGAAAGTACTTTCATGTGACATGGTGCATGAGGGACAGTAGAACATGGGTCTGGATGTGCCACAGATATTTGTGATTTATATTCTGCTGAATCTCAGGGAAAACAACGGCTTTCTCTTGTCCTGGAACATCTGTGCATTTATAAACAGTTTATCTGTCTAAGGTCAATTGCTCATGAATTTAAAAAACCTTTTGTAGACATTAAGATGTTTATAGTTCATCAGCATATATTTGTATGTACCGACTCACCGAATTGCTGGGTTTTGTGGCACAGTACCGTAAAAGACAGCTGACCTGTAGCCAATTAATTCAGAGTTAATTTCCCCTTATCACTGTATTGATAGGGAATATTTCCTGGAAAGATTGGTAGAAGTCTTCACTAGAGCAATTAACTGAAAGTATGAATAGTTTGAAAAAGAAAACATTAATGAGATGCAACATTTTTTGTTGATCTTTGTTAATATCGATAAAAGTAATGTGTTAACAGATGATGATTTTTTAAAAAATACTTCTGGATAAATTATTGCTGTTTAATTAGCCATTTTGAGTGACAAATTTGCATCTATGTTTCTCTCCGCATTTGTTACATTTTTGTTATTGTTCATCTGTTTTTGTTTCAGTGTCCTCCAGGAATGAAACAGCAAGTTTTGGCTTTTTATACAAAACTTCTTGGAAGAATACGGCAACCTCTTCTTCCCCACATAAATGTGCATAGGCCAGTGCAGGTACTCTTCAAATTTTAAGTGAACTATGTTTTTGTATGACAAGTTTCTCTTATTCTGCTGTAGCTAATGGTATCTTTAATTCTTCCATTGTTGAGTGAGTTAAAGAAACTGCTCGAGTGCAATATCAGTTTTAATGTATTGATGATTAGAGCCATGAACTGCCACTGCAATGCAAGTCATAAGTAATAAAGAAATCTTGTTCATAGCGATCTAAATCTAGAGCAAATGTTCAAGTCAGTAGTATGTATATAGAAAAAGAATTCAGTCCATCATTCCTAGAAAAAGCTCTAACTTACTCCCTGCCTTAATTATTCACTTTTCTTTACATGACAGAAATTAATCAGGCTGTGTGGTGAAGTTTTGGCAACACCAACAGAAAATGAAGAAATTCAGTTTCTCTGTATAGTATGTGCAAAGCTGAAACAGGATCCATACCTGGTCAACTTCTTCCTTGAGGTGAGTACATCAAATCAAAATTTTCCAGGTGTATTTAATTTACTGTATCACTGGCAAAATCTAATAGAGAACTGGAGGTATCACATTGTGCTTCATAGCTTAGTTTTCATTCACTCTGTGATTTTTTTCTTATGATATTAGAAGTTTTGGGGTTTTTTTTTTTGCTTCCAGAGACTTGATACATCTGATTATTTTTACTAGAATTTCATTCAGGGCTCACAAATATACCTGCCTAAGGTCCTTATCCTTTGTAGTGAAGGTGCCTTTAGAGTAGGAATGTGAATTGTAATGTAGAACACTGTGTGAGGGAGACCTTGGATTTCTTAGTTGTTTTGTCTTCAGCTCAGTAAAGACTAAGGGACAGATTGCATGGGCATTGAAACCTTGCAAGTTGCTAAGTGCTCTGCAGGATTGGGCCCTTATTTGGTAGTGGCACATATGGTCTAGCTGCAGTGCCAGCTCACAATCTACAATATGACATTATTTTCTGTTTGTAAGAAAGCCAAATATCTTTACTCCCTCTTCGAACTTAACATGTGGCATTGATGAAATCAGAGTGGGAGGAGAAAGAATTTCTAGACTGAGTTTCTGTTCCCATTTAGAAGGAGCATATAAAAGTTTAATTTATAAAAGTCCATTTAGAAATGCTTCCTGCTCCCACTTTGATGTTTCTGTGGTGACACAGTATCTATTAAGCATGTGATACATAGGTGAAAAGATGTAGATATAGTGTCCTCTAGGAATGTTTTACAAGCTTTCCGCAAACAAGATCTGTAACAGCAGAGGCTGTTAAACTGCAAAGATACGTTATTTTCCATTGAGTATGTGAATATCACTTATAAGTCAGTAGTAAAGAATCCATCTTGAGTTTATTTTTACCTGAATTGAATACCACCCTGATTGCCATTGTACCCACTGAAGTTGTACAAGCAGTAGAAATGGTGTAAGGATTGAAAAGTTAGTGTTTAAACATTAGAAGCACTCAGAAGCAAACTACTAGATGTATTACATACAGAATATGGTAGAAGTCCAAACCAGGATTACTTTTATGTCATTTATGTAAGTTGTATGGTTTGAAAAGAACCCTCTGAATGACTCTTACACTCAAATAATGCCCTTGAAATCAGACCTGAGAACCCAAATCATAAGAACCACAAGTGTTTTGTCAGACATTAGTGTTCTTCCCCAAAATAGCAAGATTACAATATTAAAAATCAGACGTGGAAAACCAGATGATTCGAAATTTCAAAGAAGTCTCTAGTTTCACAAAATGCTGGCTATAGAGTTCAGGCAAGCTGAAGAACATTTCTTGTAGCTCCTGTTTCCTTCACAACATTATTCTAAATGTCATAGCCTAAGGCATATGTCTTCACAACTTCTGATAGTTATTTCCAGATAAGGTATTTGGAGTGCAGAATTGTCCTTTATTAGAAGAGAATATTCTGGTTGTTCACATCTATGCCTCTTAGAGGTGCTATTGTTGTGACAATAGCTGTTTCTGACCTTCAAATGCATGAAAGGGTAAATTTACAGAATTCTGTGTGGCATTTATCTCTCAAATCTCCAACAGATACATGCTGAAATGCAGATACATCTCTCCAAAGCAGTCTGTATCTGTTAATTTTGCTTCCTTGTTTGACTTTTCCTGATCAGTTTCTACAGTATTTTATGAACATAAAAAACTATACACAAACCCAGGGTTTCCTTTGTATGATTTCATATCAAATAGTTTGTTGACAGAATGCTGTTTATATTTTAGTAAAATGTTTCACCTGTATTGCTTAACCAATAAGGCTGTATGGCATAACTGTATCTCTTGGGCAAGTTACTTTTGTTGTGGAAGTAAGGACTGGAAGAACTGCATTCTACTTTTTTAAACCTTTAAAATCCGTATACTAATTTTATTTTGGCTTTAATTTATTCTTTTCTTTAAACTGAGTTTTCCTTGTTCTTGTGTAGAGAGAAAGGACATACATAGGAATGTTTGACTTATGATCACCTCTATCTCAGTCATTATTTTGTGCTAAACCTGTTACCTCATGTTTTTCCTTATTCGTTTGTTCCTTAGTTGCCCCATCTCATCTCATCCCATCTTATGCGAGATACTCCTTGCAGCTGATTGTTCCATGCAAAGGGACACTTGATTCTCTGTGTTTCAATTTCTGCTTTTGAGACCTTAAACAAGTTCTAATATAGTGTCTGTTAAAAAGTTGTATCTTCATTTTACAAGATGAACAATAGTTTCACTCTTCACTTCTACTTTCATTACTACAAATTACCAGCTTTATATTTCCCACCATGAATTAAGTAGAAATTCTCATTAGCTATGATATCACTTGATTTTTTCACAGATTTTTTTTTTTAATTTATCTGAACTTAAACATGACATCATCCACCACAGATTTTGAAACTCTGATAGTTATATATCACAAAGATATGAAAATGGATTTTTATATCGTCTGCTCTCTGTTGATGCTGAATTCACATAGAGGAGTACTTTGTCTAGAAAGCATTGAATATCTGTTTTATGTAACCTTTTCTATTAGGTCATTCAGGATCCTGTTTTGCACCTTTACAGGAGGCAGGTGAGCAGCTAAGCTGCAGAATTGCATGATTAGACAATAGGAAGCTTAAATACAGGCAAAAACTCTGCCTATGTGTTGTTCAGTGTACAGACTGCTTTGTGTCACCTGCCAATATAAGAGTAATGAGCTATGGACAAATTTCTAGGGGTATTTATACACTTACATATGTTAGGTCTTCTCATCAATGCCTTAGCTAAACAAACTATGTCCTTTCAAATGACAGAAGAGTCCAGACATGAGGTAATAGGCCAGTGTAAGATAAAATAGGTATTTTACAAAATATTATCTAATTTTTGAAAAAAATAGCTTTTCTCTTTGGCAACCCTGCCTGCTACTTGAGTAGTGCCAGCAACAGTGTATAATCCAGGACTGAAATGCAGTTCCAGCCTTTAGTTCTGCTTTATGTGCCAGGCTCATCATTGTGATTCAGATATTCCAGTGCATTGATAAAATATATGGGAGGATACCGGAGGACTTCAGAAGATTTAGGGATAGACAGACACGGTTCAGATAGACACATTTTGGTTGCTTTGCAGCCTTATGCATTTCACACTGTCAAAAAACCCCATATGTTGAAGGAGTAATTTTTCTACTGTAGTCAAAAATCGTACTTACTTTATAGCATGCAGTGTGCTGCTTCTACCACTGGGTTGCCTCTCCGGGGAACTGATTGTATGAATGTATCACAACATTCGGTACAAATTCTCAACAAAGAATGCACATCAAGCATTCACAGGAGTTCTCTAGTTTGCTGCCTGAGACTGTCATGTAGTTAGTCCCAGCTGGTTTGTATGTACTAAACGCCATTAACCCCACATGGTTGCTGTTTTAAATTATTAATGCTTGAGATATATTTGTAATAATTTTGGTGTTATCATAGAGGAGGGAAACCATTTGGATTTATAATCTCACTACCGTACTCACTTGAAAAAATGTCTTGTGCTGAAGGCTAATTTATGGTTCTAATAAAGTATTATTCACCTGTGCGTATGCCAGAAGAACACTGAATTCTTGCCTTGCTGTGAGTTTCTTCTTGGTATCACAGAGCACAAATTTAAATGTCTTTTTATGTGCTGGGGACAGATTTATGGGAAGACAGATGGGTTGCTTGCTTTCAGGCTAAGTAGAGATGCTTTGTAGCTTCCGAGAAGGTTCTCTGTGATCTGTTATAGTATCCAGTGCCCAATGCTAACTTCTAGTATCTTCTGTCCATTCAATCTAATCAACTTTTTCTTCATGAGAAACACAACTTGAGAGTACTCTGCTGTCATAAAAGATGTTTTTTCCCCTTTCCTGTTGAAGATAAAATCTCAGGAAGTTTAGAAAGAGTTTAATTGTATGACTCCAAGTGGAAACAGTGTTTCAAACATTAGATGAATTTCAGGCCTTGACCTGAAAAGGGATGTTTTATAGTATGTGCTAAGGTCTAAAGGCGGACTCATAAGGTAAATGAAAAACTTCTGTCAAATAGTGGGCAAATCAAGTGAATGTGTGCCTTCAGTGGTGGAGAGAAAAAGATGCCATCTCTTCATAAATGGCATACTCAGCCTTGAAGCAAAATGGTACAGGGCTTAAGAGAAATTTAAGCAGATTAAAAAATGTTCTAGGTTTAAAAACTCCCATGCTCCCTCAACCCATGACATTCTGCATGGTTACTGTATCCAGCCTTGTAGAGAACTACTTCAAATGCTGATGTAAAAAATTTGCTTTTAGTAAATTTCTGCTTCAGGATGAACAGTAATTTCAACCACGTAATTCCAATAAAATGATTTGCAGAGTAAGTTAAAAGCAATGGCTTCCAAAGGATCAGCAAGCGTAATCACAGAAGACATGCTAAAAGGCCAAGACTCTTTGACAACAGACACGGGACAGCCCATTCAACCTGAAGAAATACCTAGTGCTGCTGGAGCAGAGCAAATGGAGAAGGAAGATGACCTCCCGCAACAGACGGATGATCTCTCTTTCAGTCTGGATGAACTAAATGTCACATCATCACCCGAGTCCTCCACTGTTTGTCCAAATCAAGACTATAATTTAGTGAATTCTCTACTAAACCTCACTAAAAGTCCCGTGAGTTGGTTTTTTTGTTCTGTTTAATGTGATAAAATGAAATAGGTTGGATGCTGTGTGAAGT
Organism: Pygoscelis adeliae; assembly: GCF_000699105.1. NCBI lineage: Eukaryota > Metazoa > Chordata > Aves > Sphenisciformes > Spheniscidae > Pygoscelis > Pygoscelis adeliae. Next base: position 15,509,146 of record NW_008824986.1, on the reverse strand, counting down.
GAGCAGAAGGAGTGAATATACATGTATGTACACACTATATTTTAGCTATAAAAAGTAAAATGGGGTTTGTTTTGCAGGCAGCTTTTGTAAATTGGCAATTTTCTTTGCCAATTCAGATTAAAGTAAAAATATTATTCTAGAAAATTAATATTAAGTTTGTTGATTGTAATGTAGGTGTTTTTTCAGCACTCTGTATAGGATGCCACATGTTTCACAGACAAGATACATAGGATAATCGTTAGGTTAAATATACCACAAGAGAATATTTTAAAAACTACTTTCAATTGTACTGACTTAACCAAACCCACTTTTTTTGTAAAGGCACTGGGCTCTCTCTAGGGGTTTGATTTCTTTTAAAAACAACTGCTGTATGTCTAACCCAGCTCCATCCTCGAATTCATACTCAGATTCTTTCAGAAAACTTAGAGGAAGGTTGGGTAAGCCTGTAATTGCTACAGCAGCGTTGAGAGCAGAAAACTGAATCTAGCTAGGTACCTTGTTATTGTTAAGTGATAGTTTACATTGTCTAATATCTTGGTCTTAAGCTGACCTACAGCACTAGTTCTGTCAACCTGAAGATTGCAGTTGCATTCTTAGTATTTGACATGGATTCAGGTGAGATTCTTTATTTTGTACTATCCAAATTCAGTAGAAATTAATTGTAATCACTGGAAAGGCAACAAAAATAAATGCATTCACTCACTGTGGGGGAATGGAGAGGTTTTATTTGGGAGATGTTTGATTCTTGAGTTCAAGTGAGCTTCATTCACCCTCTGATTAATTCTTCCATGCCCTTCTGCCAGGACGGCCGGATAGCAGTGAAGGCCTGTGAAGGCCTCATGCTTTTGGTGAGTTTGCCAGAACCAGCAGCTGCCAAGTGCCTGACTCAAAGCACTTGTTTATGTGAACTGTTGACAGACAGGCTGGCCACCCTCTACAAAGCCCTGCCTCAGTCACTGGATCCCTTAGACATTGAAACAGTGGAGGCAATTAACTGGGGGTAAGAATTTTATTTTTGTATTTAATACCCAAGGTGACTTTACACCCCTGCCTGAAACTAATTTTCTATAGGTAGATAAGATGTATAAAATATTCACACCCCCATGCTGAAGTCTCACGAGCAGAGCTGAGATCCCAGCTGCAGCATAGTGGTACGACTTCGGGTGTCCAATGTACGTGCGATTTCTGACATGGGGCCAGGTTTGGCTGCCAGTCCCTTGCAGAGATTCCTCAGGGGGCAGGTTTTTCCACTGCATTATGTTAGCAATTTGTAGCAGTGTAGCTGTAGTATCAGGTACAAATTATTTTCTTGTTCAGATGTTAAGGATTTAGGAAACATCATAAAATTTTCACTGTACACCGTGAACACTGTAGGCTGCTGCAGGAGGCAGGAAGGGTGTCTGGTAACAGGCTGTTGTTGCAAAATTTTTGCAGTAAAAAAGAAGAAGGAAAGAGTTACTGCATAACTCATTAGCATGAAGCAAAAGGTACATGCCTGTTATCCTAACCGCTTGCATGTTAGATCCTCAAAACAATTCTCTTCCCCACTCTGCCTTCATTATTATGAATTGCTTGTGATCTGTTAGTACTGAGACAAAAAGTAGGTATATGCACAATAACTACCAAGATTTCTGGTGGTTGGAGTTTGAAGTTAGAAGGGAAAAAAACACAACTTTGAATAGTGGCATAAATAATTATTGGACTGTTTCACCAAAGAAAATGGTGAATTTTTTATTCCGTAGAGCCTTTAATTTGGGATACATGTTTCTTTCTGAAAGATACAATCTAGTTCAGGTGTACACTGTGGTTTTGGTGGACTTGATTGAGGTTGCTTACAGAGTAGAGAAGAACAATTGCCTTCATTTTATGGTTCTCTGACTACAGGGGTTATTGATTCAGTTTCTGTGGCCTGTGTTTCCTGGGAGAACAGGCTAGGTGATCAGTTTTCCCTTCTGACTCAAGAAATACTTAACCAAACAGAGTTCTTCTGCTGGACATACTATGTATCCTTTAGCATGCCACTGAAAACCTGTGTAATAATAGCACTGCCAGATTAGTAGAGACCAGCAGAAAAGCTATTTTAATGTTCAATTCATTGCAAGTAGATCATTAATTATTCTGTTAAGTTCAGTAAGAGTAAAGTCCAGGATTCTTCAATTACTTGTAGACTAAATAAGTATTTTTCCCTGTGTTCTCTAGTTTGGATTCCTATAGCCACAAAGAAGATGCATCTGCTTTTCCAGGAAAAAGAGCATTGATTTCGTTTCTTTCATGGTTTGACTACTGTGATCAACTCATCAAAGAAGCACAAAAGGTTTGTAATGTTTACAGATGATACAAATATATTCAGCAAATAAGTAGTTCCAGTTGTTTCTTAGCTTTTGAGTTTGAGACATACCATTTTGTACTTTTGTTTCAGACTGCTGCTGTTGCTATGGCAAAAGCTGTGCGGGAACGATTTTTCATTGATGTGATGGAACCCCAGCTGATGCAAACGTAAGTAGCATCCTACAGGACCCAGCAGAACAGAATCTGAATCAAGCTGATTTTTTTTCAGCTGAAATCCACTACATATCTGACATGAAATTTTTTGGTCAGTTCAGAGATTGGAATCCTCACATCAACTGCACTGTTGCATCGCATTGTGCGTCAAGTGACTTCAGATGTCCTGCTGCAGGAAACAGTTTATTTTATACTTGGAGAACACAGAGAGCCAGAAACTTTGACAGACATCAACAGACATCCATTGCGACACAGGTTAATCGAACACTGTGATCATATTTCTGATGAGGTGAGAAGTGGTAATGATATAATAATGTCTGCTGGCCAGTTCTGTCTTGCATAAAGTCTGTAAAAACGCCATTGTGAAGTCTTTTCATATTTGTGTCAGCTAACTTTTTTTGCCAAGGAAAAGACTTCTGACTGCCAGCCCTACAAATTCCCTTTAGAAAATGAAAGTCAAGCTGTTTTCCCCAGCTAGCACATTGTTCCCATTAATAAAGATTCTTTGCTAAATTTGCTTGCCCGCTATGCATATCTAGTTGGACTTGCTCATCTCTAAGATAGGGCAAAATCAGTTTCTGTAATTGCATTTTAACTCATGCTTTGTTATATGTTGTATCGCTGTCATTTTCCATGTTGTGTCAATTCTGTCATGTTATCACATAAGGTATAGTTAAAAACTTTTTGTTTATGTTTTTTATATAAAGTAACTGTGGTCAGAGATGCCTGACCTACACAATGCCAATTAAAAGATGTTATAATAACTTTAAGCACTTTACACACAGTAAACGTTGTTAAAATAATTGACTTCAGTAAAATCCCTCCTCAGGAGCTGCTTGTTTCACTTTTTCCATGAAACAAACAACCTCCACCCTCTACTTTTTCAAATAAAAAAGAAGCTTGCCTGAAATGCAGATCTATGCCTTCACATATCAATTTTTTCAGTATGCTTACCTGCTCACCCTGTCAAAATCAGTTATCTGTATAAATTAGTTGATCTTTGCAAAGCTAAGCACTCTAAAACTGTCTTTAAAAACTGTCTCTATTGCTTAAAGTCAGTCACCTTTTAAAAGCATACATAATATCTCCATGTAAAAATCTTAGCTTGTAGTTCTAGTCACAATATCCCAGTATTACTTTGTTTTATTGTGGGTATTTATTACTAACTTTAAGTCCTGTTCTGTGTCTCACTTGCACAACGATGACCATCTTCCAGCATGGATCTAATTGTAATATGGAAAGCTAAGTTGTAAGTTCTCTGGATGTTCTTTGTATTGTTATTTTGGCAGATTTTAGAACAATTTTTGTTTTACAGGAAAAAAATACATCCACATATTGATTTTCAAATGTGTGTGAACTCTTCATCCATTCAGCATGGATTATACCACATTCAGCATAACAGTTTCCTAATTTTTCTTAGGATTTTTGCTTCCTTCCATAATGTAAATAAGTAATTACAGTGTTCTAGGATGTACAAACCAGATATAAGGCAAAAAACATACGGCGGCAGCAGTGCATCGGTTTATTGAATTTTTACTTTTTATGTTGCAGATCAGCATAATGACTTTACGAATGTTTGAGCACCTTCTGCAAAAACCCAATGAGCACATTCTTTATAACTTGGTTCTGAGAAATTTAGAAGAAAGAAACTATATGGAATACAAGCCTCTCTGTCAAGAAGATAAAGATGTGGTAGAGAATGGACAAATTGCAGGAGCAGTGTAAGTTTCTTTTTTAAGGGAAGTTTTCACAACAGCTAACGTGGATCCTTATTTTTAGAACAAAACAGGGGTTTTTTTTTTTCAGTAAGTGAGCATAGATAGCAATTTGAGTGCTCTATGTATTAATCCGTATCCATAAAGTGATGCAGAAATTATTGTATCAGCAACTTATGAAAATTTTTAGAGCAGTAATAGAAAAGCTAAAATTATCAAAAGCCTCTTTCTAGAACAATAGGCACTCAAAGGTTGTCATATATCAATTTACTTACGTATCTACCTAGCTTAAGTCTATGCATATTTGTATTGTTTTCAATGAGATTATTCTTGAAGTCATTCACTTAGGTGTCTTGCTTACATTTATGTTTTTGAATCATTTTTTGATGGAAGAACTTTTCTGGGACACTTTGCATAAAATCCTTTTAAATACCCTACGTAACTCTTGTAACTCCTTTTTTTACTGATGGAGGGGTAAGGACTAGTCACACCAGCTATTTTAGGCATCTTAATTTAGATATTTCTGAGTCATCTAAAATAATCTAATGATTTCCTGGAGTGTAACTCTCTCTCGTGTAAAAAATGTGGCTAAAGAGTTTAAGTGATTTAATGCAGTGATTTTGTACAAGTCAAAAATGTCTACTCTGTTGTTCAGATCAAGAAGTTATGATTTTTCTTCAAAACAAAGTTTGTTGAGTATTTGTAAAAGTTGTTATTTCTGCATATTAATTAGGTAAAAAGATGTGCATATGGTAGTGTTCTGGAAAACATCCTAGTTGTTCAGAGAAGAAAAAGAGAAAGCATGCCTTTTGACCCAGAGATTTTCCTGCCTTCCATAACATTCTGTGAATGATTATGTTTTTGTCTAATATAATCTCACAGAGACCTAGAGGAAGATCCGTTATTTACTGATCTGTCTCCAGATAACACGTTGTCAACTCAAGAGTGGCTCAGTGCTTCTCCACCTGTCAGTCCAGAACATCCAAAAAATGATGGGAAGACTGAAGTTCATAAAATTGTAAATAGGTAAGTTGAAACAAACACTTAAAGAAATCTCTGAATGTGTGGGTGTCTGCACATACTGTGCAAATCAAGTGTACGCTGTAAGGGATATTATTCTGTGCCAGCTGGTCAAATGACTCCACAGAAGGAAATTATGTGGCATTTTATCAGAAAGCTACTCCTGAAAGATTAGAGCTTACAATAAGTAAAAATAATTCAACATAAATGAGAAAAATAGAAGAACTTTACAGCTAATACTCTAGTTGAATACTCAGAATTCATGATGAGAGCCTTATTGATTATAAAACTTTCTTTTCTCAAAAATATTTGCTGTACTTAAACTGCTGTTAAAGGACTTGACCTTCCTGGAGAAGGTTTGGGGAGTCTTGCCATAAACGTTTTAGGGGAAAAAAAACCTCAAACTTCCTGAAGTTCCTTAAGCGCATATATAAGAGTAAATAATTGCCACGCTAGAGATAACCTTCTGTTCCCTGAAAATCAAGGGACTTCTCTGTCACCTGTAACATACCTTTGTGCATGTTAGATGTACTGCAAATTGGATATCACAAAGAGGACAGGCTCTGCTCTAAGCAACTTAGCGATGGTAATTCTCTTAGCAACTAATATTAGGACAAATGCTGTTTGCTCTGTTAATACACAGTAGCAAAGCAGCACTGGTATTTCAGTGCTGGCCTATCTACTTATCCAGAAATAATCAAAGGTGTTTGTTAGCCAAAGGAAGCAAACAGCCTGTGGACAGTCAGCATAGAATGGCATAGTCGGTTCTTGCCCTCTTTCCCCCAGTACTGCTATATATAGTTTAAGGTGAGCGTGGTTTGGAGCAAAGGTGCAAAGAACACTCTCCTAAATTCACCTCGTGTAATCTCCATCAGTGAATAGAAATGTTTTCAGGATTTGCAGTGTTTTGCAAATTTGTATTTTTTCAGATAAGATGAACTCCATACAAAGTCAGCTGCTACATGTTTCTGCATATAGATCTTGCAGGAGCCTCCAGCAGTTCTCGGGGTGTGGAGAAAGCTGAAATTTGGAAACAGGGTCCAAAGACTGAGTTTTATTTTGCTGTCCAGAAATTTTAGGTTTTTATACTTATTTTTTAAAGACAGTTCCTCTCTAATAAGATTCAGAATTTCCTGATGCTTTTTAGGTCAGATATTGGTGGAGTAATAAGGACATACAGTATTTGCACTACATACCTGGCAAAGGCAATGATATTTGTAACTGGGACATTTATATGCAAATATGCCTATATGTTCTTAAATGTTCATTTTTTACCACAACAAACTATGGTAAATAAAACTGCCTGTGCAGTAGGTTAAGGAAAATGTTAACTGTAATTCTCCTTCTCTTTTGGCTCATTTATTGCCCAGTAAATTCTCCATATGCTCTAGTAAGATGGAGTCTGACCTTTAGCAAATACTTGGCCTGGTTATGAATATTGCTTTTCGTCTCCATTCTGTCTGCTAATTCTCAGAAAATGCTTCCACTGAGGTTTTTACCTCTAGTGTTAGATACAAAAGTTCTGAAGTATGTATCTTCTTATTACAAACAGTAGTTAGAATAGGTGTGCTTAAATAGATTTTGTATTCTCTGTTCTTCGCATAAAGTTATGGTAGAATCTGTGGATTAATTGGCCAGACAATTCAGTATTGTGTACACTGTTACCGATGATGAGAAAGTATTGATCTGGTGCTCTGTGGATTATAGATATTCATTAATGTACTTTTTTTCTCTTTAGTTTTCTCTGTCTTGTACCTGATGAAGCTAAGTCATCATACCATGTGGAGGGTACAGGTTATGATACTTACCTCAGAGATGCCCACAGACAAGTAAGTCAGTGAAGTCTTCCTTAGTCCTTGAGTATTTGAAATGCTTATGAGAATATTCAAATGGTTCTATAAATAGTCCTACTAAATGCATCTTTTGGTAATGGAAGATGGGAAAACTCAATTTTTATTTTCTAATGAAAACTTACCTTTGGAGATCTTTTGATGGTGAATCCACCTTGTGTTACTCTAGTGGGAATAATGGATGCCATTAAGTGCATTAATATTCATGTAACAAATACTGAGAGAAAATCTGAACTGCAGATAGATTCTTAATTTGCTTTTGCATTTATCTGCATTCTCTTGGAGAATTGCCTGCCAAGCTGTTTGAAAGGACTAAAGGAAAATTAAAATGCTGCATAGGAGTTATGCAATCTGGGACTTCAACAATAAAGGCTCATCACAGGGAATGCACAGCCTAAGGCATTCAGGTTTGAAGTGGGGAGTTCTAAGCTTTATGATCTACTGTTTTGAAATAAATGCGGGTTTTGTTTTACAAACATAATCTAAAGTTTCTTTGGTCAGAGGACAATCACTGTTTATTTGCAGCTTTCTTATTGAAGCCCTGTGAATCTTCTAGAATAGAAAAATTTATGCAAAGGAGTAGAGTAACTGGGAGAGCTATATTTAGTAGGTACTTCAAAAATTCCATAACCTCTGAATTGTATCAGCAGTTTGAGATGGGAAGCTTGGATTTCTGTATTTATTATATTGTTTTATCTGTAGTCTCTCCTGAAAAGAAGGGGAATAGAGAATGAGGAAAAAAGGTTGATGTAAAATTCCCCTATGTTCTATTCTTGGATGCCAGAAAACACATATGATCTTTGTATTTCTTTCATGCCTTGGGAAAAAGAGTATTCTGGGAGTTACTAGAGAACATAACTGGTTTCTGTCACTTCCTGACAATGATATATTAAAATATTTCCCCCCTAAGAATAGCCCTGCCTATTGCTGTTATTACATCCAAATAGCCGTTCTGCTTCCATATTTC
>NW_008824986.1:15494981-15501067 GCF_000699105.1 Pygoscelis adeliae | reverse complement strand
ACAAGCAGGTAAGCTACATGCAGTGAAGAATTTCTGAGTCTGTTTTGTCTCTCTTTTGCTACTGTTTATTCCCATGTTCCTTATTTTCACTGCCATAACCTGTGCTCCTTTCAAGGTATAATTTCTTGAAAGTGAGACATCAGGCAGCCCACAGCAAACCAGAGGCAGAGGCAGAGGTTGAGAAAGACTGTTATGGGTGATAGGAAACAAAGAGAGGGAAGAGGAAGCCCTGAAGCACTTTTCATTTGTATCATCTCCTGCGTATACACATGCCTTTCCTGTCCTGGGAATTAGGGAGCAATATAGATTGGATAGCAAGATAAGCTACACGTAATACAGTGAAAGTGTGGTAACGTACTGACAAAAAGGATGTATATGAATGCAATTCCTGCTTTAGAAGAACCCTGATCAGAATGTGTATTGTTGGCTTTGCTTTGTGACTTGGCCCCGGCTGCTTTTTGGGAGCTCTGTTCTCCACTCATCGTTTCTGAAATTACCCTAATAGCGTGAATGGCAAGAAGAAAATGAGGTGCCTGCATAGAAACTGGTAGTGTTTACTTTAGAATTACTTTTCTTTTTGAGCTTAGATTTATCATTTAGCTACAGATTATGGTTTTAAGGTGTATGGACTATTAAAAGGAAATTAAGTGGTTTCCATGGAGGTTTGAGTCTGTTTTCCTCACTACTTTTTTCTAGTTCCGGGATTATTGTGTCATCTGCTTACGGTGGGAGTGGCCTGGATCTCCCAGATCTTTGGAAAAGTGCAATTTAGAAGCATCATTTTTTGAAGGACACTTCTTGAAAGTCCTGTTTGAAAGAATGGGCAGGATTCTTGATCAGGTAAGAAAAAGCAGGTTATGAATTCAATTTCTGATGCTTTCATCACTACTAAAGGGCTAAGTCCCATGGATTGCCATCACTCAGATGTCTATTATAGCATCATATTATTGTGTCATGTCCGATGTCCTTGGTGCAAGTCTCTGTAGATTGCAGGATGTTATAGTGATCAGTATTGTCAATTTAACAAAAGCAGAGAACAAAAACTTTCTTACTTTTGTTAGCCAGCTTTTTGTGTACTAAATGCTTTCTTGACCAGAAATATCATTTAAATTGATGAGTAAGAAAAGAATATCCTTAAGATAAAAGATGAGGGTAAGATAGTATCTTAGGAATCCTTCGGTACTAGCATCACTGGTTCTGTTCTCATTTTCTAGCAGTTACACTTAGAAAGCATGTACATTTTTCAGTAAACAAAATACTGTCAAGCTCCTTTCTGCCACGTTTCAGTGAACTTCAATCTGAAGTCTTGTTCAGGAAGCAGTTTACGTCACTGTGTAAGATGAAAAGAACTTGCTGTATCACTGCTAACATTTTCCCCATTTTTTCACGGTTAGAAAAAACTGTTATCAGTGCATGGAAAGTTTCTAGAAGGTATCCTTTCCCATCTGCTGTGTAAAGTATTTTTTTTCCCTGTTTGATTATCTTCAAATAATAAAAGTATAGCTGCCAAGGGCAAACAAAAGGGATAGGATCTGACTGGCTCCTTGTTCTGAAAAGGAGGTGTGGCATGTCAGACCCAGATTAGTACAAAGGAATTTAAGGAAAGTGAATTTTCCTGATGTGTGTTTGTTTCTGTATTTAGCCAGCCTGCATGACCTAGTCTTTCTGGGGACAAGCAAAGTGAAGGCTCAGGGAGGTGAAAAGGAGGTTGCCCTGTGTTAAAACTTAATGTTTCTTTGCCTTCTCTAAACTCTGGACTTAAGTTAGTCAAGTCAACGTTGCTGCTTTAGATCAAGAAGATACATAACTTTTCTTGTTAGTGAAAACGAGCCCTGAAAGTCTAGATTACCCTCTCTGTAATACCAGGTGGAGTTGCTACGAATGCAGTAGTACCAGTTTCAGAAGTTTGTACAATTCTTTTCTGTTTTGCATGTGGAGCTATCTACAGAATAAACCATTAGCTGTGGTAGTGCCAGATTTCCTGGTCATAAGCAGGACAAGAGCCATTTGAACATGTAAATGCATAGGAAACATGTCAGGAAGCCAGTAGTAGCCTCTAGGTCAGCTCTGTGAGTGTTCAGGGGAGAAGGATGTTTAAGAGTACCAACTTTTATAATTCGGAAGTCAGAAAAGAAAGCCAAATGCTTCCATTGCTATATTGTGTATTCTCAGGGTTTTGCTTCCAGTAAACATGCTCTGCACACTTCACTAGCTGAAATGGTTATAGATTAGAGTCATGAAGAAAACTGGGCATCGTCAGCTCTTAGGAAAAACAAGCCTCATGCATATGAAAACCTTGTCTGAGCAATGACACATAAATTACAAAAAGTAAAGAACCCAAGTTACATTCCCCAAGAAACACCTGCGTGTCAGATACATACGATTACAACTTCCATCTGGCTTGGAAGCACAGTGCCTATTTTGATGTACTACCTGTCAGCATGACACACATTTGGGTTAGTCAAGCAAGGTGTTACGATCTGTGGTGTCAAAAATGGTTCTTGATTCCAGAAGAATTAAAAAGAACTGCCTGAATCGGACAGAAGGGGTAAATTCTTATTATATCGTACGAAAACCCTGTCCTAAAAACCAAACTGAAATTCCTAGAGGTTATTCACACTGAAACACATAAATCACATGGAAAAAAAAACAAAACCCAAAACAACAAAACCTGGGTCCTATCAATGACAAATTTGACATAATGACTGCTAATGTCCTGACAGTGAAAAATGTTGAAAAGCCTTTAGTGGGGACACAGTACTACTTACAGATCGTGTCCAATGTCTTTTGCTTTGTCACAATACATGGTAGTTCTTGTGTTTTTATCAGTTTTTATCAGCAGATAGCAGAAAACTTCGCAGAGGTGGTAGCTGTCATTAACCTAGTTTCTGACAGAAGATAGCTGAGGCACACAAGTCAAGTAACTTGTTTCAAGGCTGTTCAAATCCAGTACCTCATCTGCTAGACAGTACCTCCTTCCCCGTGTTAATATTATCTATTTCTATGGAACTGACTGTTTCCTAAGAATTTTGTAAGAATTTCCTGAACTGCAGATTTTGCTGGTTTTAAGCTTTTTAGTTAAAGATAATTTTTTTAGGATGTTATCTGATAGAAGGCTGTCTTACTGAGTCTGCTGACATATGGACAGAAATAAAAGGTCTGTGTGAAGATGGCAGCTTTCCTTAATGCTCTCAATTAGTTCAAATGGCAACAGCAATCAGTCTGAACAATGCAGCACATGTTGCTAGTTTGTTTCCTTCTCTTCTTGTGAACACCAGATAATGCTCATGGCTTCAAAGCTTCCTAACGAATTGACCGACTCGGGCAACTCCAAACACTTTCTCCTACAGTTCAGCTAGGTAGACAGTGGAATGGATTTATGGAAGGAATTTGTGTCTCTGTCTGCAGAGTAGCTTTTCCACAATAACTCAAAATGTAATGATCTCTTTTACCTATAACATCTCTGGTCCAGGGTCTGAAAGCTTCATTTGTTAGAAGATTGGGATGAATCTATTGCTGGAATATCAAGTACAGAAATAACTGCTACTGACTGGGAGAAATAGGTGCTTTCACTTCAAAAGAGCTGTAAGACAACTCCCTTTGCGATGCAACAGTGCGTGGTAATGAATTCAGAAATAAGGTACCTAAATATTAGTTAGGTGTCCACATCTAGTCAGTGGGAATTTTGTCAGAACAACCCCGGTAGTCTCTGGAGCTGTTAGACTGAGAAGCAAATAGGTGTCTCTTTTAGTGCAAAGTGAATCACCATCTCAGCTTCCTTGGCTGTATTGACTGAAAGCTCAAGACAGTTGCCTGAACTGAGGTATCTGTTGCCATTTTTGTGATGCCCAAGATATTCCCACAAGCTTGCAGTTACAACACAGATCTTGCAGGATCCACCCTCTGTGGAACTGTCAAGACACCAGCAGATGCGCTTGAGCATCTGAGATGGCACGAGATGTTTGTGTGTAGGCAAGTGTATCAAGTGTCAGATCTCTGTTGAGTAGGCTAATGCGAGCTTAGACATGTAGACATATCTAAATATATCTGTCTTAATCTGAAGTTGAATTCTTCCAAATCTTACAGCCTGGAAAAGGGAAGAATCTGTTCTCTGATTCTTCAGTGGGATGCTAACTTGAGAGCATAAAGATGATAATTTGAGGCCATGAAATCACCCTCTTCTAGATGTGATTATGGCACTGAGGATGTTACTGCCAATATGCAAAGAGATTGAATGAGGGCCCTGTAACCCACTTCAGGTAAAATCAACAAGGTTAAGTTAAACCATCTGCACGTTGGTAACATCTTCAGACTGGCATAGGTGTACCAAGGGAATGTCTGTCCATCTCTTGTGAACGTAGTCTGTTCCACCACTAAATAGATGGAAGGAAATTCCACTGGTTTGCAAATTTGGGACTGAATTAAAATGTCAGCTTGTTTTCACTGTGATGAGAAAACCAAAGATGGAAAAAAAAGTACTTGGAACATAAAGAAGCTTCCATTTTATGGAAATGAGTTTCTCACTGGAATGGTAAAATCCTTTAAGCTAGGCACTATTTTTTTTCCTAGAAAGTTAGGTACTATTTTTTCCCTTATGACTGATTAGCATCTTCCAGCATCTGACAGTGTTGCCTCTCCTATTTAGTTGATTTGGGGAAAGGAGGTAGAGAAGAAGCTCAGAATTTCATGCTGCTTTCCCAGCCTAGGACTGTCTCATCTCCCGCAGCATGCTGCCACAAGATGACCAGGCCTTCTGCAATGGTTCTTTCCAAGAAAAAAGAAAGTAGAAGAAGAGAAATACCATATTAGCCGTAAACATGGATTTGTCACTCTCAATTTCCTGAGCTCATATACTTTACAGTTATCTAGGAGAAGCAAGCAGATGTTTAACCTAGGCTGATTCTATGCTATTTGTTTAGCTACTGAGCTGAAGAAATGTTTTACAGGAAGAGGACTTAACCTACAATAAACAAGTGTGCAAATGCTTCAAATGGTTGTAGCAGTTATACGGATAATAACATCTAATACCTAACTGTCATATTCACATCACTCCTGTTGTGGAAAGCAGAGGTGTTGGGCCTGTCTTTTAATCTAACTTTTTATTTATTCATAAGCCTGTATATAAGGTTCTAGTATTTAAAATAAACAGTGGCTGGATGAAAAGAAGCCAGCATGAAAATAACTAAGCGCTGTGTTTTCCTTTTTTTTGCAGCCCTATGATGTAAATTTACAAGTTACGTCAGTGTTGTCCAAACTGTCCTTGTTTCCCCATCCTCATATACATGAATACCTTTTGGATCCTTATGTAAACCTAGCTTCTGGCTGCAGGTCTCTCTTCTCTGTTATTGTCAGGGTGAGTAAACACATGGTTAATATTTACATATGGCTATACAGCAGTGATATATTTAGTAACTTTGTAGTTACTGGTAGTAGTTGTCTAGTTTAAGTCGGCAAATGGCTTCTCACTGAAAGTAGATACTTATGCTCTCGATTTGAATCAAGATTTTGGATTTTCTACCAAAAACATTGGAAAATGTATTTCTGTATCCTCATGTCTTCAAAATTGCTTGCTTGCTTAGTTTCATCATATAGATCAAAACATCCCCTCTGGCAACGATGTTGCTTTAAACTGGACTAAGTCACATGGTTGTCACTTGCAGGCAATGTCAGGTAGTGCTGTAAGAACAGGCCAAGTACAGGTTTGCACCTGGATGGGAAAGACATGGCTTTGATTCACACACAAGCAAAGGACACTCCTGAATACCCTGTGCCTGGATATATAGCTCTGCTCATTCTCTTTTTTTCTTCTGCTGAAGGCCGTTCTTGACAATGAAGTCCTGTATTTTTCAAAAGTCCCCTTCCCTTCCCTCTCTGATTCCATCTCTTTCTGCCAGACCTGCATCTTAGAAGTGCTGGCTGGGTGCCTGTCACACTGCAGTCTTCTCAGTCAGAGATCCCTTGCCTACCCCACGCACCAGCTGTTATTAAGCTGGTCAGGAGCCTGTTAACGGTGCTTGCCCAACACTAACGGAGGGCTTAGCTCCCTTTTTCCCAGCTGCCCTCCCCATTTCAAAATATAATCTTCA
>NW_008824986.1:15488588-15494960 GCF_000699105.1 Pygoscelis adeliae | reverse complement strand
TCCTCTTGTGCTTTCCCTAAACCCAGGAATTTACTGGTCAATTGCCTGTGTCAACATTTACTAAGACAAATTAATCATTGACATAATTAAGTAATGCCGTTTGTGGCAACAGCGAGTAAGGCTCAAGAGTTCCTGTCCTTTTGTATCTCTTTACTTTCTGCGCCCACTCATCCTTTTGGGGGGCAGAGCAGGTACTCTGCATGTTATTTTGTGGGCCTGTGAGGATGCTGAAGTGGGTCTGCATTCTGGGCACTGAAGGCTGTCATTTAACCTTGCTGCCAGGCGCTCTGCAAAGGTGTTAATTTTGTGTGTTGATGGCATTGTGCTTTACAGGTCGTTGGGGACCTCATGGTTAGAATCCAGCGCATCCCAGATTTCACTCCCAAACTTCTGCTGGTCAGAAAACGCCTGCTGGGCTTGGAGCCAGAAGGGCCCATGTGAGTAAATACATTGCATATTCTCCAAACCCACTGCTGGTTTTTGTGTGTGCCAGTCCTGATTCTCTGCTGGCTTTTTTTCTCTTTCTCAGCATTGACCACATGACATTACTAGAGGGCGTGATTGTGCTGGAAGAATTCTGCAAAGAGCTGGCAGCAATTGCATTTGTGAAGTATCATGCCTCATCTACACCATAAGCAGCCTTGATGAGTAGCCAGGCTGTAAAACCCCCTAGCCTCTTTCAGTCGAAAAGACTATTGACAACACCCAGATAAGAAGAGGGGGTGCCTCCTGGCAAAGTGTCAGTTGACATTTGGCAGAATTGGAAGACAAGTTACTTTCACCAGACGTTGACATTGCAAGAGAGAGGGATTCAAATGGACCTAGAATATGATTGGAGGCATTTTGGGAGAAACCAATACATAGCATTTCTAGCCACTGTGTGAAGAGCTGCAAAAGCTGCATGAAGAGCCACAGACATCAGACCATGGTTATTCTGTTATAATGACAATGTTGAGAGAGTTGGGTCTTTCATGTGTCCTGGGGCTCACATGCGCCAATTCGCTTTTTGTGACCATATTACTTTTAATAAGCAAATTCATTTTATAACATTTTTATGTCTTAATTCTTTTTCTTTTTGGTTGGATACGTGAAAGGAAATCACAACTATAGTTGCAACGTATATTATTAAAAATGAAGAGAGGTTCAAAAACTCCACCAATCCATATACAGTGGGAAATATTAATGAGGGATCATTTTTATTTTGGTGAATCCTAAAGACAGTTCTGAGCTTGATTCCCCAGTGGATTACTCCAAGAGATATATCAGTATAAAATCATTACTAATTGAATTAATCCTGATTCAGCATCACATCCATAACAAATATATCTGAAGTGTACATGTTTCTAGCATGTTTGTCTCTGTCATTCCAAGTGATTGCTCTTCAGGTTATCTGTATAACTAGATTTACTTCAGGTTTTTGCATGTGAACTCTAGTTGCTTGACTCATGTCACCTTTACAGGGAAGTTAATTATAGGTCATTAGTAGTTGTTGCTGAAACAGTATTTTTAATTTCTTTTAAATTGGTATTTAGCCTGAATTGGTTTAAGAATCTTTTGTGCCTTGAAAATTAGCAGCATAAACATTCTGTCATTTTTAGAAATGTTTCTATTGCTTATCTAACCATAGCAGTAGTGCCCAGCAAAAGATTGACTGGGCAGTTAAAGTGTTGTTACCTTATATAGGACCAAACTTTACGCCTGCTTTTCATGGTGCCGGGATGCAGAAATGTCTCTCAGTGAATCTTTTTCAATAGGGCAGGCATTTGCATTGCAAGTGGCGGGCCATTCGCACTTCAGCATGCTGTGCTTCTGTTTCTCTAGCCTGATGGCAGCCTGCGCGAGCAGCCACCTACGCACTGGCAGGTTCGGGTGGCTGTGCTTTAACCTTCAAGTCACACTGAGTGACTTGGATGAGAGACCTGTCCTGCTCTGCGCACAGGTGTGTAGTACCTCTTTCCCCTCCTGTGAGCATCATAGCACAGGCAGGCAAGGTAGAATTTAGCTCCTTGTGTTTACATTGTATTTCTTTCTTTCTTTCCTACTATCCTGTTTGCACAGCTAATGCCCATTTCAGATGTGATTGTTCATACACAAATATGGACTAATTTACTCAGTCACTAGAATTTTCCTGGGTTTACATGACTGTACCTAGAATCAGATTCTGCTCTGAATCCATGCCTTTGAGGTCTTGTTTTTTAATATTTGTGGACCCTGATGTTGAAAGACCTTTTAAGTTAGCAGGTTAATTAGAACAGTGTCACAGTTAATGGCCTAAATTTATTCTTGTCACAACAGTGAAGAGGGTCTTGCTGTAAAAGCTTCCAGTACAGGTTCAGCTGGAGAGAGCAGTTCTGGAACTGGGGGAACATTTTGGCAGGTAAAACCTGTATTCAGTGGCTGCCTATACTGGGAGGCTTTTGTAAAGAACATTGCATTCATCTGGCAAACAAAAGCATGTTTTACTTCCTCACCTCCTTTTTTTTGCTGAACTTAGTCCCAAAGGGTTTTCAGGTCAAAGTAGCATAGTAGGATAAAGTTTAAAAAAATGACACTTCTTTCATTTTTGTTCTTTAGAAACATACCTTGAAAGTAGCAAATAATTTTTAGTGATACGTATTGCAGTCAGTCCATATTAGAAGCTTCATTAATACAACATACCTGACGCAAAGTTTAGAACATGTAAATGTCTATGCAGAGTGATGTTTAATACATACATTTGTTATAAATAAGGTCCGAATTCAGCAAAGCCGTTAAAGATAAGCTTAATTTCAAGAATTTTATTCCTAAATCACAGTCTCTTACATGAACAAAGTTAAGCTGTTGAGCACAAATGCTGATGCTTTACTGAATTTGGGTCTTTGTTGGTTTTGCTTGAGCTTAATTACTTTTTCCTCAAATTTTCTATTTTCATTATTTATTTTTTTAAGTGTATGTTCCAGAATACTTCTAATGTCCCAATTTCAGTGGAAACTGGAAGTGATAATGCTACTATAACTGAAAGTGAGAGAAGTGTTAAACAAAACTTGCAAGAGCATTGCAAGTAATAGAACAATTTATAAAGCCATTCAAGAGATGCCTGATCTCAAATGAAAGCATTAACATCACCTCTTTTGTTGTTGTTGTTGTTGTTTCCACTGATACCTGAGCTCATTACACTGTAAGGAATTGTATCAGTCAGCTTCTGGAAGGACTGCTGCAACCTCTGTGGCATTTTAATGCAAAACACTCTACTGAGCTGCAAACACAATTCCTTCATGCTTGCCCGTGAGAAAAATAAGTAGATATAACTATAAGCACTCTTAAATTCAGGATATAATTGTTCGGTCTCCAGCAACATTGGTGATGTTCTTGCAAACCAAATGTTATTTAGTTGATAAATTTATAAAACATGGATCCATCCTGATAGAAGTGAAGCAATCCTTAAAGTTGCTTTAGCCTAAAGTGCTTTTGTGAGTGCTGCCTACAAACCCTTAATTACCATGCATGATGACAATGACCTTTATTTTTGTAAAAGTGATTTAATCTTCCTGAAGAGATGGAACTCGTTTAATTATTTTTTGTGGTGATATTTTTCATGCACTTTTTTTTTTTTTTTTAAAAGTTAGAAGTTAGTTCAGGTCCATGTTTTCACCTTTCCAAGCTATGCATGTCATTGAGGTGCCCATTTTGTCTCTGTGTGCGTGTGTTTGTATGTGGTTATTTATTACCCAGAGATGGACACCTGAGAAAATATATGGCCTGACGTTCACAGCATATGCAGATCCTCCAGATGTCAGTGGGAAATGCAAGTGCTGATCACCTTAGAAAATAGAGCCTCTGGTATTAGATTGAAATACTCGAGAGGTAATACTAGAATAATTTTTGATTTCAAAAAGCAGATCCAAACCACATTTTAACCCTGATGCACATGTGTGTAAATAGACACATTTTTTACTTTTTTCCATTTATAGTATGTATTTGATTTAGACTTCGATATAGAAAATTTTGTAATAAGCCGTGTGCTAGCTCTGGTAGAACAAGTTTGTCCTTAGTTTCTCATACGACTGTAACGTTCCTGGTATTCAGATCCTGTCTGTGTAATGTTCTTACTATGTATTTGTCTGTGCAATATAAAAGCTGTGATTTGATACACAGCTTGAGTCTAGTTGTACATCACCTATGTACATATATACTATATATATATATATATAAGGACCAGAATCCCGAGCTTGCTTACACTACGATTAGTGTAAAGATTGTCGCACTTGATTTTACAGGGCACAAGTAATCATGGAATGGCTTTGTAAATGCATGGTAATTTCTACCATAACCTGCTATGTAATTTCATGGATGACATTTATTATTGCTCTTTGTCTTGCTAAAAGAAATACTAAACCGAAGTGCTAGGTAAAATCAAAGGATTATGGAGTAGACTTGGGTCTACATGGAAAATCCGTATCTGATATTGCGTATCGTACAGGGTTTTCAAACCATGATCCTCAATACTTTCTGTGCCCTGTAAAATAGTGTAACTATATTAAATATATACTCCTTGTTTTGCCTCCTGCCTTGTTTACATTAAACAGAGGATATTCAGTAAAATTTTTCTATTAAACTTTGTGTAGGTCACTTACTGGCAGTGTCGCCAAGGTTTCACAGGTGTGGGGTTTCCAATGAGGAATTGTTGAAACAGCCACATTACCAGACATACAATATTAGGTTTTATGAAGGAGGTTGTGATAAAATCCAACTTTTTGTGCTAAAAAATGCATGGAGGATTAAAAGGGATATTCTCAAAATAAATTAATTTCAATGAAGCAACTGCTTCTGTTGTTACAGAATCCATAACAGGTTTTGTATGGATGACCTTGGGATAGAAAATGTTTTAACATTCTACATCAGGCCTTTGATCCTGAAGTCCTGTCATTTATTTTTATTACATCCGGAAGTCCTTTCATTTATTTTGAGTCCGTCACTGCAGCATCTTCTGGAATAAACCTGTTTCCTGCACTGTACTGTATTATACTGTGCAGGCTCGGAGTGAGTCAGCATACTTTTGCCCATGAAAATTGGAAGCTAAGGGAAATGGCCTGGATGGAGTCAGCCGGAACACAGATTAACATCTGCTCTTCCTGAGAGCCCTAATATCTTTCAAGACTGCAGCTGGTCAAGACCTTGGTTTTCTATTGCATTTGAGTGCAGAGTGCGTCAGTCACAACATCAGTTTATTGAATTGGGTACAAATGTCATGTACGTGCGTAAGCATCATTTTTACTTCGGAGCCTTTGAGGAAGGCTTTTATACATAGGTTTTTATATATGTTTTTAAATATTTTAGAATTTTATTTGTTGGGTATTTTTTCTTAGTATCTCATCTCGTTTTGGTGTCCTTCAAGTTTTCATCAGCTTTTTAAAAATCTCATTGCTCTGTAAGATCCCCTCTGAGGGCTACACGTGGATGTTAAGCTGTTTCTCCTTCTCAGTATTTAACAGCTGCAAGTGCTCGAGGAGCGCTACAGCAAGATGATACACTTGACAGCTTTTTTTATAGCTCTCAGCATCTTTCCCCCATCCTCTCGGGTCTCGGAGATTGTCATCTCCCACCCCAGATCATTGATTTGCTGTGCCTGCATGAGGCATTTAGAGATTTAGGGACACTTGGCTTCCTCAAGCAGTGAGGAAGTTGTATCAAAATTGCACACCTTATATCTTCTCGTATTTTTCTCTTACTTTGATATCCTTGAAATGACTGGATTATTGAAGCATGATAATCTTGTGGCACTTGCATTCTGATGCAAGATTTTGGGGCTCTACATCCTATTGGAAAAAAAAACAGTATTATCAGTGTGTGGTCTCTACTTCATTAACTCATTTTACAGATTCTCAGTCGAAGCTCTCAATGCAGATACAAGTAGCGCAGGATCTACTGAATTTGTTAACCTTTAAATATTAACAGAACTGGTGCTGTCAAAGCCTCAAGGAT
Organism: Pygoscelis adeliae; assembly: GCF_000699105.1. Taxonomy (NCBI): domain Eukaryota; kingdom Metazoa; phylum Chordata; class Aves; order Sphenisciformes; family Spheniscidae; genus Pygoscelis; species Pygoscelis adeliae. The sequence continues at coordinate 15,488,999 of NW_008824986.1, read as the reverse complement.
TTTGCTAGTTTGGTATGTGATCCAATTGGATTAAAGTGGATTAATGCTCAGAGAAGTGAATCTGTCACAACTTGTATGAGCCCTTTCAGCCTAAACCCATATGTTCCTGGCACTTCCTTTATCAGCTGAGGTTCCCTTTGAAGGATGAGAAAGAGAACTGAAGAGCAATTTAGGAATCAAGGGAAGCATATGGTGGATTAAAGTTTTCAGGTGTCATAAGCTTCTTGGGAATGCCAAAAAAAGAAAGAAAGTGTGAAAAGTTAAATTCTGTAAGTTTGGGCCGGTTGCTGGCATTGCCTTTGGAGTCAGATTTTTGAGGATAAAAAGATGCATCTTGGAATGCGGTATCTCACCAGGCTATTTAAATTGCCCGTGCTAGGATGGTATATATGTTCTGAACTATGTTTCATT
>NW_008824986.1:15485044-15488549 GCF_000699105.1 Pygoscelis adeliae | reverse complement strand
TGCTGGGGGTATAAAATCTGCTAGAATAGTGCTGTGGAACTGACAACTTTGTCATTGTCTTGTGACTTTGATGAAGTGGATACATCTTGCTGGCTTGCCTTTCTGCTCTACAGCATCATAATTCAGTAGGGGTTTGTCTGGCGTCCCCTCCCTCTGGTAGAACATTTTACGTACTGAAAAATATGGAAACACGTGAAAGGAAGGATCCCGTTACAGTGCTAGACTGTAAGAACATGAAGAAAAGCATATTCTTCTTAATCACCTTCATTTTCAAAAAAGGTGAACCTCATTATATTATAAAGTGAACAGTTCCCTGAAATAACAACTGTTGAAAAGAGGGAGGGTATCCTCCACAGGGAGCCCTAGGTGGTAAGTATAAACCTGCTTTGGAAATGTGCACTGGGGACAGCAGAAATAAGACGTCTGCGTAATATATTGCAAGGTGTATAGTTTCCCATTTCCAGTTTGGAGAGATGAAGCAGCTGAAAATGTAAGTTGTGCTGAGTAATAACATAACAAGACTACAGAAAGTTCTGAAGAAAACAGCAAAAGATATTAAACTGATTTAAGAGAGGAGGGCAACAGAGGTAACTAAGTTTAGCATAGTTAAATTATGGCTTAGGGTTAGAGGAACATTACTTCCCAATAAAAAGATTTGAAAGCCTTAGGCACCAAGACTGAAGGAATTATGGAGCCTAATTTATCAGAATGCAATTAAGAATGAAGTAATGTCATTGAGGAAAACTGACATTCATTGTCAATGAAAAATTCCCGACCGTGAATGCTGCTAGACCAGAAGTGGAAGGAGCCTGTAACCTCACACTTTTAAAACCAGACTGGACAAAACATTGAATGTTTCAAGAGGAAACCAGCCTGTGTCGGTGAGGAGATGAAGTAAACATGCATTTACATCCTCAGACCCCCAGCTAATTAACGGCTCCTGAATAACTTGTATTTGTTCTGCCAGAAAGCAGAGAGATGGACTGATCCACTCGAGCGTCTCCTGTAAATGAGGAAAGTTGCTGCAATCTGAGAAAAGCAATTTTCAGCCTTCCAAAATGCAACTCGCTTACATAACAACCTCTTTGCAGAAGCGGCACCCATTACAGGCAGCGGGCGGTACAGCTTGATTAGCGGGGCCAGGATCTCCCCCATGCTGAGCTACCTTGGAGAGAAGAAACAAATTACCTGTGCTCTGAATCGTCATTATCCGTCACTTGAGAAACCCACTTCGACTTCCCTCATCTCCGCATCCACAGGAAGCACCTGTCAAGCTTGTATTTCTTAATTTGGGTCATGAATTTTTATTTCCTAAGGTTTTCAGAGACTCCTATTTTTACTGTTAGCAGGATGTCCATCAACACTCTGCATATTTCCAGACAATTTTCCTTTCAGCTTCCTGTAAGGGAAAGAAATCTTTGTATTGTTTATCCTGCCTTTTGAGACTCACGTTCTTCTGCCTTGTTAATTCCATCCTTTCCAATCCCTGAAAATGTTTTTCATCTTGTCCTTCACCTTGGGGATTCTGCAGTCAGCAGTTTGTGCAGCTCAGCAGGCAGGGAGTGTTAAGGACAATACAGACAAAAGCAGGGCTGCTGCTGTCCGCCCAGGTCCAGCTGCAGGATCTGTATGGGAAATCCTATCTACGTAGCAAATGTGGGATCAGAAGGAAAGCCCGAGCGCACTGAAACCAGTGGGAATTTTGCCGTCATTAGAAATGATACGAAGTCTTCACTCTCTGCTTCGCAAACTCATTCTGGCATTTCTGCTGTTTTAAGTTTTTCAGAAGGAAAACAGGAATGAAAATTAGCAGAAAAGAAAAAATTGGGTTCATGAATTTCTTATGATGCCTGAAGAAACCTGCATAGCCTAGTCGTGTTTAAAAGACAGACATTTAAGGAGACTTCTTGTCTCCTTCTACTGATTTAAAGAAGGTGTCTGCACAAGTAGTGACCTGGCAACAGTTCTGAGCTTGCCAACAGCTGTATTTGATACCAGCTCAGTGCAGGGACAGAGGACCCGGCTCTGCTCAGGCAGGTGTGGGACAACTGGTGTCTGGGACCAAGGGAAGTGCAATAGCTTGTAACCTTCAGAGGGGATCTTACAGCGTTACCACAGAAGTAAAGCATAAGCCAAGGACAGGAGGCTCATATTTCCTATATATATAAAATACATATTTCATATATTTCATATTTCTGATAGCTCAAAATTTTATTGTTTTCATGGTGCTTCTTTGTTCAAATAATCAAACACAAATTCCTAAGGAACCAAAGACTGAAGAATTTGGGATCAAAATTCAGTCACCCAAATCTCTTGGCATTGCTGACATAGGCAAAAACTTGTCAGGATCATGTTAAGATACACATTTAAGCCAGTGATAACTGAAGTATTACCCTCTCATAGCCATATGCCAGAAGACAGCTTTGCTGTTGGTAGATAAGACCTTACATTGACAGCTTAGAATTCTGCTGTTCCCTGACTTTTTGCTGAAATTTAGGAAAAGTAATAGTAATAATACTGGGTAAAACATGCATCAAAATTGTGCGAGCAGTTTCATGCTATATATATTAAATGTCTGCTTCTCTGGAGCCATGATCTCAGCTTGGATCATTAAATAAGGAGTTAGTTTAATATCAGCCAACAAATCACAATAAGCCTTGATGTTTCCAAGATGGCAAATATGCAGGAAACTAGATTTATCAGACCTTATTTTTATATTCTAAAATATCAAGAGTGAGCACAAACCCTTTTTTCTCCTTTTGTAATTAATTCCAAATGTCAATTTAATCTACTAAAATGATTCTAATTGCCAAATTTCTAAAACAGGGTTGCCTTTTTGTTTCTACATATCAACCAAACAGAATAATGAAAAAATAAATGCCTTGATATGATTAAATGTGATCTGTTCTACCAGTGGTACAGTACCACAGCTTCAAAACCACTCTCTCAAGTTTATGTCTTTCAAGTGAGGTGCTGACAAGGAGCGTTCTGGCTGGTTTTGTCTAAGAGGGAAAAGCTGCAACACGAAAAGTTTCTACCTTTTACTTCTGAGGTGGAAAGTGGAAGTACATGATGATGGGTAGTTTGGGATTATGGTATATATATTTATCCTGTAAACCATTATTTGTTTATTTAATTTTATTTCAGAAAGAAGCAAAGGTGTGGGAACTGTAAATAATGTGATGCTAATAATTCCAGCCAGCATATGCAGCAGTTGGTGCCATGTCAAGGAACATACTACTTTTTACCCCTGACCACTGTGTCTTGTTCTGCTAATTGTTTAGTTATTTAGAATCATAGCATCATGGAATAGTTTGGGTTGGAAGGGACCTCTAAAGGTCATCTAGTCCAACCCCCCTGCCGTGGGCAGGGACATCTTCAACTAGACCAGGTTGCTCAGAGCCCCGGCCAACCTGACCTGGAATGTTTCCAGGGATGGGGCATCCACCACCTCTCTGGGCAACCTGTTCCAGTGTTTCACCACCCTCAGCGTAAAAAAAGTCTT
>NW_008824986.1:15481006-15484706 GCF_000699105.1 Pygoscelis adeliae | reverse complement strand
GACCTGCTGGCCACGCTTCTTTTGATGCAGCCCAGGATACGATTGGCCTTCTGGGCTGCAAGTGCACCTTGCTGGCTCATGTCGAGCTTTTCATCCACCAGTACCCCCAAGTCCTTCTTGGCAGGGCTGCTCTCAATCCCTTCATCCCCCAGCCTGTATTGATACCAGGGGTTGCCCCGACCCAGGTGCAGGACCTAAACTTTTAAGCAGTTTGCTTAGTATCCACACACTGAGGTAATGCTGAGTAATCTAAGCAGTTCTGTTGGGTTTGTGGTTTTGAGTGACATGGTTTTTTCTCCATGTGACAGCTGGATGACTTAGTCTATTAACAGAGGAAGCTGTCACAGAAGAATTACATACATAGACTTCATTTAACTTTTTGAAGTACAAGCTATATAGGTGCAATTCATCTTTTCAGCTTTTCAGGTATTAAACTGTGTGGCGGAAGGGGCTTGACTTCTTTGTCTTGACTCCGTTTTCTACAGAAACTTTTTATGCTCAGCAGCTCCATGAACAATTATCAGAAGCCCCTAAGAAATTCTTCCAACATTGGCCCCATGGTTTGTTACTTCAGTAGAAAAGTATGGACTTCAAGAGCAAGCTGACCCAGATAAAGATCTTTTCCAGGTTGAAACTGAAATTCGATAAAGAAAACTTGCATTATCATGAGCCAAGGTCAGTATAATTGTGTAACTCAACTATTTCAGCAGCTGAAGATTTCACCTGATTAACCTATTTATAGCTTTATATTAATTCAGTAGCATTTATCCCAAAGGCTCCCTGAAGTTTTATAAACACAGCCAAGGAGGCACAAATCCTGCATAATGAGTCATTAAGGATCATTAAGTCATTAATTTTCATTAAGGCTGGTGAATAGCAAAATCCTGATGTTGGGCTGATCCCCGTACCTGCAGCTCCCTACCTTGGGCTATGAAGCTGCATATTAGCAATGTCTGAGTTGGATGGGAAGCAAATGAGAAACTTAAGAACAGAATAATAATGCAGCTGTGTGACCCTGTTATATCGTATTGCCACCGCTAGTAACAGGCCACAGGTTTTGTGCTGAGTTTGCAAGGCCTCAGGGCTGAGGTGCATCAGGCTTGCTTTCTCTGAACTTTTATTGACCTGCCCGCAGCTTTGTTTTAATTCAATTTAGCTGTAACAGCAATTTTTCTTCTGACCAGGTGGCTATGGCTAATTTCTTTTACTTTGCTTATCACTGCAATGGTACTGCTGTAGTTCTACACTCTAATGACATGATGCAATATAGAAAAATAAATACGGGGCTGGTACGACGGCTGAGGCCTTGAGAGCATTAGAGCAGAGGAATACTGGCATGGGGTGAAAAGAGACGGGGCACATGTTTTGCACTGGAGACCCCACGGCGATGAACTCACCCACGGTCCGTTAAAGAAACACAGACCTGGAGCTGGACAAGATTGGCTTTAGAGATAACAAAACCAACAAAGAAATTGTATCTAGCATACTTAAAAGGTGCTGTACATAGCGAATTCAGATGTGATGTGGAGCTGCAGAACAGTGAAGAAAGAGGAAAAGTGTAAAACAGGTTAGCAAATATATTAAAATGAACCCAAGTGGATCTTAGTGTGAGGAAGACAAAACTGTCAACATGAACATCACAGTCCTCCTGGGGAAGGACTCCAAATGCTGATGACCTGCTGCAGCAGCCCCACCACCACCACCAGAATGATAGCACCGACCACGGCGCCGCGAGGAGCAGGGTAAGGGGGCCGTAACATCAGGAAACGGGGCAGAACATAGGAAGAGCAATTTTAACTGATTTATTATTAGCATTGAAATTTTTTGTGCCTAGACAAAGCTGCTTCTTTCTGTAATAATTAGATCTGGGCTGATAGTGGCTCTTGGAACAGACTGCAAGCATTTCAACTATACTTACAATAAATTCCTGGCTTCATGTATAAAGTGTGTTTCCTCTTTGCCTATAAACAAATTTTGGGGCATAACAGTAACAAATACATTTTAGAAATACAAAAAAAACCCAAGTAACAGGATCAAACACACCAGGAAAAGTTCATTCTCCTGCTGCCAGGGAGAAGATTCTGACAAAGCAGGGACAGACACTTCTATGTTCTGATGAAAAATGTCATCTATTTTATTGTTGTTCTTGATCCTGATACCCTCCACGCTGTGGAAAAGCTGCTTGCAGGTTTTTCCTGCATAAGAACAGTGACATTTGATCTGAAATCTGTCTGGAACCGAGACTGGGGATATGCATGAGGCTGTTGGTAAATATCATTCTTCAACATTTAAATGGTGCTGAAGCCCTAGTTTGGAGACTTTAGCCAAATGCAGCCACGCCATCTGTATTAAAGAAACAAGAGAACACACAAATCCTGCCTCCAACCAAGCATTTTGTAACAAAAGCTCTTTTTCTTTGGTTTGAACCTAGACATCTCTGCTCAAGTCAAATTCTACGCTGCTACTGCCTCCAGGTTTAACCAGAATAAAAAATGACCAGTATGACAGTCAGTATGACCAGACTGCAAAAATAGAAACACAGAATTTCGTTCGGATGCTCATCATTATTTAATCCAGCAACCAGCGGGCATTAAAATTTCATTTTACCAGAACATATTTTTCTTTGGATTGGGTCCCAAATAATTTCATTCCCCAGTTATTACATTGTTTCATTGACAACATACCCACACCATAATTATTCTTAAGGGGGTCAGTGTGCATGTGGGAAACAAAGCACTCATCGGTGGGTACCATTCTTAGTATCCAATTCCCTGAATCACTGTTACGAAGCATTTCCAGGGAGCTAATACTCATGTTTTAAACCATTATGTTTCCTACCATTTATAAGCACGTCTAAGCCAGAAATCATTCAGCGGCTGTTGCTGCTGCATCCTTCAGGGACAAAATGTTCTAAGGAGCTAATGTTGCTCTTTCATTAAGAAACTTATTCAGAACCACAGAGAGTGATTTTGACAGTGCAATTGGTAGTTGCTTTAGGGTAGGAGCTTGACAGGAGTCCTATTTTAAGCTAAATGAATGTACACTGTTTGTTTAAAGAAGCAGAGTCAGTTACAAATTTTGGTATGCATAAACAATTATATACCTGTGTGTCTCATGCGCTCTGCCTCTCCAGATTGCACAAAAAAAATTCTGCATTGATACATGAAAAAAATCTGTTGTTTGTGGCCAGCCCTGGCATAAAGATAAAAATAAAAGGGAAGAAAGAAGAAGATGAAAAAGAAAAAAAAAAGAAAAAGATTCCTACAAACCCAAGATCAGTTATTTCACCCTGAGTATCTCATGTTTTTCTAGAGTGAGCACACTTTGCTTTTTCATATGTTTTGGTGGGTTTAAGTGTGGGTGGAGAGAGAAGGACATTTAGTTAATAAGGGAAGGTAAAGTGCAGGGCATTAAGGTTCAAAGTGACAGAATAGATTAACTGCTTGCAAAGATGAATAAGGGTATAGTTTCACACTACGGTTCTTCTCGTGGCAAAGCTGGTTTCAAAAAGTTCCTATCCTTAGCTGCCGGGCATCATTTCTTGTTGAAAGATATATATATAAAACCAAGAAGATTTCACTCATCCTTGCAACACAGCCCAAAAAGTTCAACCAGCACAGGCAAAGGTTATAAACTGCTGCATGGAGGTGGAAGGATGAACCAGGGTGGGAATGGGCAGCAATCTCTGGCAAGGAAGGAT
>NW_008824986.1:15465100-15480971 GCF_000699105.1 Pygoscelis adeliae | reverse complement strand
GGAGCTGGAATAAGCTGGTTTCTGTCCCTGACCCTGCTGCACGACCCATCACCTCTGTTAGTATAGCATGAGAGAAATATTACTGAAAGTATGCCTTCGGAAGGGTGCAGTTATGTCTCATTAATGCAAGTATAATGGAAGATGGTATAAAAACACAGCATTGTTATCAGTTCCTCTCATTTTTAGAAGTGCCACTGCACAGGTAATTGCAGACTTTCAAAATTAGATCTCCTGGTAGTGCTACTGAACACATATGCTTGTGTCTTAGCAAAATGTTCTTTGCAAGGGCTTTGGACATCAAAGACAGTCTGGGCTTGATTGGAAACCAATTATCTACTGCTGTGTGGACCTTTGAAAACTAACAGGATTGTTCTTTCCTTTATCCTTTGATCCCCAAAATGAGCAATACAAAGATAAGGAAAAGCAGAACAAAAGAACAGATGTACCAAGCAAAGACTGAACAGGGAAAGCAAGAATGTGCCTATAGGTTAGTTGGATAGATTTAAAAAAAAAAACAAACAGGTTGCTGGATTAGAAAACCTCAACCAGCTACAAGCATAAGCAATGTACCTTCCAGCTCAGTATCTTTGTAACTCAGAAAATCACCTAAACACAGAGCTGCAGTATGGATTAACCATGGATGTCCATAGGAAGGATATTTTTTTGCTTCATATGCAACTGGAATTACAGAATTACTTGTGCAGTTGATGCTACTTAAAGTACCATTCCTGCAGCAGCACATTGCTGTACCTTTCATCTACTATTGCCTAATTTCTTCAGCCCTTCTCCTACTCTTTTCCTGGTTCAGCTTCATATTCCAGAAAGAATCCAGTGCTGACAAGTGTGCTTTACAGCTCCAGCTCTAACTTGTCGTTTCCAGTGCTGTCAGCAGACTGTGGGCCAAAGGAAGCAGCTGCAGATCCATTCACTTCTGTAGCATTTCACCCACTTCTATGGCTGTGTTACTTTAATTTTCGTTTCACTGTCTGGGGTCAGTCCTTGTACTGAGACAATTAACACTGAGCATCTGAAATCTGATAGGGATTTAAAGCAAAGGGTGAGTGGCTGCCACCTGGTGAGAGGAGGAGAAAGGAGGGGGAGGATGAATGAGCTGGACCTTTTCCTTTTTCATCCGGTGCACATTAGTGGATCAATGACTGAAATGGATGAGGGTGCTGCTGAAGTGTCACAGCAATGTAATGATGTAGCTGCTATTAATGGCTAGAGCTCCAGCCCGGAAATTATAGTGGAAGAAATGAAAAAAAAAAATTTTCTGAGGGATCTGAATTGGTGATTTGAGGATTGTAATTTAGTGCTTGCTTTCATATTTCATAAAATGGCTAATGTGCACATTTTCAGAAGCTTGCCTGTAAGTTAGTTAAGGAAGGAATAAAGTCAATAAAGTGTGTTTGATCACGATTCTCCTTCCATTCCCCATCTAAGATATGACACACAATCAGCGATGGTGGCTCTCCTTTAAATCAAGATCTATTTCATGCTTTTCAGCAGATCTGTTTGCAGTGGGGAAGTGCACTTTCAGCTCTCTGGCTGTCTGGATTTAGGGGAGATGTACAAAATAGTATAGTTTATATAGCCTGTGAACTCAGCGTATTTCAAGATCAAATTCCTATTATGCTAAAATCACTGGCAAAACCGTGGTTATCTTCAGGCAGCCTGGATCTAGACACAGTAAAAAAACCACAACTGACCAAAGGAATCCAAAAATCCCACGGCAAAAGCACTTTGTCTTGCAAAATTGTTGAAAAGGACAAATCTGCTGTTCTCAGCTAAATCTATGACCTCAGGGAGGCTGTACCCTTCCACCAGCAGTCTGACCGATATCAGGATCCAACAGGTCTTTTTCCATATTGACTTCCTTTGGGCTCCCCTTCTCCTGCAGTAAATAAACAGGTTAGAGGGGAGAGCATGAAGGGAGGGAGTTCAGCTCCCTCCTCACTGAAAATGATGCAAAGGGCTGTCATCTGCTTCTGAGCCACTAAAAAGTGAATATACATGAGTCTATAAGAAAGATGTCTATAAGAGCACTGTTTCCACTCCCATCTTCCAGGCTAACCTACTTTCTGCCACTTGCTCTGAGGCTTTTCCCTTTGTCCCTGCTGCGGGTGGCTGCTGTAGCTGCTACCAAGACTGCGGCTGCCCTTTCTGCAAGCAAGCAAGGAGAAAGCATCCAGCATAGATTGTGTGAAACAACCGACCAGACCACCCAGCAGTTAATAACTGGTCCTGAAAAGCAGTTCCCACCTAAAATCGACAGCAGTCAGGCCTGCCGAGGCGAGGGGAACTCTGCCCTTTACATGCTTGCATGACACTGCTGGGGCACCCACCGGTCTCCACTCCAGCCCTTTCTGCCTGTCCAGTTAATTCTCCACAGCTCTCTTAGTGGATGTTTCAATGCATGCCAAAAAGGTTTTTCTCTAATTTCAGACTCCTAACTTTTTTTCTGTGCTTCCTAAATAGTGGAGGCTGTCTGATAAGGCAGCTCGGGTGAGCAAGGAGAGGAGACCGTGGGGTAAACAACAGCGGATGATCGGGCATAAATATTTCAGAAAAATGTGTCAGTGTAAAAGGCTTAGCTGCAGCTATTCCTCCTGAGGGCTCAGGCTGCAAAAGCCTCTTCCTCAGTCCTCCAGCGTCTGCCTCCCTGTTTCTCAGATGTGGACACATCCAAGTGTGTAATAAATTTCAGGGATGGGGGAAGCAGCAGAGCAAGTATTTACTTTGCACCAGTAAAACAGTTGTTCTTATTCTGTCTTGTCACTGGCTAACTAAGGCTTACGCAGCCAGTTCATCACCAGTCAAAGGCTGCAAACGCTGTTCATTGCCAGGCAGTTTTGCAGCTGTTAAATCCAGCCCACTGTATATCGGACTGTTTTATCGTAATTGAACAGGTTTGTGTGAGCCACATTCCGCATGGCTACGTGGACACTCAGCAGCAGTGGTTTATAATGGTAATTGGCACATCAGCAGTTTGACCCTTTTCTAACAGACTATTTCACAGAAGACGCTTCACTGCAACTGGTATTTATCTCAAAATATGCATTATAGAAAAAAATCTGTAACACTCTACCCTAATGATCCAAAGCACAGATTCAGTGTACCCTGGGGATTTCTGCTGCGCCGGTTCAAGAGATTGCTCTCCCCCCACCGCCCCCAGCTTACTGTCCCCAGAGCAGAGGCAGCAGAAGGGGATGATGCATCTGCTCCTCACCTACCCCTGTTCCCAGGCCAGCTACTGCCCTAAATACATCTGGCATATCCTGCAGAACTGTAGCACAACTGTGTGGCATTGCAGGATGGACAGGAGCTTTCAGCTTTGCTGAGAAGATGGGAACATCTTTGATCTGCTTAATTTTAATGGAAGCTGGAATCCCAGTCCTGTTAGTGCAAAATATCATGTTTATAAACATTGATAAAGAACTTGTGAAATTACTGAAGACTGTGGGCTGTACCATGCAGCTATGCACTCCTTGAAAGTCACATTGGGCCCAAATATTATGTACACAGAAGTATCTTTAAACCGCTCGAGCCATGTGAGTTAGGGTACCTGCCAGCGTAGGAACTCTTTCTATGGATGGATTCAAGCAGTGGGACTGCCCTGTAAATAAGAAGGTTGTTCACAGTCCAATTTAACTTCATCTAACAAACATTTATGTTTTCTAAACGTGCAACAAGGTTGCCTGGAGAAAGGGAAATGGAGCAAAATCTCAAGTTCTGGGTTCATCTGAGGCTCACAAATTCCTCTTGTGCCCTTGAGAGCTCAGCCAGCCTCTGTGAATTGCAGCCCCGCAGCCACGAGACAAAAAATCCTCATTGTGTTCCTGGAAGGAAAAATGCTGTCAGAGTCTCCAGGTTCAGAGACTTTGCTGGTGGAGCATTGAGCATTTTAGAAAAGCTTGGTAGTATATTTAGTGTAAGACTTTAGAGGTCAGAAACATCCAGCTGTCCCGCAGATGGTATGACCAAAATTTGAGTCCAGACACAATCAACTAAACAAGCTGCTGCCCTTCCCTTAAAGAGCCTGGTTTCTTTGATTGACCGGTGTCTCCAAGCTGGGTCTGATACTCAACACCACTAGCCCCTGCCTCGGGTTATACGGTTTCTTTAACCACTGTATGGAGGAAAATGCTGATGAGACCACCTTGCTCATTGATAACTTTTCCTTCTGGTTCTGATTATGCAGAATGATACTGCTAAAGAGGACATTAGAAAGTCAATCAAACATTGCAAAAGATACAATAAAAGCCTATTCTAAAAATCTTTCTTTCCTTATTTCTATTTTTTCTCTGTCCATCCGTGTCTCTCTGTAAACTCACCTGACTATATTTACATTTAAGATATGTAATCAACATAATTTTAAACTCATTTGTGGGAGTTAGTTAGCTTCTTTACTTAATGTAACTTGAGATAATATAGCCAGAATATGGATTTTCCTCATCAGGCCCACTGCTTGGAGATAAATTATTCATCTTTGTTTTTACATGTAATTTATTCATTTTTAATTAACAGTACAGACAATACCGGACAATTATTGTTTCTTCTTTTGGCCTTTTCCACTTAGCATGGGAACTGGAAAAATAAAGCTTAGCATATTCAAAAAGATTCAATAAAATTTAACTAAGAAAAAATGTTCCTTCTGACATTGTGTAACTCTCAAGGTTGGTTTCATTTCACATAGAAAATAAAAGTAAATCGTATTATTTGAAACTGCAAGGGAAAAAGCACAGAACCAACACAATGGTCCCAGCTTCTTGTCCTCTAAAGGTCAGCTGTGAGGATGTGACACAGTGTTAAATTGCCAGTGCAAACGAAGCTGAAATGCAAAAGAAAGTATTGAAATAAGAAAGTAAGAAAAAGAAGACTTGAAGAATTCCAGGTCACTATATTGTAGTTCTCAGAACATCCAATTGCTCTGTAAATATTGCTTAATTAAATGTACTTAGATTGACAGCAATATTTAACTCCAATTGCATTAGAACTGAATCACTACCTGCAATATTAATTCCAGACACTACAGCAGAAGAAAACTAGGAGTAGGTCTGAATTTACATCCTGATCAAGAATTTATGGTGCAGGTCCAAAAGCATCGAGTCAAAGGACAATATTAATTTGTTACAAGGTCATACAGACCTCTACCTCCTTGATTCATGTTCTCTGCTCCCAGCTTTACAGAAGACCTGTGTAAAGGCCAACTGCTTAGTCTGAATGTCATGAAGAAGAATGAAGCCAATACGGTCACCCCTTCGAATTTTACCTTCCTAGAGAAATCTGGTACTACATCAAACAGATATTTATCTTGGATGCTGCGGGAAGGGAAAGGCATTTTGGTGCATGGACCAGTGGCTGAATGGGAAATCTGACATGACTACAAAAAATGGACTTATGATCTGTAGCAAATGAAGATCTGTCAATCAGATGAAATGTCAGACTGCTAAACTCAATGGGCTTGTTTATCACTGTAATTACGTAGCCTTACAATGATAAGGTATTACATATACATGTCTTACTCCGTGCCAGGAACTGTTCCACAGAAACCCAGTAAATTTAATTACGAGAGGAGGAAAAAAATTCCTCTATTTCATGATCTATCCACCCCTGCAATGATTACTCTGGGGAAATTCCCACTGAAGCCAAGCAGATGGTTCCTACCTTGTTGTACGCCCAGCTTATTTTCTTTTAAGCTATGAAGTGGTTTACAATGCCATTTTTCTCTGGAGCTGCCTTGCATTTGGCAGACTTCTGACCGTGTGTGAATTCCTTTTTATTGTATATGTGGATGAATTGCTTGGTTTCTTTTTTACCCCAAATAACAAATCCCACTTTGGTTTCATATAAATACGGACATGAATCAGACAAGTATCTAGTCCAAACATGCTTTCACCAAGATGACTCCCATTGACTTTGTTACAAGGGAGTCAATCATCAGATTTAATATAACTGAGCCACATTGTCTCTGGTGTATTTCAACAAACATCCGTATTGACCTCCTAAAGACTTGTCTATGGACCAATGTTGTGTATTTCTGCTTCTGAGCAATCCCTTGCTCTCTTTTTGCAGAGATATGTAAGTCTGCAGCAAACTTGAACAGATGTTAGTTCAATGACGGAGCTGCCTGCTTTCTCTGTGCCTGCTGGTAACCTACATTGGTCCTGAGGGCAGGATGAAATATGACTGTGATACTCTCCAAGGCAAACTTCGTCCTTGTGTCAGAAGCCAGCTCAAGCCCTACACACTGTTCAAGGGATTTACCCAGGACAGAGGTGTGGTGTTCTCAGCAGAAAGGTAAATTTCTGTTATTTCTCCTTTCTTCTCAAAAAAATTCCAGGCTAGCGGGGCTCTCAGAAGAAATATCAGACAGGTTTTGGAAAACTGATGAACACTGATGATATCTCTCAAGAAACCTTCCTTTAAGTCAAATCTTGTAAAGACATGCTCAGATTAAAGGCTAAACCTAAATTGGCAGGTGCCTGGTCAGGGAATAGTATATACTTCATCTGATTTGAGACTACGTAGCTCCAAGGAGTTCTTTAAAGAGAGGTAAATCATTAATCCCCACAATCAGTTCAGAGCAGCCAGAAAAGAACATAAAGTTCCTGTGTCTTTGTGCCACATGTACCTCCAGGCATCTTCTAACATTTCTCTGCAGTTTGAATTCAGCTCTCTACTTCAGAGTCAGAGACACAGAGGGAAGCTGTCTTTGAAAGCAAAGGAAGTAACTGAAATCTCTCATGAGACATAATTTAAAATGGACATTGTCGGGGGGAAAAAAAGTTATTTGCAAGCATTATGGCATATTTTTTCTCTGATATCCATTAAGACCATACACAATACCTGGATGACTTAACCTGTGACCGTTATTTATTGTAACCTACTTTTTCCCCAGAGTGAACGCCTGAATTCGAATCTTCCATTTATCGCTAAGTGCACTTCTGGGAAGGGTAAATAGAACAGCAAAGGCCTGGATCCGCGGGCAAGAAGCACACAGCAATCAAACCCAGAAAGCAGAAAAGTGGCTTTAAGTGTCCTCTTTGCTCCCTGAGCCTGGACTGGCTGTCTAAGGCTGGCCCCAGAGGAAATAAGAAGGCTGCTCACTCCTCTGACAGTTTGCTTCTATCTCTCACTTTCTACTGTGGAATAAAGACTCACCCTTGCAGGCTTTGGGGAGAAAAATGTTCACCTGGGAATGGCTTCAGCGCAGTGATCTGTGCGATGCAGTGATTTGCCATACAGCGTCTTTGATACAGAATTACTGTGATGATCAAAGCAAGTTTAATCAGCTCAGTGGTTTGTAAGTGTTTGCAGCCCCTTCTGCCTGCCTGTAACTGGCCAGGATGTCTCCTTCACTTTGGACAGCAACGATGCAGGGAAAACCAATAATAGCTCTGTGGCCAGCCTTCCCCCAGGCATGTTTTCACCCTCATCCTTCAATGGGAGGACAGATGGAAATATGAATTAGGAGTGGGAGACCTTGCCAACTCTACCCATTGAGGGAAAGGCTTCTGAGGGAAAGTCATCCTTTCTATCTGTTCCCTGCCCCATGAAACCTCTGAAATGAGCTCAGAGGATTTTCAGAAACATTTAGGAGCTTGCACCTATGAATTGAGCTTGGCCTACCAGAATCATACAAGGCTGTTGCTTTGGCTGCCAATCCCAGGCACAAAGCACAGCTGATTTTGGAGACATGATGGTGATTCTCTGACATGGAAGCATCTTCCTGTGAGCATCTGGTCTGGCTCCACTATCGTTTTATGCTGGTCAGACAACACAAAGCTTTCTGAGGAAAAGCAAGCGTACTGTGTTGCTAAATCTCATGAAAACCACAGTTTTCAGTGTTAAAACAGTTGAACTTTGAAGCTAAATCTGGATGAATGCTTCTGAAGAGGAAAGCAAATCCTCTTTTAGTTGTCTGAACCATTAAGCTGTACTTAAAAGAATGAGGAAAAAGTCTCACAAGTCTTGTTTAATACAAGCTGCTATTCTAGGTTTCATTCCTCCCCCAGCTGGTATTTCCTGCTCTCCAAAATGCAGGGGAAATCTAAGATGTTATTTAATGGGATTTATCTGAAAGAGGAATCCTTAAATTCTGCTATGGCACAAGGAGCATGGGCTGCTGGGGGACCCACACAGCTGACACCTGCCCAGGAGTGTGTGCTGTGCAGAGAGCCCTGGTGAGGGAAGAGCAGAGAAGCTGCTATTCCATAAATCTGCCTTTGCGATGTCCTAGACAAATCTAATTTAAGCTTTGTTTTTGAGGATTTAAGTGGGGAAAAGCCTTGCCCTTGCTTTCTGCACAAGAGGTAAGTTTCCAGCAGCTGGATCTGCCAGCCGTGGAGCAGTTACAATAACTGTTCCGCTGTTGCTGAAAAATAACTTACTAATTTGACTATCAAATCACGGATTTCTTTCAGAGTCCCTCTCTCCCATTGCCAGTACTGAACAGGCAGGTTCCCATATTAACCTTCTGAGTTGCCGTCATTTGCAGCAGTTCATCTGTTCTACTTCTTTCCCCCTTAGCTCTTTTGGACTGAAACGACTATAAGCTCCTTGCGGTTCATTCACTGGGGCTCTCAGTTTGGCTGAGTATTAGACTGACGCCAGGACAGCCATGGCCGTGGGACTTTTTTAAGGACGTTTAGTTCCTGCCATCTGTCTGTTGGCTCAACTCTAAGAAATTTAGATTGTGTTGCCTTCCCAAAGTTGTTTTTTTCCCCCTTGGACTGCTGTCAGGATATGCAATCTGTCTCTGTGAATGTTCCAGAGAGACAGCATTCGACATGCGATAAAATGCCTCCGACTCTTACATGTGTTACTTTATTTCTTAATAACAGTTGATGATAATGATGCATTACCATGCACGTCACCTGAAAGGCAACGAGTACAAAGAGGTTCCAAACTTTTAATGGGGACTTACGGTAATTTAGGAACAGTGTGACAAAATTTTCTATGGCATTTCCTCATTTTGGCCTTTTCGACCAGGCTGTTTGGTCAAGCTGAGGTGTGGGAATGAGTGACTAGTTTTTGTGCTGCCACTCATCTGGCTTGGGGCTTTCCACAGTGGGGCCATTTCACTCAGCGGTGCAGGCAATGTGGAAAAAGGGGGGGTAGCTGCACTGCTTCTGGGTTCCTCTTGCTTGAATGTAACGTAGTCACACCCCACTTTATTTTTCATATTTATTTTTCCCTGAGATGTTTTGGAAGGAGGTGGTATTTCACTGACACTCTGGTACCCCTCCCTGTGAGCCTGGTTTTGCCCCATGTTGTTTGACAGCCAGCTGGTCTATAGTAACACTTAGAGATGAACCTCAGAGCCAGTGCCCTAGGTAGCTGATCCAATTTGTTGCTGGGCATATGTACGTAATGCATTAAAGATTTAAACTCAGAACTGGCTTATGAACCATTCCCGTGAGAACAGGATATTTCTACTAGAAGATTGGATCAGAGGATGCAAGTCTCCTTAAATGAGCTGTTCTTATGAAATTTCTGCTTTTGTGAAACTTGGGATACATCTGAACTGAGCTATATGTTGTGGTCCTGTTTTCAGATATAACTTTTAAGAATGGGACATTCCCAGCGATGAATCTGAAGGTATGACAGATTCTGTCTGTTTTGGTAAATAGATTATGAGCCCACCAACATTTAAGATATGATTTTAGACCCTGCTTGAGGGGCCACCTAGGCTTAGACTAGACCTTTTACCTTACAAGGTTTATTTACTTTAAAGACCATAAAAATATTACATTGATAGTGTGTTTCTGGACAAAACCCATATGAAAGAGACATTCAGGTTATCAAATGAAACCATAAAAATCTAAAAACGTGGGAGAGCAGCTGGTTAATATCTGTGTTCTTGTCTAATTGACAGTTTAAAAAAAATACTCTTAGCTAGAAAATACAATCACTACTTTAACAAAACAGATCTTTCCAGTTTTACTTGATTGCAGGGCTCACATTTTGTATATACAGCTGAAGTCCAACTAAATTATCTTTGTTTTTAGCTGACTGCAGTACTTCTGCAGAGAATGATGATAAATCTACAACAGATAAAAACTGGATGTTTTCAGTTTCAATAAAAATTTGTTATTTTTTAAAGTGGGAATAACAACAAAGAGGCACAAATTAGACAATGTAGGATTTAGATAAATTTAGGGTTACGACAGCTCTCTTGCCCTCAGCCAGTATAATGAATAATTTAGAGCCAAATTTAGGTGCACTTCAGGACTAAAGTATTGCATTATCTAATTTCTGTTGTTACTCTGAAGTGTAAGCAGCAAGCTTATTAAACATGAATGGAGTAATCAGACAAATTCTATGACTGTGTGCGTGAGCTTCTCATTAATGTTTCACAAAGAAGCATCAAGAAAGACTAAATAGACTGCACTGGATTTAAAAGTAATAAATATACTCCAGAAAAAAAGTAACTTAATGACCTTACTATGAACAAAAGGGCTTAAATCAAAAGGATACTCAAGCAGAGTATCCTTACTGAAGCAGTAACTCAAACAGATCATCTTTTGCACATCCCCGGTCACCTCTTGATTGTCCTTTGCCAAAATATCATTGCCACGGTACATCAATTTAGTGTCTCTTTTCAATGCTACATTTATACACTGGTAGTCTCAGCCACCACAGCCTACCACGATTTTATTACAGCACAGGATGATTGCTGTAAACTGTAGGGCTGGCTTCTTAGTAGGACACAGAACATACCTTCAAGCCAAGTTAGCAATTAGGGCATGATTTTGAGAATCCTTTACCTCTCACTGACTAACAGATAGCACTCCTGGGATCAAGCTCTTCAGCTGTGTAAGTGAATACTGCTTCAAAGCGAACTTCTGAGCTAAAAGAAAAAAATACTTTGGCTTTTTTTCAGCTTTCCAGGAAGGAGTTTTCAACATCTAACAGAGGAAAACATTCTTTATTTTAGTTTATTTTATTTTCTACTTTTGAGATTGGATGCACTGATGTTCCTTTCAGAAGTGGAATGTGAATCAGGATACCACAAATAGCAATGCCTTCCCTCATCAAACAGTTTAAACAGAGGTTCAAATTAAACTACATCAGTTTAAAGTGGAAAAATCCAGACTGACTTTCTAGGTGATATTGGATTTATAGTTCTAGTAAATAGAGTCATTTTTCTATGCAAAAATACTTCTGAATAAACTTATCGTTATCATTTCCCCATAGTGATTACTACAAAAAGCAAACTTTCTCTTTGTCCATCTGTCTAGACAATATCTTTACAAATCCTGCAAGATAGAACAGCCAATGAAAGAATGATACAAATACATGAAAACCTGGAAGAAATGTCAGAAAACTGACAAATACTCAACTCCATTTTACTTTCTTATTTCGAAGAAAAGTGTAGGACTTCAGAGGTGACAGGCAAAAATATAGTCTCATCTTAGGGTTGCTCATTGTCCATGATCAAGATATGGGATGGGATAACCCAGATGGAGTGGAATATTGATGTAGGTATGTGTGCTGGTCAAAATATTTATTACTTTGTTCACAAAGACATGGTAAATATGGAACGCCATTTTAATGATCACAACCCAGAATAAAAAAGCAGAACACTCATCATCTTTTTGATCTTGTTTTTAACAAGGTATGTGTAAAATCAAAGTCTTTCTTGTCTCTGCGATTTTAAGTCCAACTTCATGAAAATAAAAAGCAGACAATATCAACGTAATCTTACAGTTGGCAATTAGCATCTTTACAGACTCCAAAGCCTAAACAATTAAAAGTTGAATAATTTATGGCAAATGGAACAATTTCTGTCAACAGTATTATAACATGCATTACAAATATACTTCACTGCCTGGAGCTGCTTGATTATTGATTCTGGAGTTCTCATTAGTGATGCAATTGGCAGCCCTGCCTGTGGGCAATGGCTACTTTTGTTTGTCTGCACTTCTGAATTAAGTGGAACTAAACCATGGTTACTTGCGCTTATTTAGGGTGAGATTCTGCCAATAAAAGAGGACGGAGGAGGTGTGCTATGGTTGTTCTCCTGCCAGCAGGTTATCTTCCAGGCAAAACTTGCCAGAATGGCCACTGAATCCTCTGGCCAGGGAACACAGCAAACACCTCCTCGGCTCCAATTTCGTTCTTGGGACAATGGATAGCAAATCCACAGCTTTGACCTTCTGATCATAGGTATTTGCGTGGGCTGGTGATGTTTACAAGCCTCTCACAGCAAAGGTGTTAAGCTAGGCAGATATTAAGGAGCAGTTGCAAGGGGTGAATGATCAGGTAGAATATGAACATGGGGAGTGTGTCTTTGAAAGAGTTGGAGCCAAAAGGACTGAATCTTTCTAGGGAATAAAAGAAAGAAGGTGGTTTGGAGAAAACTCTCAGGTTAGAGTTTGGTTGAGAAAGGCCAGTTTCTGCCTGTGTGTGGGATGACTGTTGTGGGCATGTCCCCAGTTAGAGGAGAGATTTGTTGATTGAGGTCATGTCTGGGGGGAGGTCATCTATTCATGTTCCCACTCTTCTTGGCATGAAGATCCTGAGATGCTTAGCCATTGCCCTTTGTAGGGTTTCTGGACAGCCCTTCTTCTTCAGTGTGATGAGAGATATTTCTTTCTTCTTTTGAGCATATGGTAGACCAGAGCTTTTAAGAAATTGTTACATTTGGGGCTGTAATTCCAAGACCCTAATGTGGAGTGAACCTTCATCTCTGTGCTTCTTCTAACTGCCTTTTGCAGAAATGCTTTTCCGCTGGCTGTTTACTTTCTTGCTGTGAGTCACCCAGTGTGGGCCATTCTTAGGAAGGGTATGAAGACTTGTCAGACTGGGAGGAAAGAATAATAAGCAAATAATGACGTGTGCTATCCTACTTCTGCAGAAAATTATTCTTTCCCCCAATAACATAACTTGTGTGCTTGTCCAGAAGACCCCCTAAAACCATCCATGCAATGGATGCAATGGAAGATAGAGGATGCAGGGAGAAAGAAAACAGCTATCAGGCATCAGGCAGCTTCGCTTGCAATACATGAAGTGTCAGGAAGTCAGGAAAGTGTGGTGAGGGCCTGAGACACCTGCTACCATCTATCCCCAGCTCTGCTAATGATGCTACATGATCTTAATGGTGCAGAAAAAGGTTCTCCAGCTGTGCCCAGGAGGTCAAGCTTTGCACCTTGTAAAGAGATCAAAAATGTAAATCAGGTGCTAAGAATTTTGGGAAGGAATGGAAAGCACAACAGAAAGTCTTGTCATGCCACACTATAAAATCATAACATGGCCATATTTTAACTGTTGAGTAAAATACTGGTCACCCCATATCAAGAAGGATGTCATAAAATCTAAAACCAGATGGAGATCGTAGTGAAGATTATAGCCAACAAATAGCCTCTGTCCAAGGAGTGACTAAATAGAAAGCTTCAGAAAGACTTAATAGGATTCTTCAAATTGAGAAGAGACAGACGAGGGGAGAGTGAGATATGATTTAAAGCCTTTCAAATCATGAGAGAGATGGAGGAAATAAATGAGTGGATTTTGCATTTTTCATTGTACTAGAATCGTGAGGTACCTAGTGCTAGTCAAGGTAGCTCAAAATAAAGGACAAAATAAGTAGGACTCCTTCATACAACCTCCAACTAACTTGAGAAAGTCATTGCCAGAGAGTAAAAGCTGAATGTACATATGGTTTCAAAGCAATTAGGCAGATTAGACAATGGATGGAAGATTCATTGATAATGGTTAAATATAATAGTCCACATAGAAGCTTTGGCTAAAAATACCTCTAATTGCTGACAATGAGAAACTGGGTATGTAGGGAAGAAGGAAACTCCTTGCAGTCTTCATTCTTATGCTTTCCCTCAGGATTTGCTACAGGCTTCCAGTAGTGGGGTGGGGACCTGAACCAACCCAGTTGTTTGTGCAGAGGAGATGGCTTTGCCACCGCTGAAGCCAGAGCACATTGAATCTGGAAATGCAGGAATGTTTTGGAAGAGAAGCTCTTAATTCTCCACAGATGGGGGCTTCAGAGGCTTTAGCTTTCTTGTGTCAAGAAAATTAAGCAATATTTATTTAACTTTGATGTGACTTTAACGTTAGATGTTGAAAGTGGCTTTTTTCTGGAGGTACAATCTGTTCCTTCACTCAAATGAGTGGGCGAGGAAAGGAGATCATTTGAGGTGTTTGAGCTCAGGTATTCTCTTTGCTGGGCACCCATCTCACAAACCATTAATCAGAGTCTATATGTGGACTCACAGGCTGTGAACCAGTCGCCAAAGGGCTGATTATGAACACATTTACCTGAATGCTGAAATTCTACAAAACCAGTTGAGAAAACAGGTATAAATTTGAACTACTAGTGAAACTACAGATCTATTTTTTTCCTGTCACCCAGTATCTTCAAATCAAGACTGAATGTTTTTCAAGAGAACACACTTCAGTTCAACTCATGCTGCTGAATTTATTTTCTACCTGTGGCATTTAGCAGCTTCTCAGATTTAATAGTGTCTAGGTCCTTTTAACCTTTTGTTCTGAATTGACAGAGGGGCAGGTTGGACTGGAATTGTCCATATAAACAACCCCTCATGTGATGCCTTCTTTCATATGCACATCTGCTGAGTTCTTTGTTGTTCCTAATTAGGATGCAGCTTCTTGGAAAATTAGTTCTTTGACAGCAACTGTAACAAGAAACTGTGCAAATTTAAACAAGAATTGAGAATCCCACTTGAGACTTTTATTAGCAACAAAATCAAAGATCTGCAAAATGTATTTTGTTTTTCTTCCCCTCAGCATCACTGAATCTTCTGATTCCAGACCATGCTTAGTCCTCTGTCATCACACACACCTGGGCATGTATCAGAGATTAAAAGTAACTTCCCAGTCCATAATAGATCTGTTCTCACTTACTAATGCAATGTGTTTAGAAAGGGTCCATTAGGAGCACTGAAATCATATCTGTATCATATTTCTCCATAGCTCTACACCATTTGTGACCTACCAGTGATCAGGAAAAATTGCTGTTCTCTTGTTTAGCTAACTGCCAGAACTGCATTTCACATAAAGAAGGAACAGCTGAAAACATTTGGGTCCTACTATATTCTGTCCAGTTCAACTCAAATTGATGCTATAAATCTGCATTAAATCAGCTAACCAAAACCTCTTCTTGTCTAAACTATTCTCAATTTAAAAATAATCCCTCTATCAGAGAAGCCAGAATAAAGGTGGAAAGAAAATATTCCTAAAAATAAACAAAAGCCTAGACATAAAATCCAAATTGGTGTAAACCTTAACTACCAATCTTGTTCTGAACAAAATACAAAAATCTGTTCATGAAATACCTGCAGTTTAGGAACTTTTTCTCATGGGGAGAATGACTAACAAAAATTGCCAAACCTAGGATTAGTGTATGTCATGGATAGTTATATCTTTCCTTTGCATGCAATAATTGACATTCTTTTTTCAAAACTGCCGCAGTACAACAAGATACTGAAGAACCTACTTTTGTTCAGAAGAACCACTCAAACACGATGAATTAAGGGCTTCGTGCCCGTCTGAATGGGACCGAATGAACTAAAAAGTTGAAAAGTTATTTATCTATGCCTTACTATCCAAACAGATGGAACAGTTAGAGGAAAAAAATTCTATGTATTTCAGGCTTTGATAGTTCCTATTACAGACAAGATTCCACTAGCTGACAAGGGAGCAGTTTACAAATCTGGGACCTAAACTCCAGCTGAGTGCATGGAGCTCTGCCTGGGGATGGATGAGGAGCTGACCAAGAGCTTATGGGCCAGGATTAAAAGGAGGGCAGGAACAGGTGACATTACAGTGGGGGTCTGCTACAGGCCACCTGACCAGGAAGACAGAGGGGGTGAGGCCCTCTATAGATAGATAG
>NW_008824986.1:15460020-15462913 GCF_000699105.1 Pygoscelis adeliae | reverse complement strand
GGGGAGACCTTATTGCAGCCTATCAGTACTTAAAGGGGGCTTATAAAAAAGATGGCGGCAAACTGTTTAGCAGGGCCTGTTGGGACAGGACAAGGGGGAACGGCTTTAAACTAAAAGGGGGTAGATTTAGACTAGATATAAGGAAGACTTTTTTTACGCTGAGGGTGGTGAAACACTGGAGCAGGTTACCCAGAGAGGTGGTGGGTGCCCCATCCCTGGAAACATTCAAGGTCAGGTTGGCCGGTGCTCTGAGCAACCTGATCTAGTTGAAGATGTCCCTGCCCACGGCAGGGGGGTTGGACTAGATGACCTTTAAAGATCCCTTCCAACCCAAACTATTCTATGATTCTATGATAATCTACTTTAAAAGCTGTAATGCAGCATCATTTTCTTCTGCATTGTGGTCTGTGAGCGTTACCTCAGAAAAAGACCCAAACTATTCTATGATTCTATGATAATCTACTTTAAAAGCTGTAATGCAGCATCATTTTCTTCTGCATTGTGGTCTGTGAGCGTTACCTCAGAAAAAGACAGTCTGAAAGCACACAAAGAAGTGAGTATCTTTCTGGAGAAGGTAGAAAGAAATTTTCCATCTCTGTTCTGCACAAACGTGTAATGGATTTCCCCTCTTCTGCAATAGCACTCATCTGCTGTTTGCATATCCTACAGCTACTACCCATTCTCTCTTCTCTATAAAGCACAATTGCACCAGATTCTAGAGGCATCACTTTGTGCAATTCCAGTGACCTGAGTGGAGGATTTGGCCTGCCTCTACCGGACCTACCATGTTCCATGCATAAAGGAACATTGTCCTTTCAGCCAATTACTGAGCCCCTTTATTAAGGTTGCAAATAAAGTCAGTAACTCTAATCATGCTTTTGGTTGTTGTGGATCCGGCTTGGCTAGGAATTGTTGGAGATAAACATCTCATTTCAAATAGGCTACTGAGCAGATGGTAATGACTTTTAATCACAAGCAACATGAGGCAAATCTGAAATAATGCCCTTGAGATGAACAGTTTGGTACATAATTCCCACCATTTTGAATGCTGAATAACCTTGCCCCATGAAGAGAGCCATGTGTGATTTATGTACACTTACACTTCCAGCTCACTAAAATACTGACAGTCATTAATAGTTTTTCACAATTCTTATTGTGGGCCCTTATCCAATGCCCACTGAAGTCAAAGCAAACCTCTCTCTAAGCCTTTAAAGACTCCATCTGCTGCAATAATGAAGTGTGTTTTAGTTGCTGATGCAGAAGTTTGGGAGACCTACGAGAACTTCCTGCTCAATACTAAAAATGAGAGTAGGGGGTAGTTTCTTTAGACACCTGAAACCTTGTCCTCAAAAAAAAAAAAAGAAAAAAGCTTTCTGCAATTTGTGGAAACAGTACTAGGGTCAGACACTGACCTTCAGCTCATGCCCTATGCCTGTGTCAGGTTAATTACATCACTTTAGGCAATTCTCTGCTTAGGTCAGTCCTGAGAAGACAATACAGGGAGTTTTTTCACAGGCCCCATCTGCCACTGCATTATTGGAAAGCTGAGCTGCTCTTTGCATTAAGGACATCTTTATGCCAACAGTGGAGCTCTCATTTCTGCATAATTTCCCTCTGATCCTGTGTGATGTTTTCAGAGCAGTCTGCTGACCCAACGATACTGCTAGCCATGATGGTGTGACAGGTTTGCATTTCAGTACTTGGGCTGCAATCTCCTTGCTCGGAAGCTTACTAGCACCATTTCTTAATAGTAATGTTTAAATAGTTTTGCTTGAGCTCGCTTATAGAGCAAGCTGTGTTTAAGCTCTTTTTAGCAGGGAATTGGTGAGAACAGTTTTCAAACAGTTAGCCTGACTAAACCATGTCTGTAACAAAAACTCCATCACGGTTTACAACATGCCTTCCACAACTCCACTTAAATTTTAACTCCATGTAAATCAGTAGCAATTTTCCCACTGACCTTTTACCCAAGTGTCGCTTTGCCATTTTACCCTCTGGAGAAGGACTCTGACACCTCGCTTCCATGCCCTGCAATGATGGCCACCTGTACCACTCACCATGGAACCCACCCTTGCAGTTTATGGTAACAGCAAATATTTCCACAGCCAGATTGCAGCTATGTAGATGAGATCTAAGCAAATAAGGTGCCTAATTAATAATACGTACAACAGGTGTGCAGGGGAGGCTGGTCGGCATTGCTGGTGGCAGGAAGCCATTACCCGTCTCATGAACGCAGCGGTAGCAGCCTGCAGCTGGGAGCTCTGGGCGCCGTGCCGCTGCTGTGGAAGGCGCGAGCAGGCACGGAGTGAGCTATTGACTCCAGTACAGGCTGAAAAACCACACAGGGACCTTGATCCTGCTCTGTGCAGAGAGCGCCATTGAATTGAGCAGGAAGATTTGCTTGTCTCAAGCTCTGGGAAGGACTGGGAACATGCATAGCCCTTAGCTAAAGATGTATTTATTTCCCCATAATAGTGTCTCTTCACGGTTTCATCTGCAGGTCTTACAAATGAATAAATGAAATGCATGAATGAAACATCCAAGCTCCCGGTGCCTTGTTCAAGCATAGCTTGCTTAAAAGCCTTGGGAATGTTGTCAGAGAAATGAGTCTGTGCAAATCAGGCCTGAAGAGGAAAACCGACACGCTGTATTCCATACAGAGGCAAGAGATCTCAGAGAAGCCTGCCTCCTCGGTACTCTCTTATATGACACAAAGGCAAGATTAATGGACTGAGCAGCTAGTCAGCAGAACAGCATTCTTTCAAGTTGGGCAACGAAGGTACGACGACTAACATTGCGATGGGTGGGGGGACACACACGGGTTAGCAAACTTCCCCGGCAATGCCTGCAGTAAGCCGCCGTGTCTGGTGGAGCTACTTAAAGCCACCTCGTT